>NC_041391.1:286256834-286282844 GCF_002162155.2 Triticum dicoccoides
GACTGCGGCCTCTGCGCCGCGCGCCAGCGCCCCGACCCAGCCGCCGCTTCTGCTGACCGACGCCTCGACCCAATGGGCTGTCTCATCTTCACCTGCGTCCCCAGCACCGACGCTTGGGCTGTCCCCAGCACCGACGCCTGGGCCGTCCCCTCCCGGGAGCCCTCCGCCGTCCACATCGCCTGCGCGGCACTCATCCAGCTCGCGTGGGCCAGCGTCGCCCTCCAGTGGGTCGGCGTCTCCTGCTGTGTCCACATCGTCACCGCCTCCGACCGCATCGGCGTCTGTTGATACGTCTCCAATGTATCTATAATTTTTGATTGTTCCATGCTATTATATTACCCGTTTTGGATGTTTATGGGCTTTACTATAAACTTTATATCATTTTTTGGGACTAACTTATTAACCGGAGGCCCAACCCATATTGCTGTTTTTTTGCCTATTTCAGTGTTTTGCACAAAAGGAATATCAAACGGAGTCCAAACGCAATGAAACCTTCACGAGAGATATTTTTGGAACAAACGCAATCCAGGAGTTTTGGAGTGGATGTCAAGAAGCATACGAGGAAGCCACAAGGCAGGAGGGCGTGCCCCCCACCCTCGTGGGCCCCTCATGGCTTCCCTGACCGACTTCCTTCACCTATATATACTTGCATACCCAGAAAACATCCAGGAGCACCACGAAACCCTATTTCCACCGCCGCAACCTTCTATACCCGTGAGATCCCATCTTGGAGCTTTTTCCGCTGCTCCGTCAGAGGGGGAATCGATCACGGAGGGCTTCTGCATCAACACCAAGGCCTCTCCGATGAAGTGTGAGTAGTTTACCACAGACCTTCGGGTCCATAGTTATTAGCTAGATGGATTCTTCTCTCTCTTTGAATCTCAATACAATGTTCTCCTCGATCTTCTTGGAGATCTATCCGATGTAACTCTTTTTGCGGTGTGTTTGTCGAGATCCGATGAATTGTGGGTTTATGATCAAGTTTATCTATGAGAAATATTTGAATCTCCTCTGAATTCTTTTATGTATGATTGGTTATCTTTGCAAGTCTCTTCGAATTATCAGTTTGGTTTGGCCTACTAGATTGATCTTTCTTGCAATGGGAGAAGTGCTTAGCTTGGGGTTCAATCTTGCGGTGTCCTTTCCCAGTGACAGCAGGGGCAGCAAGGCACGTATTTTACTGTTGCCATCGAGGATAAAAAGATGGGGTTTATATCATATTGCTTGAGTTTATCACTCTACATCATGTCATCTTGCCTAATGCGTTACTCTGTTCTTATGAACTTAATACTCTAGATGCATGCTGGATAGCGGTCGATGTGTGGATTAATAGTAGTAGATGCAGAATCGTTTCGATCTACTTGTCGCGGACGTGATGCCTATATACATGATCATGCCTAGATATTCTCATAACTATGCACTTTTCTATCAATTGCTCGACAGTAATTTGTTCACCCACCGTAATACTTATGCTATATTGTGAGAAGCCACTAGTGAAATCTATGGCCCCCGGGTCTATTTTCCATCATATAAGTTTCCGATCTACTTTATTTTGCAATCTTTACTTTTCAATCTATATCATAAAAATACCAAAAATATTTATCTTATCTTTTTATCTTTGTCAGATCTCACTTTCGCAAGTGGCCGTGAAGGGATTGACAACCCCTTTATCGCGTTGGTTGCGAGGTTCTTGTTTGTTTGTGTAGGTACGAGGGACTTGCGTGTAGCCTCCTACTGGATTGATGCCTTGGTTCTCAAAAACTGAGGGACATACTTATGCTACTTTGTTGCATCACACTTTCCTCCTCAAGGGAAAACCAACGCAGTGCTCAAGAGGTAGCAAGAAGTATTTCTGGCGCCGTTGCCGGGGAGGTCTTCACACAAGTCAAGACATACCAAGTACCCATCACAAACTCTATCCCTTGCATTATATTATTTGCCATTTGCCTCTCGTTTTCCTCTCCCCCATTTCACCCTTGCCGTTTTCTTCGCCCCTCTTCCATTCGATCTTGTGTCTCCATGTGCCTTCTTTTTGCTTGCATCTTCGCTTGCTAAAAGTATTTGGATCCTCATCCACTTGCTAATATTTTCAAGAGATCCACTTATGATGAACCAATTGCTAGTGAGTTGAGTGCACTAGATTATCTTTATGAGGTTTTGCTTGAAATTCATGAATCTGGAAATTGTGATGAAGAAATTTATGAAGAGATTCACGATAGCTCCTTGAATAAAAAGCATGATTGCAATGATTTTACTACAAATTCTATTGATGTCAATTGTGCTAATAATATGCAAAACCCTAAGCTTGGGGATGCTAGTTTTGCTATGTCTACTACTTGTTGCAATGATCATGATTGGGGTGATGATGTTTCTTATGATCTTGAAAATTTATTTAAGCCCCATGATGAATATGAGATTGATAATAGTGTTTGTAATATTATTAAAAGTGGGTTTGGAAGAGTGTCAACTTTATATCCCACATATTTGGAGAATTTTCCATCTTATGAAATTTTTGATAAAAGTGGGTTTGGAGAGGTCATGACTTTAGTTAATGTTAATCCCACTATTTTGGAAGAGTGTCAACTTCGCATGCATGTGGATCGTGTTGAAAATATTTTATGTGATAGCTATTTTGGTGAATTTTCTTATGATCCTACATGTAATTATTATGAGATAGGAAAATATGGTCGTAGAAATTTTTATCTTACTAAATTACTTCTCATCATGTTGACATTGCTATCGTCTCTTTCTTCTTCCTTGCATATGCTAGTTTTTGCTTGCCTTGCAAATTTGTTTGCTTATAATATGCCTATGCATAGGAAGTATGTTAGACTTAGATGTGTTTGTCACGTGTTTCATGATGCTCTCTTGGCGCTTCAATTCTTGTCTTTCATGTGAGCATCTTCAAAATCATCAATGCCTAGCTAAAAGGCTTTAAAGAAAAGTGCTTGTTGAGAGACAACCCAATATTTTTCCTTGATGTTATTCAATAAATAATTCATCCAGATTCTGTTTAGATGTGGTTTTGTGTTTTAATTAGTGTTTGTGCCAAGTAGAACCTATAGGATAACCTACGGTGAAAGTTAATTTGATCTTGCTGAAAAACAGAAACTTTTGCACACACGAGAATAATTTTAATAAATCAAAGAAACGTGATTTTGAGTTTATTATTTTTGCAGTAGATTAATAGACAAATTTCTTAGGACTTCCTATTTTGGTAGGATTTTTAGGGTTCAGGAAGTAGTCAAAAGTTATAGATTACTGCAGACTGTTCTGTTTTTGACAGATTCTGTTTTTCGTGTGTTGTTTGCTTATTTTGATGAATCTATGGCTAGTATAGGGGGTATGAACCATAGAGAAGTTGGAATACAGTAGGTTTAACACCAATATAAATAAATAATGAGTTCATTACAGTACCTTAAAGTGGTGGTTTGCTTTCTTGCACTAACGGAGCTCATGAGATTTTCTGATGAGTTTTGTGTTGTGAAGTTTTCAAGTTTTGGGTAAAGATTTGATGGACTATGGAATAAGGAGTGGCAAGAGCCTAAGCTTGGGGATGCCCAAGGCACACCAAGGTAATTCAAGTACAACCAAAAGCCTATGCTTGGGGATGCCCCAGAAGGCATCCCCTCTTTCATCTTCGTCTATCGGTAACTTTACTTGGAGCTATATTTTTATTCACCACATGATATGTGTTTTGCTTGGAGCGTCTTGTATGATATGAGTCTTTGATTTTTAGTTTACCATAATCATCCTTGCTGTATACACCTTTTGGGAGAGACACACTTGATTCGGAATTTATTAGAATACTCTATGTGCTTCACTTATATCTTTTGAGCTAGATAATTTTGCTCTAGTGCTTCACTTATATCTTTTTAGAGCACGGCAGTGGTTTTATTTTGTTGAAATTATTGATCTCTCATGCTTCACTTATATTATTTTGAGAGTCTTTTAGAACAGCATGGTATTTGCTATGGTTATAAAATTGGTCCTAATATGTTGGGCATCCAAGTTGGGTATAACAAAAACTATCATATAAAGTGCATTGAATACTATGAGAAATTTGATGCTTGATAATTTTTTTGAGATATAAAGGTGGTAATGTTAGAGTCATGCTAGTTGGGTAATTATGAAATTGAGAAATACTTGTGTTGAAGTTGGCAAGTCTCGTAGCATGCACGTATGGTAAAAGTTGTGTAACAAATTTGTAGCATGGGGTGCTGTTTTGATTGCCTTCCTTATGAGTGGAGGTTGGGATCGCACGATGATTAACTCCTACCAACCCTTCCCCAAGGAGCATGCGTAGTAGTACTTTGCTTCGAGGTCTAATTAACTTTTGCAATAAGTATATGAGTTCTTTATGACTAATGTGAATCCATGGATTATACGCACTCTTACCCTTCCATCATTGCTAGCCTCTACGGTACCATGCATTGCCCTTTCTCACCTTGAGAGTTGGTGCAAACTTCGCCGGTGCATCCAAACCCCGTGATACGATACGCTCTATCATACATAAACCTCCTTATATCTTCCTCAAAACAGCCACCATACCTACCTATTATGGCATTTCCATAGCCATTTCGAGATATATTGTCATGCAACTTTCCACCGTTCCGTTTATGACACGCTCCAGCATTGTCATATTGCTTTTGCATGATCATGTAGTTGACATCATATTTGTGGCATATCCACCTTCATAATTCTTTCATACATGTCGCTCTTGATTCATTGCATATCCTGGTACACCGCTGGAGGCATTCACGTAGAGTCATATTTTGTTCTAAGTATTGAGTTGTAATTCTTGAGTTGTAAATAAATAAAAGTGTGACGATCTTCATTGTTAGAGCATTGTCCCAAGTAAGGAAAGGATGATGGAGACTATGATTCCCCCACAAGTCGGGATGAGACTCCGGACTTTATGAAAAATAAAAGAGGCCAAAGAAGCCCAAATAAAAAAAGACGCCAAAGAAGCCCACCAAAACAAATGAGAGAAAAAGAGAGAAGGGACAATGTTACTACACTTTTTCCACACTTGTGCTTCAAAGTAGCACCATGATCTTAATGATAGAGAGTCTCCTATGTTGTCACTTTCATATACTAGTGGGAATTTTTCATTATAGAACTTGGCTTGTATATTCCAATGATGGGCTTCCTCAAAATGCCCTAGGTCTTCGTGAGCAAGCGAGTTGGATGCACACTGTCGGTGTCAAAACCGGCGGATCTCGGGTAGGGGGTCCCAAACTGTGCGTCTAGGCGGATGGTAACAGGAGACAAAGGACACGATGTTTTTACCCAGGTTCGGGCCCTCTCGATGGAGGTAAAACCCTACTATTGCTTGATTAATATTGATGATATGGATAGTACAAGAGTAGATCTACCACGAGATCAAAGAGGCTAAACCCTAGAAGCTAGCCTATGGTATGATTGTTGTTCGTCCTACGGACTAAAACCCTCTGGTTTATATAGACACCGGAGAGGGCTAGGGTTACACAGAGTCGGTTACAATGGTAGGAGATCTATATATCCGTATTGCCAAGCTTGCCTTCCACGCCAAGGAAAGTCCCATCCGGACACGGGACGAAGTCTTCAATCTTGTATCTTCATAGTCTTGGAGTCCGGCCAAAGATGATAGTTCGGCTAGCCGGACACCCCCTAGTCCAGGACTCCCTTAGTAGCCCCTGAACCAGGCTTCAATGACGACGAGTCCGGCGCACATATTGCCTTCGGCATTGCATGGCGGGTTCCTCCTCCGAATACTTCATAGAAGATTTTGAACACAAGGATAGTGTCCGGCTCTGCAAAATAAGTTCCACGTACCACCGTAGAGAGAATAACATTTACACAAGTTCAATCTGCTGACGTATTCCGTGGCGTGACATCACACCACGGCCAGGCCTCTATTCGAATCGTTTTTACTGTTCCACCTCAGCGCGTTTAGCGAAGCGGTTTCCTTGGCACGTCTTGTCTAAGCAGAGATCGTGTCCCCCTTATTCCGGGATTCTCATAAATACGGGCGTGGGTAACCCAACCGCGCCATTGATTACGGCGCTTGGGAGAAAAGCGAGTTTTACCAGGCTGGTGGGGACGCATAGTTTCGTCCGTCCATATATAAGGGGATAAGGATCCACCTTTTTACCTACGCCTTCCTCCTCCTTTGCTTATCCATTTCCGCGTACTCGAGCTCCAGCGCCCAAGTCTGCACATCTCGCCTCAACCTTCCCCAGCCATGTCCGGAGTGGGAGGCAAGTGGATGGCCTCCTCCGTCACAGAGGGGCACATCAAAAAGTTGAGGAAAGCCGGATACCTGCACAATGAAATTGCACATCGGCTTCCAGACGAGGGGCAGCTTGTCCCCACCCCCAGGCCCCATGAGAGGGTGGTATTCCTTCCCCATTTCCTTCGTGGATTGGGCTTCCACTCCACCCATTTGTTCGGGAGCTCATGTTCTACTACGGCCTGGATTTCCACGATCTGGCCCTGAATTTCATCCTCAACATCTCGGCATTCATCGTCGTGTGCGAGTCCTTCCTCTGCATCCAGCCTAACTTCGGCTTATGACTGAAGACCTTCAATGTCAAGCCGAAGGTAGTGGGCGGCCGCCAAGCGGAGTGCGGAGGTGCCATGGTGGGCAAGATGCCCAACGTCCTATGGCTCGAGGGCTCCTTTGTGGAGACCATAAAGGGGTGGCAATCGGGGTGGTTCTACATCACCGAGCCGCGTGACCCTGAGTGGGTAGCGGCCCCCGAATTCAGATCTGGCATCCCCACACGGCTCACCTCCTGGAAAGAGAAAGGCCTTTCATGGGGTGATTCGGAGGAGCTGACCAGACTCCAATCCTGCGTCCAAACCTTGGTGAACAAGAAGCTCAAGCTTGTCAACGTAGTCCTGGTCATGCTCATCCGCCGGATCCTCCCGTGCCAGAAACGGGTTTTCAATTTGTGGGAGTTTGATCCGGCACAGCACCAGACCTTGAGCAGGCTCTTCGACACTACGTACGAAGACGCCTGGAGGGTGCTATTCAAGGGCGCCGAGGCCCCCGCATCCGCTACCGAAGATCGCGGATTCAGCTCGCAGCGTCAAGCCGGTGAGGTAAGCTATTTTACCCTTTACGGGACACTTGTTTTTCATAGTTTGACTCTTATGCGGGATCTAAACTCCCTTTACCTTTGACAGGCCTGGCAAAAGACATCCGGGCAGGTTAACTGTCTGGCTCCCTTGCCAGAGGACCCAGAGGACGCCCAATTAACGGGGTTGCTGGCTCCGGCGCCTTACGTGGTGCCGGAGAAGAAGGCCAAGAAGAAGGCCACGGGAACTCGAAGGAGTTCCTGGCGCCAGGTGTTGTCGGACTCATCGTCCGACGACTCCGAGGCAGACTCCTCCCGCGAAGACGGGGAGGAGGAGAAGGAGGCTTCTCCCCCAGTGGGGGGAGAGAAGAAAAGGAAGGCCTCCCCAACTGGGGAGGCTGGAGGGTCCAAGAAGGGAAGGACCCTTCCTCCGGACTACTCCACCAACGTCGAGGACGGCGAAGAGGAGTGGTCACAGAGGGCTAAGCCCCTGGCGAGATCGTAAGTGTCCGGATTCCAGAATGACTCATGATTTTTCCTTTGTCGCGCTGTGTCTTGTAACGCCGAATACAACCCTACAGCCTGCCCAAGGACAGGCTTGATATTTCAAAGAGCGGCTCCCTGGCACAGTCGGATGTGAACAGTACTTCACTTCCGGCCGCCTCCTCTCCTCACGCTGGCGATGACGCCGAGGTGGGGCCCCGAAAGGGGCCCGGCCAGGAGGAGGAGGAGGTCCCGGAGGTGCCGCAAGGCAGCGTCCCAGACTTTGCGCACAAGGGGGATCAACCCCCAAAGGGTTCTGAGTTCGGCCCTGGTCCGGACTCCGCACGGGAACCTTTAGTGGTTCCGAAGTCCGGCGGGCGGCCCCTTCATAAGAAGGGCAAGACTGCGACGCCGGTGATCTCCGTCCAACTGGAGGCACCGGATAATTTGCTGGAGGTGCTTAACGGCGCCTCCATCGACGAGGAGCACCGCACTATTATGAGTGTGGTGATCCAGAAAGTTCAGTCCACCAAGAGCGGGCTGACTGAAGTCTGTACCAGCCTTCTAACAGGCTTTGAGGTATGTAATTAACATATGTAAAAATAGTACCGCATAGACAGTAGCCCCTGATGCTCAGTTTGGTGTTCGGAAAGAAAAGCCGAACTGAGGATCTAAAAAGATATACGCAGGAGTCTAACATAAGAATGTCAATATGGGAATGCAGGTTGCGCTGCTGACCTCTACCACACTGACCGCGGAGGTCAATGTATTAAAGCAGAGCCTCAAGCGGTCCGAGAACGAGCTCAGCCGTGCCAAGAAGCAGCTCGAGGACAAGGAAGGTAAGTAATACCTTATTAAAGTAATACCTTATAGAAAGGAGTTGGTTGCAAAAAATGGCGGGAATAACTTGAGTATTGCAGGGGCCACGAACGAGGTGGCGACCCTGAAGGAAGCGGTGTCCAAGGCCGAAAGCAATGTGGGCGCGGAACGCACCGAGCGAGAGAAGCAGGAGGCGCGGGTGGCGGAGGTGCGGCAAGAGCTCCAGGCTCTCATGAAAAAACACGAGAGTTTGGAGCGTGACTCGAAGACTCGAGAGTCCGAGCTCGCCTCGGCTCTTGAGAGTGCCAAAGCCTCTAAGGCCGAAGCCCAAAAAGCCCTCCAGGAATTTGAGGCAATAAAGAAGATAGCGGCGGGTAAGGCATTCTTCATGCAAAGCAAGCATGTAAAAGTGAATTATCTGTTACTTACCCGAATTCGGAGCTCTCCAGGAGAGTTCGCAGATCTGCCCCGTAGTGTGTCCGATGCTGCCGCGTTCTACCGAGCCGAGGAGGGGAGCTCGACGGAAAAGGTGTTCTGGTCTCAATATGCTGAGGCCGGACATCCGGTTCCCCTGAGCGACCAGCTGAAGCAGCTGGTCGAGCTCCACAAGGTGGCCGAACAGGCCATGAAGGGCCTCATAGTTCGGCTGTGGCCTAAAGAAGCCATGCCTGGGAGCTACTTCAGTCTGGTGCGGCGGCTGGTGGACGCCTGTCCATGGATTGAAGTCATCAAGCGTTCTGTCTGCATTGAAGGTGCCCGTCAGGCCCTTGCCCGTGCTAAAGTGCACTGGGGCAAGATGGACGCCGAGAAGCTTGTGACGGACGCGCCACCGCCGGTCAAGGAGTATCGCACGCCTGAGATGTACTATAAGGGTGTCCTGAAGGGTGCCCGCCTTATAGCGGGTGAATGCTCCAAAGATGTAATTTTTGAGTAAACTCGCATTTGTTATCCTGTACGCATGAAAACTTGTTCATATGCGCTAAGCAACGCTTGTTAATTTAAAATATTACCTTCTGTGCGGCCATTTATCAAATTTGAGAGATGGCAAGTTGTTGGCTTCAGCCCCCATGCTACGAGTGCTAGGGTGTTCGGGATAAACTTGAGCGCTCTTGTTCCCATTTTTGGGTCCTTCAAGGGAGGCGCTCAACACAACGAACGAGGCAACCGGACTTATAATGCTTGAACACTCCCACTTAGCCATAGAATTCTATAATTTTAAATTTCGGCGAAGCCCCTAGTGTTCAGAAGACCGAACTCAGGGCGCTATCCACGCCTGGGCCGGACAAAGCTGGCTCCTCGCTCTAAGCGGCATAAGTCTTTAGGGACTCGAAAAACCTCTCGAACAGCGACCGGATCTCGCCCTATCATGACGGTCAGTTTTAGCTTTCTCCACTGAGGTGCTCAACCCAGCTCAACTGGGGCACAATCGCAGTGGTTCTCCCAGCGCTACCTTACCGATATAACGGAACGTAAGGTACCAAAACATGGGAGCCGGGCAAACCCAACTATTGACCCCAGACATGATTCGGAGCCGATGCATATAATGCTATAAGTTCGGGGTGCCGCACTTGTGAAAGTGTTCGGACTTATCACACCATATTTTGGGGAACTTAAGCCCCTGGTGTATTTGGCCGTACCAAAGCGTACGGATGCAACATGTCATAAGTGAACATATATAGATAGAAAAAGGAATGCAATAATAGGCAAAAAGCGATGCATTGTTTATTCAAAAAATACTGCAATGAAAGCAGAACGATGCAAATAGTGCGATAAGCGTGGGATGGGACTATTTAACATGTCCCCCTCCAAGGGTAGGCTGCGAGATGGTATGTAAAACAGGTATACTGCTCGTAATAGAGACCACTTGAACACTCGACGTAGCTTTTTCTGCTTCCCTGGCTGTTGCATCGTGAGTTCGGCAATTCTACTACCGGACAGGGCTTTTGGAAAATGGAGTCCTGAGAATAAGAAAAAAAGAATGACACAATTGGGAGCCCCTGGTGCGGTTGAGCCGCTCTCCGGGCATGCCATGGTCATGCCCCTACCCCTATGCCCATGGTATCTCCAGAGCGTAGTTATGTACGCGTGGTACTGGTCTCGCGATTTCGCGAGGGCTAGGGTTGGGGCCGCATTGCTATGCGTGCTCGGAACGTGTCAGGCGGTCTTGTTGTAGGTTACTACGGGCGCGCTTGACGGTGTCTGGCCGCTTAACAGCCGGACTCAAGAATTGCCTTAAGAGGCTGCTTTGTACTTCCGCCGCGAGAGCCGCTGTATGCTCCTCCGTTCGGAGAGAGCGTTCGGTGTTTCCGTTGACCGTAATGACTCCTTGAGAGCCTGGCATCTTGAGCTTGAGGTATGCGTAGTGCGGCACCACATTGAACTTTGCAAATGCGGTTCGTCCGAGCAGTGCATGATAGCCGCTGCGGAACGGGACTATGTCGAAGATTAACTCTTCACTTCAGAAGTTATCCGGGGATCCGAAGACCACTTCAAGTGTAACTGAGCCTGTACAGTTGGCCTCTACACCTGGTATGACGCCTTTGAAGGTCGTCTTTGTGGGTTTAATCCTTGAGGGGTCTATGCCCATCTTGCGCACTGTATCCTGATAAAGCAGGTTCAGGCTGCTGCTGCCGTCCATCAGGACTCTAGTGAGGTGAAATCCGTCGACGATTGGGTCTAGAACCAATGCGGCGAATCCGCCATGGCGGATGCTAGTGGGGTGGTCCCTTCGATCAAAAGTGATCGGGCAGGAGGACCACGGATTGAACTTTGGGGCGACTGGCTCCATCGCATATACGTCCTTGAGTGCACGCTTCCGCTCCCTTTTGGGTATGTGGGTTGTGTATATCATGTTCACCGTCCGCACTTGTGGGGGGAAACCCTTCTGTCCTCTATTGTTCAGCGGCCGGGTCTTCTCCTCGTCATCGCTATGCAGCCCCTTGTCATTGTTTTCGGCAGTTAACTTGCCTGCCTTCTTGAACACCCAACAATCCCTGTTGGTGTGATTGGCTGGCTTTTCGGGGGTGTCGTGTATCTGGCACGAGTGATCGAGTATTCGGTCCAAATTGGACGGGCCCGGAGTATTTCTTTTGAATGGCTTTTTCCGCTGACCGGGTTTAGAGCCTCTGAATCCGGCATTGACTGACATATCCTTAGTATTGTCGCCATTAATGCGGTGCTTGTGCTTGTTGCGACTGCCGTTGGTGTCCTTGGTATCCGAATTACCAGGGCTCTTAGTCATGTTGTTACTACGAGCTAGCCAGCTATCCTCTCCCGCACAGAAGCGGGTCATGAGTGTTGTGAGGGCTGCCATGGATTTCGGCTTTTCCTGTCCTAGGTGCCGGGCAAGCCACTCGTCGTGGATGTTGTGTTTGAAGGCTGCAAGGGCCTCTGCATCCGGACAGTCGACGATTTGATTTTTCTTGGTTAGGAACCATGTCCAGAATTATCTGGCTGATTCTTCTGGCTGCTGAATTATGTGGCTTAGGTCATCGGCGTTTGGTGGTCGCACATAAGTGCCTAGGATGTTGTCGAGGAATGTAGCTTCCAGGTCTTCCCAACAACTGATTGACTCTGCTGGCAAGCTGTTAAGCCAATGCCGCACTGGTCCTTTAAGCTTGAGTGGGAGGTATTTGATGGTGTGTAGATCATCACCGCGGGCCATGTGGATATGGAGGAGATAGTCCTTGATCCAGACCGCCGGATCTGTTGTGCCATCGTATGATTCAATGTTTATGGGTTTGAAACCCTCAGGGATTTGATGATCCATCACTTCGTCTGTGAAGCATAGTGGGTGTGTGGCGCCTCTGTATTGGGCTATATCACGACGCAGCTCAAATGAGCTTTGCCTACTATGTTCGCCCCGGCCGGAATTGCCATATCCAGCGTGACGGTTACCATCACGTATCGTGGGGCGCCCACGCGATCCGTAGATCGATCTTGTTTGCCTTGCCTTGTCCTCGAGTATATCCCGCAGGTCTGGCGCATTTTCCCGCGCCTTGGTATTTTTTGAGCGGCGCCGGGGTGCGGCTTGAGTGTAGGGCCGAGAGGCCTCTCTGTCGCGGCCACGAGGTGCTCGGTCGGCCGTATTATGCACTGGTGATGTAGGTTTAGGTGCTTCCTCCTCTAATCAGGGTAGCAGCCTGCGTTTTGGGTAGCTCTTGGAGGGGCGTTCGAGTTCATACTCTTCGGCCGCAAGGACTTCAGTCCATCTGTCGGCTAGCAAGTCTTGGTCATCTCTAAGCTGTTGCTGCTTTTTCTTGAGGCTGCTTGCCGTGGCCATAAGCCTGCGTTTGAAACGCTCTTGGTCGACGGGATCCTCAGGCACGACAAATTCGTCATCGTCGAGGCTTGCCTCGTCTTCGGAGGGAGGCATATAATTATCATCCTCTACCTCTCTGTCTGCCGCTTTCTCATGAGGGCTGGCTTCTCCATCCTCCTGCGCTGAATCCTGCTGGAGGGGGTTGTCTTCGGCACTTAGGCTGTTTCTTGGAGGGGTCGTCCTCCGTTGTTCCATCGCCATTCCCATCCTTTGGGATGTCCACCATGTAAATGTCGTATGACGAGGTGGCCTTCCAGTGCCCTGTAGGCGCTGGTTCTTGGTCGTCTCCTGCATCGTCGTCCATACCATCGATGTCTTCAGAGTCAGAGTCTAGTATGTCAGTTAAGTCATCAATAGTGGCTATGAAGTGGGTGGTGGGTGGGCATTGAATTTCTTCGTCGTCTGCATCCCAACCTTCCTGACCATAGTCCGGCCAGGGCTCTCCTGATAAAGAGAGAGACTTTAGTGAATTCAGGATGTCACCAAAGGGCGAGTGCTGAAAGATGTCCGCAGCGGTGAACTCCATGATCGGCGTCCAATCAGATTCGATTGGCAGGGGCACGGAAGGTTCGGAGTCCGGAGAGGAGTCCGGCACCTTGGAGTCACGAGCTTCACAAAGGACAGGGTTGGTATTCGGCTCTATCGCCGTAGAGGTAGCAGCCCCTGAGGCGGTGTCCAGCCACCCGTCCTCGATCGGTGCAGTCGGCTCCGAGCTAAGGGTCGGAGCGGACACTTGTGCGGCCTCCAGGGCACTGTCCGGCAGCAGAGTTGGGTCATGCCCATCGTGACAGTGTGGCACGCTTGGCCATGGCTCGAACCCGTCGAAGATCAAGTCTCCGGGGACGTCAGCCGTATAGTTCAAACTTCCAAATCTGACCTAATGGCCAGGGGCGTAGCTTTCAATCTGCTCCAGATGGCCAAGCGAGTTGGCCCGCAGTGCAAAGCCGCCGAATACGAAGATCTGTCCAGGGAGAAAAGTCTCACCCTGGACCGCATAGTTGTTGATGATCGAAGGAGCCATCGGGCCTAAAGGTGACGACACAGAGGAACTCTCAATGAAAGCACCAATGTCGGTGTCAAAACCGGTGGATCTCGGGTAGGGGGTCCCGAACTGTGCGTCTAGGCGGATGGTAACAGGAGACAAGGGACACGATGTTTTTACCCAGGTTCGGGCCCTCTCGATGGAGGTAAAACCCTACTCCTGCTTGATTAATATTGATGATATGGGTAGTACAAGAGTAGATCTACCACGAGATCAAAGAGGCTAAACCCTAGAAGCTAGCCTATGGTATGATTGTTGTTCGTCCTACGGACTAAAACCCTCCGGTTTATATAGACACCAGAGAGGGCTAGGGTTACACAGAGTCGGTTACAATGGTCGGAGATCTATATATCCGTATCGCCAAGCTTGCCTTCCACGCCAAGGGAAGTCCCATCCGGGCACGGGACGAAGTCTTCAATCTTGTATCTTCATAGTCTTGGAGTCCGGCCAAATATGATAGTTCGGCTATCCGGACACCCCCTAGTCCAGGACTCCCTCACACACCCACTTAGTTTCTTATGTTGAGCTTTCATACATTTATAGCTCTAGTGCATCCGTTGCATGGCAATCCCTATTCCTCATGTTGACATCAATTGATTAGCCCATTGATTAGCCTCGTCAACATGAGACTTTTTCCTTTTTTGTCTTCTCCACACAACCTCCATCATCATTCTATTCCACCCATAGTGCTATATCCATGGCTTATGCTCATGTATTGCGTGAGAGTTAAAAAAGCTGAAGCGCGTTAAAAAGTATGAACCAATTGCTTGGCTGAAACCGGGGTTGTGCATGATGGGAGTATTTTGTATGACGAAAATGAAGCATAGCCTAATTATATGATTTTGTAGGGATAAGCTTTCTTTGGCTATGTTATTTTGATAAGACATGATTACTGTTAGTATGCTTGAAGTATTACTATTTTTATGTTAATATGAACTTTTATCTTGAATCATTTGGATCTGAACATTCATGCCACAATAAAGAAAATTACATTGAGAAATATGCTAGGTAGCATTCCACATCAAAAAATTTGTTTTTATCATTTACCTACTCGAGGACGAGCAGGAATTAAGCTTGGGGATGCTTGATACGTCTATAATGTATCTATAATTTTTGATTGTTCCATGCTATTATATTACCCGTTCTAGATGTTTATGAGCTTTACTATACACTTTTATATCATTTTTTGGGACTAACCTATTAACCGGAGCCCAGCCCAAATTGTTGTTTTTTTTTGCCTATTTTAGTGTTTCACAGAAAGGGAATATTAAACGGAGTCCAAACGGAATGAAACCTTTGCGAGAGATATTTTTTGAACAAACGCAATCCAGGAGACTTGGAGTGGACGTCAAGAAGCAAACGAGGAAGCCACGAGGCAGGAGGGCGCGCCCTAGGGGGGTGGGCGCGCCCACCCTTGTGGGCCCCTCGTGGCTCGCCTGACCGACTTCCTTCGCCTATATATACTTGCATACCCTGAAAACATCCAGGAGCACCACAAAACCCTATTTCCACCGCCGCAACCTTCTGTACCTGTGAGATCCTATCTTGGAGCCTTTTCCGGCGCTCTATCGGAGGGGGAATCGATCACGGAGGGCTTCTACATCAACGCCAAGGCCTCTCCGATGAAGTGTGAGTAGTTTACCACAGACCTTCAGGTCCATAATTATTAGCTAGACGGCTTCTTCTCTCTCTTTGAATCTCAATACAATGTTCTCCGTGATCTTCTTGGAGATCTATTCGATGTAACACTTTTTGCAGTGTGTTTGTCGAGATCCGATGAATTGTGGGTTTATGACCAAGTTTATCTATGAGAAATATGTGAATCTCCTCTGAATTCTTTTATGTATGATTGGTTATCTTTGCAAGTCTCTTTGAATTATCAGTTTGGTTTGGCCTACTAGATTGATCTTTCTTGCAATGGGAGAAGTGCTTAGCTTCGGGTTCAATCTTGCGGTGTCCTTTCCTAGTGACAGCAGGGGCAGCAAGGCACGTATTTTATTGTTGCCATCGAGGATAAAAAGATGGGGTTTATATCATACTGCTTGAGTTTATCACTCTACATCATGTCATCTTGCCTAATGCGTTACTCTGTTCTTATGAACTTAATACTCTAGATGCATGCTGGATAGCGGTCGATGTGTGGAGTAATAGTAGTAGATGCAGAATCATTTCGATCTACTTGTCGCGGACGTGTTGCCTATATACATGATCATGCCTAGATATTCTCATAACGATGCACTTTTCTATCAATTGCTCGACAGTAATTTGTTCACCCACCGTAATACTTATGCTATATTGTGAGAAGCCACTAGTGAAATCTATGGCCCCCGGGTCTATTTTCCATCATATAAGTTTCCGATCTACTTTATTTTGCAATCTTTACTTTTCAATCTATATCATAAAAATACCAAAAATATTTATCTTATATTTTTGTCCTATCAGATCTCACTTTCGCAAAGTGGCTGTGAAGGGATTGACAACCCCTTTATCGCGTTGGTTGCGACGTTCTTGTTTGGTTGTGTAGGTACGAGGGACTTGCGTGTAGCCTCCTACTGGATCAATACCTTGGTTCTCAAAAACTGAGGGAAATAATTATGCTACTTTGATGCATCACCATTTCCTCTTCATGGGAAAACCAACGCATTGCTCAAGAGGTAGCATCTGTCATGACGGATGGTGCGCTCTCTTCTCCACCATCACAACCAGTCTCGTCACCTGCTCCACCCCCTGTGTTGCGTCCTCATACACGCAACAAAAGTGGGTTGGTTCTTCCTAAGAAGCGCATGGATGGCACGGTTGCCTGGCTTGCGACTTGCATGGAGCAGGCCTAGTCGGACCCTACTGCTGAGCCACGGCACTTTCAGGCTGCCCTGAGTATCCCTCGCTGGCGCACTGCGATGGAACAAGAATACCACACTCTTCTCAAGAATGACACATGGTGTTTGGTTCCTCCCAAGGTTGGCGTCAACGTAATTGATTCCAAGTGGGTTTCCAAGGTAAAGAAACATGCCGATGGCTCTATCGAGAGATACAAGGCTAGACTGGTTGCTAAAGGATTCAAACAGTGCCATGGCCTTGATTATGAGGACACCTTCTGTCCGGTGGTCAAACCTACCACTATCCGGCTTCTGCTCTCACTCGCTATTACTTGAGGATGGTCTCTTCGTCAGCTTGATGTTCAGAATTCTTTCCTTCATGGTGTCCTTGAGGAGGAGGTTTACATGCGTCAGCCTCCCGGTTTTGTTGATCCAGCTCGTCCGCAGCATCTGTGTCGTCTTGTTAAGACGCTTCTGAAGCAGGCTCCGCGTGCTTGGCATGCACGTCTTCGCACCACTCTTCGGGCTCATGGGTTTGTTCCCTCTACGGATGATACCTCGTTATTCCTTCTATATCGACCTATAGTTACTATGTATCTGCTGGTCTATGTTGATGATATCATCCTGGTTAGCTCCTCAGACTATGTTGCGGATCGCTTGGTTTCTGCTTTGCATGCTGATTTTGCTGTTAAGGATCTTGGGCAGCTTCACTATTTCCATGGGCTGGAAATTTTGTCCTCTGGTTCTGGCTTGACACTTACTCACAGAAGTACTCTCTTGATATTCTTCGACGGGCTGGTATGCTCCAGTGCAAGACAGCTACTACACCTATGTCTTCTACTGATAGACTATCTGCTCTCGATGGTTCTCTTCTCTCTGTTGATGAGGCTACTGAGTATCACAGTATTGTTGGTGGCTTGCAGTACTTGTGTGATGCCCCCGATTCGACCGTACACTAATCGTGCACGCAAATGTGTACGATCAAGATCAGGGACTCACGGGAAGATATCACAACACAAATCTAGACACAAATAAAATAATACAAACTTTATATTACAAGCCAGGGGCCTCGAGGGCTCGAATACAAGCTCGATACACAAGAGTCAGCGGAAGCAACAATATCTGAGTACAGACGTTAAACAAGACTACCTTAAGAAGGCTAGCACAAAAGCAACATGATCGAAGAGGCAAGGCCTCCTGCCTGGGACCTCCTAACTACTCCTGGTCGTCGGCGGTCTTCACGTAGTAGCATCCATCGGCGGTGGCATCTGGCTCCAAGGATCCACCATCTGGTTGCATCAACCGGAAAGAAGAAAGAAGGGGGAAAAGGGGGGAGCAAAGCAACCGTGAGTACTCATCCAAAGTACTCGCAAGCATCAGATCTATACTAGGTATGCATTAGTATCAAATGGAAGGTTTGTATCTGTGGACTGAACTGCAGAATGCCAGAATAGAGAGGGAAGGCCTAGCCTATCAAAGACTAGCATCTTCACGCAGCTCCGAGCATCTTGCAGCATGTAGGAGAGTAAAGAATAGCGGTTTATAATTAACAAACATGTTGTAACATTAATGCCCAGAGATCCTTCCTCGACTCCCTGCGAGAAAGCAATCCCGGAGCCACATATCCATCACATATCTCAAGTATCCATTTCTAGTTATATAAGATCAGGATATAAGTCTGAACGTCCACTACCATGGACATGGTATTCGAATATATGTCTTCCCTGCAGGGGTGCACCACGTTACCCAACACACTCGATCACTCTCATCGGACACACCTTTCTGGGGTCAATGCCCGGCCTCGGAAGATCAACACGTCACAGCCCTACCTAGGCTCAGCAGAGAGGTCCCCGCCGGTCTACATCCTAAGCACTTCGGGGTCTGGGCCCATCGCCCGTTGCACTCCGGATCGTTGTGCGCAAGGGGATACCAGCACCACCCGTGAAGTGGATGGCACGATCTGGCCCAGCCACAATGCTGAACTGGACGTCTGACAAAGCTTCGGTTGATACCACGATGTCGAGGCCCATATCTATTTTCGCGTGGTGGTTAGTGTGTAAAGGCCAGAGGCCAACTCAGAACAAATACCCAAACCTGTTAGTGCATTAGGGGCTCGCGGAAACGAGCAGAGCCTCACGATAAGGTGACCCTGTCGCCCCGTCTCATGGACTTACGGCAAGGGCCCAGATTGCCCGGTCGTGCCACGTGGAAAACTCGTCAGTGCTCTACGGGCCCGTCCGACTTTCACATCAACTCGCGAGTACCCCACAAGGCCGACCCGACTTCAACAATGGTCTCAAGTAAAGTCAAGGTAACCGTGTGTCCAAAACATCAAGGAAGAAAACCCGAGGAATCACCCCCGATGGATTCCACTCGATGTAATCATCAAGGTGAACGTAAGAGGGACCACCCTCGAGGTTCACACTTGAGGTGTTGAACGACAGAGCCATATCGGGAATGGTGAAAGAGGAAATCACCCTCGATGACCATGAACGAATAGCTACACTACAGAATTATCATCAGTAGTGCGTTATGAGGGATCACCCTCGGCACTCGATAGTAGCTCTACAGAGTCGAGCAACTAAAGGAGCGTGATGTGATGTGAGGTGTCAGGCTCTGGTCATCGATCACGTTGATCGAGTCATCAAATATGAAGCAGGGGCAACAAGGACAAGGTGGGGGTCACTGATGGATCACTAACCAACCTATACTAAGCAGTTTAGGATAAGCAGGTAAGGTACAATGAGCATGTTACAAAAGCAGGCTATGCATCAGAATAGGAGCAAACAATAACAATAGAAAAATCTAATGCAAGCATGAGATAATGGAAAGGGCGATATCGGTATGATCAAAGGGGGGGCTTGCCTGGTTGCTCAGACAAGAAGGGGCGTCGTCGTCGACGTAGTTGATCACAGGGGCATCAGTAGCGGTCTCAAGGTCTACCGGAGAAGAAGAGGGGGAAGTAACAGTAAATACATGCAAACATAAGCATAACAAGACAATAAGAGGGGCTAGAGGTGTTCTAATGTAGTGCTACACAATACCGGCGAAGGGAGATAACATCCGGGAAGGTTTTCCCGGTTCCGAGCGTCTGTCAGACAGATGAACCAGAGGGGAAAGGTTGCATGTTTGCTATGCTAGGGACATGTGACAGATGAATGGAGAGCGTATTTGGATTCGTCTCGTCGTTCTGAGCAACTTTCATGTAGAAAACTTTTTGATCCGAGATACGGTTTATATTCTATGATTTTTCAAAGTTTTATTAAAATTCTGGAATTTAATATTAATCCTAGATAAACCAGAATATACCTATTGTACTCGCTAGCATCTAGCCCTAGTGGATGACAAGTGGGGTCCATGAATCTAGTCAGCATGCACAGTCAACAGTTGACTGGGTCAACGTTGACTGGTCAAACAGGGCAATGGGGCTCACTGTCATAGACTAGTTTAAATTAAGCAGGTTTAATTAGACTAAATATGTTCATTAGGCTAATTAATCAAAGTTAATTAATTAATTAATCAATTAATTATTTAATTTAATGTATATATTTTTATAAACATTTTTTCTCAGGGCGTGGGCCCGCATGGTCAGTGGCCCAATGGGCCTCACGGGCGTTGGGCGAAACGTGCGGAGCGGGGGCGCCCGTGCCCAAGGGGCGCTACGCCTGGGCGTGGGGCGAGGCCACCGGCGACGGAGGAGCCCGCCGAGCGGCACAGCGACGTCGGGACACCGGGGAGCGACGAGGTCAGAGGCGGAGCGGGGCCTGCGTGGCCGGAGGCGGGAAGGGCCATGGAGGCGCAGTCGGTGGCCACAGCCGGCCGGGAAGGCACGACAGAGCGGAGGAAGCGGGACGGCGCCGCTGGCGGACGCTGTCGGTGTCAGGACCCTGCTGACCTGCAGCTCTTAACTGAAGAACAGAGCAGCTACTCTGAAGAATTCGACAGCGACGATGAAGCGGTACGCTCTTGGGAATGGACGGCTGAGATGGCATCGATGGGAATCAACGGACGCCAGGCGTAATGTTCACTGTTCCTCTTCACACCATTGCCGCCACGCTCCTGAAGACTACAATAACAGAGAACGGCCGCACCAGCGTCACCACCAACCTGCCAGCTATTTAGCCCCTCTGGACGAATCTGGAACCATCTATCCCCTTCTCCAAGTTGTAATAGCTAGCTTAAACATAGAACCCAAGACTACTTGGTAGAAATCCGGGACAGATCCTCGATCTGAACCTTGTATCTGTAATTCTGTTGCTGAAGTTTATCAAATCGGGGCTAGTACGAGTATTTGAGGTGTCGATCGTGTATTCTGTTCTTGTCAATTGGTATCAGACGCCAGTCATTCCTCGAAGGCGAATCGATCGAAGCAGGCTGTGGTTGGGTTTCGGCTTGGTAAAATCCCACAGCGGGCTGTCGATCGCGGCGGCGGGGGTCGTCGGAGACGAATCTTGGAGGCAGAAGGGCGAGGTCACGGGCCAGGGTTGCGGACGAGTTCTGTAGTAAAATTCCGGAGCCAGTGATCGCCATTCCTACCAGGACGAAGCACATGGATGAGATTTCGGAGGAACTCAAAGCTCTCCAAAGCGAGGTCACGGCGCTCGGCCTGAAACAGGACAAGATCCAGGATCAGATGGATCTGTTCAACAATCGCTTGCAAATAGTCGATTCCTTAGAGAAACAATTGGGCAAGGTGGAACTCTTGGTTGAAAACAATTCCAAGGTTCAGCAAGAGATCTTCACTATCCTGAGAGAGATGCGGTCTGAAAATCCCAACCCACCCTCCCCTGTTCCTCAAGCAGAACAGACAGTGGTCTTGCCACAACGGCAAAATTAGCAGGTACAACCAGAACACTGCGAGCGAGATCTGGCAAATCAAGGGACAACAATAGTCCAGCAGAGAGTGCAGCAATTCCAGGGACAATCGTCTGGCACTGCAAGACAGGAGGGACAACAAGCACCACTAATTGGGCAGACGACAACACAATATCAATCTGACAGAGCTATGCAATTCATGAAATCAATCTCCAAAGGACCTAAACTGGACTTTCCTACCTTTAGTGGTGAAAATCCATTGGGCTGGATAAGGCAAGTTAACAAGTACTTCCAGTTAGCACAAACTCCTAATGAATGCAAGGTGGATCTAGCACTGACCTATATTGTAGGTCAAGCTGACAATTGGGTAAGAAGTGCCCAAATGGATAACAAAATACTGTCATGGCAAGATTTCTGCAGAGCACTTTGTGACAGATTTGCAGATTCTAGTATTTATGAAGTACTGGAAAAATTCCACAATTTGAAGCAGAATACTCTGTCAGTAGCTGCTTACACTGACAAGTTTGAGGAAATCATGGCAGTTGTCAGAGATGAACACCCTTATCTGCAGGAGAATTACTACATAGTCAGTTTTGTTAATGGGTTGAAACCTAGCATAAGGTGCAATCTCAGACCACAAAGACAAACTACTCTCAACCAAGCATATTGGTTAGCCAGAGACTATGAAAGTGGATTGCAAGCCAAGTATCAGTCCTATCAGGATAAACAACTACAGTACCACTCCACACAGCAACATAAATGCAAACAAGCCCCTGCAATTCATGCTATAACAGGAGAAAATGAATTCACAGAACTTTCTCCTGAGGAAGAAGCTCAATTAGCAGTCCTAACAGCGGAAGGACATTTAACTGAAACAACAGCTGACTGCATGCACATATTTGCATAAGTAGTTTCAGGAAATTCCACTTCCTCCACACTATCAGTCCATATCTCTATTGGGGGTAGGCAAGGAGTTGCTTTGATTGATACAGGCAGCACTAATACTTTTCTTGACCTCAAATTTGCTCTCAAAGCAAAATGTTCCCTCATGAACACTCCTACTAAGAAAGTCACAGTAGATGGTGGAGGCTCTCTTACTTCTGGTGCTTGTGCTTAGTCCTTAAAATTCAGAATTGGATAGGAGCTATTCTGCAATGATCTGACAGTACTAGAACTGCAAGGATATGATGTAGTGATTGGTTGTGACATGCTCAAAAAGCACAACCCCATTTCAATGGATTTTGAACAAAGAACTGTCACATTTACCAAAGATAAAATTACTCAAGTTACATACAGCAGAAAACATGGACAAACTGTTGGACAGTGGAGCAGTAGGCTTTGCCATGAGCTTACATTTCATGACCACTGGTCACCTTCCACCAGTACAAGATCAGCACACTCCTGAAGACATCCTAAAAGTATTGGAACAATATAAGGAACAGTTCCAGGAACCAACTGAGCTCCCACCCAAGAGGGAATGTGGCCATGCAATTCCTCTTCAAGAAAACTCTACACCACCAAATGTTAGACCATATAGAGTTCCACACTTATAGAAGAATGAGATGGAACAACAGATCAAACTCCTTCTGGTCAGAAACATCATACAACATAGCATGAGTCCCTATGCATCTCCTGCTATTTTAGTCAGAAAGAAAGGAGGAACATGGAGACTGTGCATAGACTACAGAAAATTGAATGCACAGACAGTCAAGAATAAGTTTCCTATCCCAGTGATTGAGGACTTATTAGATGAACTCCATGGGGTGGCAATATTCAGTAAGTTGGATCTTAAGTCAGGGTACCACCAGATCAGAATGAAACCTGAAGATATACATAAAACTACATTCAGAACATATTCAGGCCACTTTGAGTTTTTGGTTATGCCCTTTGGTCTCACTAATGCCCCTGCAACCTTCCAGGCACTCATGAACAGGATATTTGCACCTTATTTGAGGAAGTTTGTCTTGGTCTTCTTTGATGACATCCTAATCTTCAGCAAAACACAAGAAGAGCATAAGGAACACTTAAAACTAGTGCTGGACATTTTAAAGAAGCACAATCTCTTCCTCAATAGGTCCAAGTGCATATTTGGAATGGATACTGTTGAATATCTGGGCCATGTGATATCTGCACAAGGTGTTGCAACTAATCCTGAGAAGATAACTGCAGTAAAGCAATGGCCCATTCCAACAAATACTACAGAGTTAAGGAGCTTCTTGGGGTTGGCAGGGTACTATAGGAGATTCATTAAAGATTATGGATCCATTAGTAGACCATTATGTGACTTGCTGAAGAAAGATGCATTTCTCTGGACAGAAACACAAACCAAAGCATTTCAGACATTACAAGAAAGTCTAACAAATGCACCAGTGTTGGCTCTTCCAGATTTTTCCCTTCCATTTGTCTTGGAGTGTGATGCTTCTGGGGCTGGAGTGGGAGTTGTTCTCATGCAAAACAACAAACCTATTGCATATTACAGTAAGTCACTAGGCCCTAAAGCAGCTGCATTGTCAACTTATGAAAAGGAGGCAATAGCAATTTTGGAATCCTTAAGAAAGTGAAGACACTATTTTCTAGGGTCCTCACTAATCATCAAGACTGACCACCAAAGTTTGAAGTTCATCACAAAGCAGAGAATTTCAGAAGGCATTCAACACAAGCTTATGCTCAAATTGTTGGAATTTAATTATGTCATTGAGTATAAAAAGGGCAAGGAAAATAAAGTGGCTGATGCCCTTTCCAGAAAACCACATCTCTTGGCAATTTCTATGGCAGTGCCCAGCTGGACTGATAACATAGAACAATCCTATGAGCAGGATGATACATGTAAAAATCTCATTGCAAGAATTACTGCAGGAGCAACAGACCTCTCTTCATATTCTTATACTGCTGGCATACTCAGATACAAAGGCAGGATTTATGTGGGCAATGATGAGGAATTCCAACAACAATTACTCTCAACTTTCCACTCTTCTCCTATTGGAGGCCACTCTAGAGTTAGAGCAACCTACCACAGAATTTTTCATTGGCCTAAACTCAAAGCTATGGTGGAAACTTTTGTGCAGCAGTGTCCAGTGTGCCAAAGGTCCAAAGAGGAACACTGTCATTATCCTGGATTGTTAGATCCCCTCCCAATTCCTGACATGGCCTGGAGACACATTTCTATGGACTTTGTGGAAGGACTGCCTAAGTCACAAGGCAAGGATGTCATATTAGTGGTTGTGGATAGATTCACTAAATATTCACATTTTATTGGTCTATCTCACCCTTTCACTGTCAATACAGTCCTGCAAGCCTTCATTGACAATGTGTTCAAACTCCATGGCATGCCTATATCAATGGTAACAGACAGAGACAGGATTTTCACCAGTAATTTTTGGCAAGCTCTGTTCAAGTCCATGGGTGTTAAACTAAATATGAGCACAGCCCACCATCCTCAATCTGACGGCCAAACTGAGCATGTGAACCAGAGTTTGGAAGCTTATCTCAGACACATGGCTTTTAATGAACCAACATACGCACAGGGTTGAAGCTGGCTACAAAATTTTATGGACCTTACAGAATCCTACAGAAGATAGGCAACTCCTCATACAAACTGTTACTACCTGATAATGTACAGATACACAACGTCTTCCATGTCAGTCAATTGAAAAGACACTTGGGGCCCTTGGCCGTGCCAGCTCCGGGGTTGCCATTGGTGGATGAGTCAGGCAAGATCAAGGTTTCTCCAGTTTTGGTATTAGAAACTCGAGTTGTTCCTCGACCTCCCAAACTTGTCACACAATGGCTCGTGCAGTGGCTCAATATGTCACCAAAAGAAGCAACTTGGGAAGATGCAGATTTCATTAAGTCTACATTCCCAGAGTTCTTCAACTCCACCATTCGCTCTTGGTTTCCAGTAACCGATCCTCGAGGGCAAGGATCGTCTTCAGAGGTGGGCAATTGTCAGGACCCTGCTGACCTGCAGCTCTTAACTGAAGAACAAAGCAGCTACTCTGAAGAATTCGACAGCGACGATGAAGCGGTACGCTCTTGGGAATGGACGGCTGAGATGGCATCGATGGGAATCAACAGACGCCAGGCGTAACGGTCACTGTTCCTCTTCATGATGTTGCCGCCACGCTCCTGAAGACTACAGTAACGGAGAACGGCCGCACCGGCGTCACCACCAACCTGCCAGCTATTTAGCCCCTCTGGACGAATCTGGAACCATCTATCTCCTTCTCCAAGTTGTAATAGCTAGCTTAAACATAGAACCCTAGACTACTTGGTAGAAATCCAGGACAGATCCTCGATCTGAACCTTGTATCTGTAATTCTATTGCTGAAGTTTATCAAATCGGGGCTAGTTCGAGTATTTGAGGTGTCGACCGTGTATTCTGTTCTTGTCAGTCGGCCAGGCGGGGCGGCTAGGTAGTCGTGCGGTAGCAGGGCGCGAGCGACGGGGAGAGAGGAGAAGGGGAACGGGCGGCGCTCACAGCGGACCATAGAGGAGCGGCAATGGTCGGGGAGGTCCGGCGAGGTAGGGGCGACTGCGGTGAGGTCCTGCGGCGATGGCGTTGCCGGGGCGTCATGGCAAGGCAGCGGTGACGAGGCCCTCGAGCGGCGGCATCACGGCGAGGGCGACGGGAGGTGTTGGAGCCGAGCCCCA
>NC_041391.1:286283063-286356638 GCF_002162155.2 Triticum dicoccoides
AGCGAGAGAGGTGGGGGTCGCGCGTGGGGCTCTCCCCTGGCGGCGCTGGAGGGAGAGGGTGGAGATCGTGGGGGAGTGGGGGGTTGATTCTAGGGTTCGGTTCGGGGAAGTTGGGGTTATAGGCCAGGGGGTGGGCCGGCCTGGTGGGCGGCCTTGTGGGTTGAGGCCCAGGGGGGCGCGGTTGGCCAGCTGGGCCAGTCGGTTGGCCAAGGCCCAAGGGCAGTGGGGGGTGTTTTTCTTCTAATAAAACTGCCCCACTGTTTTCTTTAAGAAAAACAAGACTAAAAGAGCTTTATTAGAAAAGAGGCTTGTCAAACAAAACAAGCACATTATTTCTAGGAGTCACAAAAAGTTTTGAGGCCAAAAGTAGTTGCCTAAACATTTTTAGAAATTGGAAAGGCCAATTTAAAATGCTGCTGGACCACTAAATAATTTCGAGGGGCACTTTGGGAATCCAAAAGGGGTTGTTTCCAACATGGTAATTATCCAGGGATTATTTGCCACACATTGAACATTTTTATTTGCATGTTTGAGAATTTTGAATTTTGACTTCAATTTGAATTTGGAATTTGAACTGTGTTTGAATGCAAAGGGGGATTAGTAACAGTAAGAGTGATGACATGGCACCATTAACATGGTATTACTGTAGCTTAATTATCCGGGCATCACAACTTGACTATCACTCGTCCTGATGTCTCCTATGTTGTCAACCGTGTCTGCCAGTTTCTTCATGCCCCTCGAGACTCTCACTGGACTGCAGTTAAGCGCATCTTGCGCTATATTTGGTTGACTTCTTCTTATGGCTTGCATCTGCAACCGGCCCCTTCTGGAGTTCTCTATGCGTTCTCTGATGTAGACTGGGCTGGGAGTCCGGATGACAGACGATCAAAGGAGGGATATGCAGTGTTCCTTGGTTCTAACTTGATCGCCTGGAGTGCTCGCAAACAAGCAACAGTGTCCCGCAGAAGCACTAAAGCTGAGTACAAAGCAGTTGCAAATGCCACGGCTGAGCTTATTTTGATACAATCTTTGCTCAGAGAATTGAAGATCCCT
Organism: Triticum dicoccoides; assembly: GCF_002162155.2. NCBI lineage: Eukaryota > Viridiplantae > Streptophyta > Magnoliopsida > Poales > Poaceae > Triticum > Triticum dicoccoides. The sequence goes on from NC_041391.1 coordinate 286,284,117, forward strand.
GAGAAGTAGCCGTCGGTACTTTGGTGTGATAACATTGGTGCCACGTATTTGTCTTCAAATCCAGTCTTTCATGCTCGCAACAAACACATCGAAGTTGATTACCATTTTGTCAGGGAACGTGTTGCCCAGAAACTGGTTCTTATCAAGTTCCTCTCCTCCAAGGATCAACTTGCTGACATCTTCACAAAGCCGTTGCCTCTTCCTCAGTTTGAAGGCTGTAGGCGCAATCTCAACCTGATGAATTCTTCAAAGCACGGTTAAGATTGAGAGAGGGTGTTAGACTCTGTATATACTAGGCCCCACTTGTAATTGTATTGTACATTATTATGTACCTCTCTATCTCTACTATTAAAGGAGGATCGAACGTCGTGATGGTTCGACCTCTTCCCGCCGCCTCGTGGTATCGCTACTTCCCCCGCCTCGCCTGGTGCGACCCCGGTAGAAAAAAAACATCCAAAATAACTGAACGAACAGATAAAATCCCCGCACGAAAAAAAAGAAGAACAATTACCGGGGAAGCAACTGCATCCGATCGCACGTCCCACGCCTGGTCTCCCCAGCCCCTCGCTTCCGATCACATCTCTCGCCTGTATGGTCTCGCCGCTCTGCCCTCTCGATCCGCCGCCGTGGAGCCTGTATGGTCGCCATCTAGCCTCCACCGTCTCCCTTGTCCTCTCTGAAGGCAGGCCCTCCTCGGTGTGATGAGTAGTCCGCGGTGCTGCCGCCCCCTGCACGAGAGTGGCTGCGGCGTCGGCCACACCAGCACTCTCGTAGGGGCCGGACTTCCCGTACCGTACCTGGCTGGCCGGGAGGAGCGTGCTGCTCGCCATGATCTTCTCCACGTCGTAAGTCGTAACAGCTGATTGCGAAGTTGGTGACCTTCGCCGCCTCCTCCACCTCCTTGACTGCACGGAAGAAACACAACCAATGATTAATGACTGACAAGCTCTCCCAACGGTCAAACGAGCCAAGCGCAAAAGTGACGAGAGAATGCATGCTCTGGAATGACGTACACTGCCATTGCGTACCTTGCAGGGTTCTTGCTAGGAATCTGAAGATAGCGTGTTGTACACCTGCAGGTAATTTGCTTTTATTGGATTGTGGGAGGAGAGGCCAACCGTACTTGTCTAATGGTGCAGCTTAAATGTTTGAAGGAAGACTTGGTTTGATGCCTCTACGCTAGCTGAATATATTTTTAATCCGTCTATCGAATAATTACATCATACTTGGAGAATAATTACATCCTACTTGGAGGTAGCAGGGACGTGTCATATGTTTTTGGGATCCAGGTAATATTTAGCTTACCTGCTAGACCACATTACTTCCAAAATATTTACCTACCATGACAGGAAAATCTATTGGATCTAGCACTGCATTGTAGACTCAACATATCTAGCTCAGACCCGTCATCCTCTCATTCCGTGTTATGTATGCTTTTCTTTTGAAGTTTTCATCAACCTCGCTTTCTTTATTCAGATCAAGATGGTTGTATATACATCCAAATTCAGATCACACAGTGCCTTACAAGGTTGGAATCAGCAGGGCAAGGGAAGAATCCTGGGAGGTAATTTTGATTATCCCATAATGGGGACCATGATAGATGTTGGCTAATTGTGTTTTGAAGAATATCAGTTTCATGTTCTCTTGGTGTTTTTCGATTTGCCTCAATGTCATCCAGATTGATTTCATATACTAAAATCTTAATCCAACTCCTTTCTGGACATAAGTTTATATGCAGATGCTACATAGTTTTGATGTATATATGTCTCTTCCTCTGAGTAGTATGATCCAATTTTTGTTTCTTGATGTATATTGCCACTTGAATAACACTCAGTTTCTCTAAATAAATTTGTACTCTACATACCTCTCTCTCTCTGCGGTGGAAAATCTATCATACAGGGCAATAAGATGAAATCAGTTTTTAATTTGAGATGTCCTTTAAAAAACCCATGGAGAAACCAGGCGAATTGACGGTCAGCCCGCATCAATATGGCGAATCGACCGGAGTTGCCTTCTTGGGACGATGCATTTGCATTGAAGCAGTGTCTCTGGTCTGATCGCGGCGGTCAGCACCGCCCTCCCATCCAGTCACATTGCGCGACATCAATGCAGGTCTGCAGCTCTGGGCCGGCATGAATGTGGTGCGTGAAGCTGCGCATCTGTTGGAGAGATAGAGCATGTATGTTTATTTGTATTTTTCTTACTTAATAGGTGGATTTGCTCCAGTGATTCTGCGGCCGTCGAGGAGGTGAGGTTTTTCCATCAAATGATTTTACAGTCTGTTTTGTGTGACCACTGCTACTAGGTGCAGAGTAAGGACTAGGACAAGCATCAGCCGTGTGAATTGTTAATCAATCTGGTTTTGCAAGTCGTTGAGTCGTAGTAGCTATGTAGGATTCCTAATGGATACTACCATGAATCATGTTCTGTCGTTAAGGAGAACATTTTCTAAATGTATTCCAGACTGCTGAGCCTCTTCTATTTTTTTCCTTTTGGCATGGACAAGGATTCACCTTGAATACTATTATGTAGAGTACATCTCTGTAGTTCTTTTTTTTTACAACAGAGTACATGTCTATAGTTAGCGTGGAGCGATAACTCATCTGTCATTTGCACTTGCTGTTCCATATGCTTTTATCAATAGTAAAGCTTCTGGGATTACAATTATAGTGGTTTACTTGGAGTAAGTACAGTTTACGTCCTGATATTGTCACTAATACTGTATAATCTAGCTTTACATGCTTTTCTCATTCTGGAATGTAATGTCATGGACGTCTGATGCGATTTCAGACTTTTCAGTGTGCAAATGCTTAGAGCATTTGACTTATATATATACATGACATGTCAAAATGACCATGAAGGATATATGTGCTACTCAGAAAATGCCGAGCAATATGAGCTTGTCATAGCAGCTATTTAGTTGGAAGAAAACATAGATTGAAGATGGATATATCAGATGCACCTGCTTGATAGGATTCTTATTTAGTTATGTGGAGGCAGTGATGCTTCCTTTGATGTGGATATGTGTATTTTTTTTTAATATTTGCTTACTTGCTTCTTGCTTGTCTATCAGGCTACTTTGGTAGATTTTAGAGAGAAATTTGTTTTTGAACAAGACTATCAAGGAAGCATCATGGCAAAGATATATGTTGCATTACTACAGTTGAGATAATTTGATTTGATTATAATATGTCAAGCTTCTGAAACTTCACTATGTACGTTGGTTTGGTGGTTTGATATTTGTCACACTATAGTAATAAGCAACATACGACACATAAATTCTTGATTTTTTTTCTGACTCAAGATCTCTACGCCTAAATTTATTGTTTTGTGGCACTCTGCCGACATTTTTCTCTTGGTGACCAATATCCCTCAAGCTATACGAGATTTGATTAAGAACATAGGGATCATTTTTTTTTAACTCGTGATGATAAGTATGTATATCTGGAATTCAAGTTGGAGTCACATGTACTTGGTTTAGTAGTACTCTTTCCGTTCAAAATAAATGTCGGGTTTTAGTTCAAATTTAAACCGACACATATTTTGGAACGGAGGGAGTACATTGTATAGGGAATAAGGTATCATACTATTTCGTGGGGTGAGCGTTTTAAGCAGGAGGGGTCGTTTTAAGCAGGAGGGGTTGTCAGGGCTTCAAGTGGGTTAGTAGATAACAGCAAGCAACTAGCAAGGTTGGATCAACATTGAAGGCGAATAACAATGGTGAGCGATGTTTAAATTTATGTTCCGTGGCAACGCACGGACACTCAGCTATATAATGAAAAGGCCATCCCACGTTGGAGGTGTGCCACAAACCCTAAACCCTTGTCTAATAGACTGCAATGATGCAGGCGGTCCTTGCAAATGTCTAGCGTGTGAAAGAGCATGTTCTTAATTTCAAGGGATCGATCAAGGGTCATTGAGCGCTCAACCGCAACAGAGCGTGTGGCCATTTGACGATGATGGACACGTACTTTGTCTCAGATGCCCTATTCGCTGACAATTTTCGTCGCTTTTGTATGCGGAAAAAATATCTTCAATTGTTTCTACTATAACGTCCGGTCCTTTGATGATTATTTTATCTTGAAGAAGGATGTCGTAGGAAGAATTGGGTATATGACCACATTGTGGATGGTTGTATATGACATGGCCGCTGATTTGTGGGGCGAATACGTACATATGTCTGTCCGTTTTCGACGACTATGAACAGAATGTGCACGCTGATTGACGATGAACTCATCGGGCCTGCAGCCGGTCTGCCGTCCAGCACTTGTTAAAAAGAGCTAGCCATCCGAGAAATTTCAGTCTCATGGGTGCCTTTGAGGTGCCTTTGAGGCCCCCGGCATGCGCGTCAAGCCCTCGAAGAAGACCATGTAGGTCGTGCGGGCGGAATAAGATCCTGACTCTGTCAAAATCCATCTGAAAGTATCCGAAATTTGTCGTGTGTTCGCTAAGGAAGAAATTTGTCGAATGTGTAGCAGTTCAGGATATCGGAACGAATTCAGTCATTCACGAAAAGAAGACGCTGTCGATTTATAATTAACTCCACGCTTACACGGTTAGACATGATATGATTTCCCATCCTCTGCATTCTGGATGCCTCGTGACATCAATCATTACTAGCTAACCATCGCCGGCACACAGATCACGCCGACGCCGGAGCTAACACGAACCGAGTACGCCGGCCCGCCGAGGCCGCCGCCGGCGGGCAGACGGGGAAGTTACAGTTGGGGCAGACGCTGAAGCACTGCCTCAGCGTGTCGTAGCAGGGCTCGTTGGCCAGCCTCGTGCAGCAGAAGCACGTCCGGTTGGGGTCCGCGTCGCACGGGCTGTCGACGCACAACCCGGCGACCTGAGCCTTGCTGCCGCTGCCGCCGCCGTCGCCCAGCTCACGGCGACCGCCGCCCGATCCCTCGGCGTCATCACCTTCATCGTATCGTCAGATATTCAGATTATCTATGCGACTAAACCTTTACCAGTAGCATCAATAAAAATCCTCTTTTCTGAAGGAAAGACAGAAGGTATTTAGTACCGTGTGCGGAGAAGGCGTGGCATCCAACAAGGAGCAGGAGGAGCAAGATGGGCGCGGCTGGATTGGCATTCATCTTCACCCAGAAACTGCGGCGCATGAACAAATGGTACCGAGCACAACTGATCTTCTCGATGGATCTGATCCTTGTGCATGCGATTTATAGAGGGCAGCAGAAGGTGTAGATCATGTAGACGGGATCAGGCCGCGAAATACGGTAAGTATGGAAGTAAGTTAATACTGTATATGGTTGGTAGGATAAGGTAAGCGATCAATTACTGCCTAATTGCAAGATCATCGAGCGATGTCAATATCATGTGCTAATTATTTGGAGTAATTGTATTTACCTTTTTTACATTATGTTGTACGTATTTCCTTTGTCCGAAAAAGCTTGTCCCTTAAATGGATGTACCTAGAATCAAATTAGTGCTAGGTACATTTATTTGAGGAACAAGATTGGGACAAATTTTTTCGGCCGGAGGGAGTACGAGTTTATTGTGGCTTTGGTGTATTTTGGTCTACATCGATGACATTTTTGACTGTTGCTTCTATAAACTTCTAGGTTTAGCCAGATTGCTCCATTTGGACACAGGTTCAAAGGCGCAATGAGCTTTGCAAGCCTTTTCTGCTTGGGGGTGATGCTCCAGCCGATGTTGCTTCAACGATTTTTTACATCTCGTTTCAAGGGCCGAGTGGCTATTGCGGTCTTCAAAGCCTTGTATGATGGGGGCGTTTGCAGGTGTCGCTTTTCTTTGCTGTTGGTTCAGTGCAATTTTCAATCTCCGGTGGGCAGCGTATAGTCAAAGGAAGAAGGCGACTAGTATGCTTTTAATGTAATTTTACTTTTTACTGGTCGTTCTACGTCCAGTTGTCTATCCATTATACTGGCCTTTGTTTTCCTCGATGATAATCAGATCTAAAATGCCCTTTGGGTTCTTTATTAAAAAAAAGCAAGAAGATTTAAGCACCTTCAAAGATTTGAATATATTATTATACTTTATTTAACGATGTTTATGTAAGAGCATCGCTAATAGATGATATATATGTAAAAGTAATCAAAAACCAAGGCCCAAAACCGTCCCTTCAACAAATGATAAATGTAAAAATTAATTCTCAGGTATTACTCTAGATGTAAAATACATCATCAAGTGATGCAAATATATATCATCAGCCGCGCGGCCGAGTAAAACAGCCCCGCGTCGCACGAAGCCCAACTGTCATGCGGAAATTTCCCGCAGCCCGCCTGCCCTCCTGCCGCCTACCGCCCGCCAGACCCCATGGCCGACTCCCCCGACCCTGCGGCCGCAACAGCCAGTCTTACACACCTCGCCATGGCTGCCGCCACGGCTCCCACCTTCCTCGACGCCGCCATGCCACCCCATCTCGTCGCACCAGATTTGCTGGGGGCCGTCCCGCGGCTGCCGCCCGTATGGGTGTGCTGCCGATGAAGAAGACGATCGCGGCCAAATCTCATGGTGGAGGCAAGAAGCAGCCACCGCGCGACCCAGCCGCAGGTTCATCCTAGTTGAAGAAGACCAAGGCGGGCGCGACTGCTTCGTTGCCGCTGTTGCCCGCGGCAAGTGCGCCCGGTGATGGCATGACTTCTCCCCCACCAGGGCAAGCCACACCGCCGGCCGTCGAGGAGGACCCGTCCACGCCCGTGGCCACTGCCTCCAACGTGCTCGACGAAATGTCGCAAAGGTAAAATATTTCTTTTTTCTTTTTTGATTGTTCTTTTTCTCATTTCCCATATGAATAGAATGTGAGATCGTGTGTACGTGCATTTGTAGTCTTGATGATGACACATTTATGTGCATGAAAAAGGTCACGACCGAAGATTTTGTCTATCAAGAATATGCATTGCAAGAATATGATACTCAACTGGATCATGAGAATGTCGACATGGAACAGGAGGGCCTGTTGACAATGTGAAGGGAAGAACCACAAATTTTTCGGACGTCGAAGATGTATTGATTTGTATTGTGTGGAAGCGAGTCTCTCTTGACACATCCGTGGGAAGTGACAAATCTGTGGCCTATTGGAACCGCATCAAAGATTTCTTTGATGAGCGCAACACTAGTGGCCACTATTGATCGAGGGATTCTATTCACTGCCGATGGGGCACCATCGGCACCGAATGCCAAAAGTGGGTGGGTTGCTTAGTCAACATTGTCCGCATGAACCCTAGTGGTTGCAATGAAAAAGACAAGGCAATTGGTTGCTACTTTTGAGTGCTTTCTCATGCTACATTAACCAAGTATGCATATGTTCCTAAATCAATGGTGTTTCTTTGTTTTTATTATGTAGAAAATGATTACCTAAGGTTTGCTCCGAGAAAGACGCAAGAACAAGGATAATAATAATAATAATAATAATAATAATAATAATAATAATAATAATAATAATAATAATAACCGTTCATTTTGAAGCTCCGAGGAAGAACATCTTGGTTGTCGATTATGAAGATGAGGACGATGATGGTGGTGAGAAGAGAAGGAGCCCCACTCCTCACTCAGCGACCAAATCATATTGGTCGGGTGGAAATAAAAATGCAAGGGGTTCAAAGGCCAGACACAATGATATTAAAGAAGGATTTGACGATATTGTCATTGCAAGCAAAGAATATGCCAGAGAAAAAAGAGTCTTGAAATTGAAATAAATGGAGGAGAGGGGGAGCCGAGCGGTGGTGGGTGGCGGCCAAAGAGAAGAGGGTGGCGGTCGAGGAGAGGTTGGCAACGGCCGAGGAGAGGAAGTTGGAACTACAGGAGAGGAAAGTGGCAACCAATGAGCTTAAGATGGTGGAGGAGAAGGCACTAAAGTTTATGTTTATGGACACAAGTGGCCTCAGCCCCAAGCAAAAAGTGTTTGTCGAGCTTTGTCGCGACAAAATGAGCATGAAAAAACCATGCTCGTGAGAAACATGATGGGAGGAGGAATGGGTGGAATGGGAGGAGGAATTGCTGCAATGGGAGGAGGAATGGGTGGCTACATCAACATGATGGGAGGTTCCATGGGTGGTGTCTTTGGTGGCAACATGGATGGTGGCCAACATGAGTGTCATGGTAGATGGCTTCGGTGGCAATATGAGTGGCATGTGAGGTGCTTTCGGTGGAGGTGGCGGCATCGATGCATCAACGCATGAGAACAGTGAGAAAGGAGCCATTGATGATGATGCCAATGTCCACAATATGGCAAGTGACAACGAAGAGAATGAAAGTTGAGATGACATGTTTATGTGCACTTCTATTTGTTGCATCATGAAGTATGTTTGATATGCTGCACTTTTGTTTGTTGGATCATGAATTGTGTTTAATATGAAAGTTGAATTTGAAATATTGTTGATTTTATATGTCCATGGGATGATTTTAATTCAAATATGTGTGGTTGTAGTGCGGCCGTAGCACTGCTTGCCGCGGTCGTTGGCCAGTTTTATATCATCTATTGGAGCGGTGGCCACGTGGCTGATATATTTTACATCATCTGTTGAAATTGGGCATTTTTTTAATGTAAAGTATATCTATTTTGTTGGGGAACGTAGTAATTTCAAAAAAATATCCTACGCACACGCAAGATCATGGTGATGCATAGCAACGAGAGGGGAGAGTGTTGTCCACGTACCCTCGTAGACCGAAAGCGGAAGCGTTAGAACAACGCGGTTGATGTAGTCGTACATCTTCACGGCCCGACCGATCAAGCACCGAAACTACGACACCTCCGAGTTCTAGCACACGTTCAGCTCGATGAAGATCCCCGTACTCTGATCTAGCAGAATGTCGGGGAAGAGTTCCGTCAGCACGACGGCGTGGTGATGATCTTGATGTTCTACCGTCGCAGGGCTTCGCCTAAGCACCGCTACAATATTATCGAGGAGGACTATGGTGGAGGGGGGCAACGCACACGGCTAAGAGATCAAGAGATCAATTGTTGTGTCTAGAGGTGCCCCCCTGCCCCTGTATATAAAGGAGCCAAGGGGAAGGGGGCGGCCGGCCTAGAAGGGGGCACGCCAAGGGGAGTCCTACTCCCACCGGGAGTAGGACTCCCTCCATCCTTGTTGGACTAGGAGAAGGGGGGAAGGAGGAGGGAGAGAGGAAGGAAAGGGGGGCGCCGCCCCCCTCTCCTTGTACTATTCGGGCTAGGGGAGGGGCGTGCGGCCCAGCCCTTGCCGCCTCTCCTCTTATCCACTAAGGCCCATGTAGGCCCATTAAGCCCCCGGGGGGTTCCGGTAACCCTCCGATACTCCGGTAAAATCCGATTTCACCCGGAACACTTCCGACATCCAAACATAGGCTTCCAATATATCAATCTTCATGTCTCGACCATTTCGAGACTCCTCGTCATGTCCGTAATCACATCCGGGACTCTGAACAAACTTCGGTACATCAAAACTCATAAACTCATAATATAACTGTCATCGAAACCTTAAGCGTGTGGACCCTACGGGTTCGAGAACTATGTAGACATGACCTAGAACTGTTTCCGGTCAATAACCAATAGCGGAACCTGGATGCTCATATTGGCTCCTACATATTCTACGAAGATCTTTATCGGTCAAACCGCATAACAACATACGGTGTTCCCTTTGTCATCAGTATGTTACTTGCCCGAGATTCGATCGTCGGTATCTCAATACCTAGTTCAATCTTGTTACCGGCAAGTCTCTTTACTCGTTACGTAATGCATCATTCCGTAACTAACTCATTAGCTACATTGCTTGCAAGGCTTATAGTGATGTGCATTACCGAGAGGGCCGAGAGATACCTCTCCGACAATCGGAGTGACAAAACCTAATCTCGAAATACGCCAACTCAACATGTACCTTTGGAGACACCTGTAGAGCTCCTTTATAATCACCCAGTTACGATGTGACGTTTGGTAGCACACAAAGTGTTCCTCGGTAAACGGGAGTTGCATAATCTCATAGTTGTAGGAACTTGTATAAGTCATGAAGAAAGCAATAGCAACATAATAAACGATCAAGTGCTAAGCTAACGGAATGGGTCAAGTCAATCACATCATTCTCCTAATGATGTGATCCCGTTAATCAAATGACAACACATGTCTATGGTTAGGAAACATAACCATCTTTGATTAATGAGCTAGTCAAGTAGAGGCATAGTAGTGACATTAAGTTTGTCTATGTATTCACACATGTATCATGTTTCCGGTTAATACAATTCTAGCATGAATAATAAACATTTATCATGATATGAGGAAATAAATAATAACTTTATTATTGCCTCTAGGGCATATTTCCTTCAGTCTCCCACTTGCACTAGAGTCAATAATCTACATTACACAGTAATGATTCTAACACCCATGGAGTCTTGGTGCTGATCATGTTTTGCTCGTGGAAGAGGCTTAGTCAATGGGTCTGCAACATTCAGATCCGTATGTTTCTTGCAAATCTCTATATCTCCCACCTGGACTTGGTCCCGGATGGAATTGAAGCGTCTCTTGATGTGCTTGGTCCTCTTGTGAAATCTGGATTCCTTTGCCAAGGCAATTGCACCAGTATTGTCACAGAAGATCTTCATTGGTCCCGATGCACTAGGTATGACACCTAGATTGGAAATGAACTCCTTCATCCAGACTCCTTCATTTGCTGCTTCCAAAGCAGCTATGTACTCCGCTTCGCATGTAGATCCCGCCATGATGCTTTGTTTAGAACTACACCAACTGACAGCTCCACCGTTCAATATAAACACGTATTCGGTTTGCGATTTAGAATCATCCGGATCAGTGTCAAAGCTTGCATCGACGTAAGCATTTACGACTAGCTCTTTGTCAACTCCATAAACGAGAAACATATCCTTAGACCTTTTCAGGTATTTCAGGATATTCTTGACCGCTGTCCAGTGATCCACTCCTGGATTACTTTGGTACCTCCCTGCTAAGCTTATTGCTAAGCATACATCAGGTCTGGTACACAACATTGCATACATGATAAAGCCTATGGCTGAAGCATAGTGAACATCTTTTATTTTCTCTCTATCTTCTGCTGTGGTCAGGCATTGAGTCTGACTCAACTTCACACCTTGTAATACAGGCAAGAATCCTTTATTTGCCTGATCCATTTTGAACTTTTTCAAAACTTTATCAAGGTATGTGCTTTGTGAAAGTCCAATCAAGCGTCTTGATCTATCTCTACAGATCTTGATGCCCAATATGTAAGCAGCTTCACCGAGGTCTTTCATTGAAAAACTTTTATTCACGTATCCCTTTATGCTATCCAGGAATTCTATATCATTTCCAATTAACAATATGTCATCTACATATAATATCAGAAATGCTACAGAGCTCCCACTCACTTTCTTGTAAATACAGGCTTCTCTGAAAGTTTGTATAAAACCATATGCTTTGATCACACTATCAAAGCATTTATTCCAACTCCGAGAGGCTTGCACCAGTCCATAAATGGATCGCTGGAGCTTGCACACTTTGTTAGCACCTTTTGGATCGACAAAACCTTCTGGTTGCATCATATATAACTCTTCTTCCAGAAATCCATTCAGGAATGCAGTTTTGACATCCATTTGCCATATTTCATAATCATCAAATGCGGCAATTGCTAACATGATCCGGACAGACTTAAGCATCGCTACGGGTGAGAAAGTTTCATCGTAGTCAACCCCTTGAACTTGTCGAAAACCTTTCGCAACAAGTCGATCTTTGTAGACAGTTACATTACCATCAGCATCAGTCTTCTTCTTGAAGATCCATTTATTCTCGATGGCTTGCTGATCATCAGGCAAGCCAACCAAAGTCCATACTTTGTTCTCATACATGGATCCCATCTCAGCTTTCATGGCCACAAGCCATTTTGCGGAATCTGGGCTCATCATTGCTTCCTCATAGTTCGTAGGTTCGCCATGGTCAAGTAACATGACTTCCAGAATAGGATTACCGTACCACTCTGGTGCGGATCTTACTCTGGTTGACCTACGAGGTTCGGTAGTAACTTGATCTAAAGTTTCATGATCAATATCATTAGCTTCCTCACTGATTGGTGTAATTGTCACAGGAACCGATTCTTTTGATGAACTACTTTCCAATAAGGGAGCAGGTATAGTTATCTCATCAAGTTCTACTTTCCTCCCACTCACCTCTTTCGAGAGAAACTCCTTCTCTATAAAAGGATCTGAGTTTAGCAACAAAAATCTTGCCCTCGGATCTGTGATAGAAGGTGTACCCGATAGTCTCTTTTGGGTATCCTATGAAGACATATTTCTCCGATTTGGGTTCGAGCTTATCTGGTTGAAGTTTCTTCACATAAGCATCGCAGACCCAAACTTTAAGAAACGACAACTTCGGTTTCTTGCCAAACCACAGTTCATAAGGCATTGTCTCAACAGAATTTGATGGTGCCCTGTTTAACATGAATGCGGCCGTCTCTAAAGCATAACCCCAAAATGATAGTGGTAAATCAGTAAGAGACATCATAGATCACACCATATCTAGTAAAGTACGATTACGACGTTCGGACACACCATTTCATTGTGGTGTTCCGGGTGGCGTGAGTTGCGAAACTATTCCGCATTGCTTCAAATGTAAACCAAACTCGCAACTCAAATATTCTCCTCCATGATCAGATCGTAGAAACTTTATCTTCTTGTTACGATGATTTTCCACTTCACTCTGAAATTCTTTGAACTTTTCAAATGTTTCAGACTTGTGTGTCATCAAGTAGATATACCCATATCTGCTCAAATCATCTGTGAAGGTGAGAAAATAACGATACCCGCCGCGAGCCTCAATATTCATTGGACCACATACATAAGTATGTATGATTTCCAACAAATCAGTTGCTCGCTCCGTAGTTCCGGAGAACGGCGTTTTAGTCGTCTTGCCCATGAGGCACGGTTCGCAAGTACCAAGTGATTCATAATCAAGTGATTCCAGAAGTCCATCAGTATGGAGTTTCTTCATGCGCTTTACACCAATATGACCCAAACGGTAGTGCCACAAATAAGTTGCACTATCATTATCAACTCTGCATCTTTTGGCTTCAACATTATGAATATGTGTATCACTACTATCGAGATTTAATAAAAATAGACCACTCTTCAAGGGTGCATGACCATAAAAGATATTACTCATATAAATAGAATAACCATTATTCTCAGATTTAAATGAATAACCGTCTCGCATCAAACAAGATCTAGATATAATGTTCATGCTTAACGCTGGCACCAAATAACAATTATTCAGGTCTAAAACTAATCCCAAGGGTAGATGTAGAAGTAGTGTGTCGACCGCGATCACATCGACTTTGGAACCATTTCCCACGCGCATCGTCACCTTGTCCTTAGCCAATCTTCGCTTAATCCGTAGTCCCTGTTTCGAGTTGCAAATATTAGAAACAGAACCAGTATCAAATACCCAGGTGCTACTGCGAGCATTAGTAAGGTACACATCAATAACATGTATATCACATATACCTTTGTTCACCTTGCCATCCTTCTTATCTGCCAAATACTTGGGGCAGTTCCGCTTCCAGTGTCCAGTCTGCTTGCAGTAGAAGCACTCAGTCTCAGGCTTAGGTCCAGATTTGGGTTTCTTCTCTTGAGCAACAACTTGCTTGCTGTTCTTCTTGAAGTTCCCCTTCTTCTTCCCTTTACCCTTTTTCTTGAAACTGGTGGTCTTATTGACCATCAACACTTGACGCTCCTTCTTGATTTCTACCTCCGCAGCCTTTAGCATTGCAAAGAGCTCGGGAATAGTCTTGTCCATCCCTTGCATATTATAGTTCACCAGGAAGCTCTTGTAGCTTGGTGGCAGTGATTGAAGAATTCTGTCAATGACACTATCATTAGGAAGATTAACTCCCAGTTGAATCAAGTGATTATTATACCCAGACATTTTCAGTATATGTTCACTGACAGAACTATTCTCCTCCATATTGCATTCATATATCTCAATCTGGGCATTTTCTTGAAATATTAACTTCAACTCCTGGAACATCTCATATGATCCATGACGTTCAAAACGTCGTTGAAGACCCGGTTCCAAGCCGTAAAGCATGGCACACTGAACTATCGAGTAGTCATCAGCTTTGCTCTGCCAAACGTTCTTAACGTCGTTAGTTGCATCTGCAGCAGGCCTGGCATCCATCGGTGCTTCCAGGACGTAATTCTTCTATGCAGCAATGAGGATAATCCTCAAGTTACGGACCCAGTCCGTGTAATTGCTACCATCATCTTTCAACTTAGCTTTCTCAAGGAACGCATTAAAATTCAACGGAACAACAGCACGAGCCATCTATCTACAACAAACATAGACAAGAAAAATACTATCAGGTACTAAGTTCATGATAAATTTAAGTTCAATTAATCATATTACTAAAGAACTCCCACTTAGACAGACATCTCTCTAGTCATGTAAGTGATCACGTGATCCAAATCAACTAAACCTTGTCCGATCATCACGTGAGATGGAGTAGTTTTCAATGGTGAACATCACTATGTTGATCATATCTACTATATGATTCACGTTCGACCTTTCGGTCTCCGTGTTCCGAGGCCATATCTGTATATGCTAGGCTCGTCAAGTTTAACCTGAGTATTCCGCATGTGCAACTGTTTTGCACCCGTTGTATTTGAACATAGAGCCTATCACACCTGATCATCACGTGGTGTCTCAGCACGAAGAACTTTCACAACGGTGCATACTCAGGGAGAACACTTCTTCATAATTAGTGAGAGGTCATCTTAAAATGCTACCGTCAATCAAGCAAGATAAGATGCATAAAGGATAAACATCACATGCAATCAATATAAGTGATATGATATGGCCATCATCATCTTGTGCTTGTGATCTCCATCTCCGAAGCACCGTCGTGATCACCATCGTCACCGGCGCGACACCTTTATCTCCATCATAGCATCGTTGTCGTTACGCCATATATTGCTTCTACGACTATCGCTACCGCTTAGTGATAAAGTAAAGCAATTACAGGGCGTTTGCATTTCATACAATAAAGCGACAACCATATGGCTCCTGCCAGTTGCCGATAACTTTAGTTACAAAACATGATCATCTCATACAATAAAATATAGCATCACGTCTTGACCATATCACATCACAACATGCCCTGCAAAAACAAGTTAGACGTCCTCTACTTTGTTGTTGCAAATTTTACGTGGCTGCTACGGGCTGAGCAAGAACCGTTCTTACCTACGCATCAAAACCACAACGATAGTTCATCAAGTTAGTGCTGTTTTAACCTTCGCAAGGACCGGGCATAGCCACACTCGGTTCAACTAAAGTTGGATAAACAGACACCCGCCAGCCACCTGTGTGTAAAGCACATCGGTAGAACCAGTCTTGCGTAAGCATACGCGTAATGTCGGTCCGGGCCGCTTCATCCAACAATACCGCCGAACCAAAGTATGACATGCTGGTAAGCAGTATGACTTGTATCGCCCACAACTCACTTGTGTTCTACTCATGCATATAACATCTATGCATAAAACCAGGCTTAGATGCCACTGTTGGGGAACGTGGTAATTTCAAAAAAAAACTACGTACACGCAAGATCATGGTGATGCATAGCAACGAGAGGGGAGAGTGTTGTCCATGTACCCTCGTAGACCGAAAGCGGAAGCGTTAGAACAACGCGGTTGATGTAGTCGTACGTCTTCACGGCCTGACCGATCAAGCACCGAAACTACGACACCTCCGAGTTCTAGCACACGTTCAGCTCGATGACGATCCCCGTACTCTGATCTAGCAGAATGTCGGGGAAGAGTTCCGTCAGCACGACGGCGTGGTGACGATCTTGATGTTCTACCATCATAGGGCTTCGCCTAAGCACCGCTACAATATTATCGAGGAGGACTATGGTGGAGGGGGGCACCGCACACGGCTAAGAGATCAAGAGATCAATTGTTGTGTCTAGAGGTGCCCCCCTGCCCTTGTATATAAAGGAGCCAAGGGGAAGGGGGCGTCCGACCTAGGAGGGGGCGTGCCAAGGGGAGTCCTACTCCCACCGGGAGTAGGACTCCCTCCTTCCTTGTTGGACTAGGAGAAGGGGGGAAGGAGGAGGGTGAGAGGAAGGAAAGGGGGGCGCCGCCCCCCTCTCCTTGTACTATTCGGACTAGGGGAGGGGCGTGCGGCCCAGCCCTTGCCTCCTCTCCTCTTCTCCACTAAGGCCCATGTAGGCCCATTAAGCCCCCGGGGGGTTCTGGTAACCCTCCAGTACTCCGGTAAAATCCCGATTTCACCTGGAACACTTCCGACATCCAAACATAGGCTTCCAATATATCAATCTTCATGTCTCGACCATTTCGAGACTCCTCGTCATGTCCGTAATCACATCCGGGACTCCGAACAAACTTCGGTACATCAAAACTCATAAACTCATAATATAACTGTCATCAAAACCTTAAGCGTGCGGACCCTACGGGTTCGAGAACTATGTAGACATGACCTAGAACTGTTTCCGGTCAATAACCAATAGCGGAACCTGGATGCTCATATTGGCACCTACATATTCTACCGAAGATCTTTATCGGTCAAACCGCATAACAACATATGTTGTTCCCTTAGTCATCGGTATGTTACTTGCCCGAGATTCGATCGTCGGTATCTCAATACCTAGTTCAATCTCGCTACCGGAAAGTCTCTTTACTCATTACGTAATGCATCATTCCGTAACTAACTCATTAGCTACATTGCTTTCAAGGCTTATAGCGATGTGCATTACCGAGAGGGCCCAGAGATACCTCTCCGACAATCGGAGTGACAAAACCTAATCTCGAAATACGCCAACTCAACATGTACCTTTGGAGACACCTGTAGAGCTCGTTTATAGTCACCCAGTTACGTTGTGACATTTGGTAGCACACAAAGTGTTCCTCCGATAAACAGGAGTTGCATAATCTCATAGTTGTAGGAACTTGTATAAGTCATGAAGAAAGCAATAGCAACATACTAAATGATCAAGTGCTAAGCTAACAGAATGGGTCAAGTCAATCACATCATTCTCCTAATGAATTGATCCCGTTAATCAAATGACAACACATGTCTATGGTTAGGAAACATAACCTTCTTTGATTAATGAGCTAGTCAAGTAGAGGCATACTAGTGACATTAAGTTTGTCTATCTATTCACACATGTATCATGTTTCCGGTTAATACAATTCTAGCATGAATAATAAACATTTATCATGATATGAGGAAATAAATAATAACTTTATTATTGCCTCTAGGGCATATTTCCTTCATATTTTTGGCAATGTATACATCACTTTTAGGTGATGTAAAATACATCATCCATTGAATATGGTTATTGATCTTTTTGCAAAAAAAATCAATACTTGTATCATGTTAATCATTTACTCTGGATAAAGATAAACCTTTCGAGGATCCAACGGTCTAGGTTTCCAAAAAATGAGTAAGCTACCAATAGACAATTCCATAGATTCTTTCTTTGAACACAGTACAATAGTAGACATTCACATACACGCGCATGCACTAATCCCTATGAGTGCACGCACACCATATCCCCATGAACACCTCTGAGATACTGAACCGACACAACATCTTAAGATTGACGAAGGCAACACAAGCATCTCGTAGTCGACGGAAATGTATCCCCCGCTGAATAAGTGATACATCTCCAATGTATCTATAAGTTTTATTGTTCCATGCTATTATATTATGAAAGTGCGTTATATCGACTAGAGGGGGGTGAATAGGCGATTTTTACAAACTCGTCATTGAGGAATTTCTAGGTGAAGAAATTCTTAAGTAACGACACACTAGCAGCGGAATAAGTACTCAGGCATAAGCATAATAGAGCAGTAGCATAGTCATCATGATGAAATGAAAACAAACACAGAGTACAGAAAGTGTGATAACAGGATAAGCAGGCTGAAGACTATGTGACTAAAGAAATAGGATTGAGGAAATTGAGAAAGTCTTCGGTCAAAGTCTTCAAACAGTAATGATCAGGTTCATCAACACATGAATGAGGAAATGAAAGGGTTGAGGAAATAGAACCAGTTGGCTTGGTGAAGACAATGATTTGGTAGACCAGTTCCAACTGTTGTGACAGTTGTACATCTGGTTGGAGTGGCCGAGTATTTAAACTCGAGGATAGACAGTCCTAGACACATAGTCCTCGTTGTATTCTCCTTGAGCTAAAGTCACACAGACCTCGCCCAACACTCATGGTAAGTCTTCAAAGGTGACTTCCAAACCTTCACAGACTTGGTCACTCGGTGATCCACAATTCCTCTTGGATGCTCAGACCATGACGCCTAACCATCTGGAGGATACACAGTCCTCAAAGGTAACAAGTGCCGGTTCCACACAGGAACAATCTCTTCAATGATGCTCAATAACTTTGGGTTTGTAGGTGTTTGGGTTTGGGTTTGGGGTTTTCCTCACTTGATGATTTTCGCTCAAAGTCCTCAAAGTATGGGATGCTCTCAATGACAAGTGTCAGTTTCTCTCGTAGCAGCCAACCAGCTAGTGGTTGTAGGGGGCGGCTATTTATAGCCTAGGGAGCAGCCCGACATGATAAGAAATAAATGCCCTTCAATGATATGTCCGTTAGGTGGTAGGATATTTTGGACAGCTGGCGCGTAGCACAGCAACGGTCAGATTTGAGGTATCAAATTCCTCAGGGCTATCATGTTCCTCACTGTGTAGGAAATCCGCACTGGTGAATTCCTAACTCCTCAGTCAAAACAAATTCCTCTGAGACCAGAAGATCTTCGTCTCTGTCACTGAAGAAATTGACTAAACTGATATGAGATTTCCAATGGCTTCACTCGAAAGGATTGGGTAGGTGTAGGATTTTGAGATAAGCATCACTTGGAAATCAGTTTCCTTAGTATTACCTCGACCCCCTTTAACAATACGGTGTTTCCTATGACTTGGGAAAGAGAAAATGAAACTATGAAAACAAAAGTCTTCATGCTTCATAATCCTCGCATGAATATCCAAGTCTTCAAGGTCACACCAATTTCTTCACTTTCAAAATCTTCAGAAGAACCAAAGTCTTCAGCTGAAGACATACATTTTTAGGGGTCGACTTTCACAGTAAATATCAAACTCCTCATTGACTTATAGAGCCTGTGTACACTCACAAACATATTACTCCCTTAACCTATAAGTCTTCAATACACCAAAATCACTAAGGGGCACTAGATGCACTTACAATCTCCCCCTTTTTGGTAATTGATGACAAATAGGTTAAGTTTTCAACGGGGATAAACATATTAATTGAAAATGTTCAATATTGAGGAATTTGATTGCAAGATATAGAAGAACTCCCCCCTGAGGATGTGCATATGCGAGGAATTTTCTTTCAAAAAGCAATGCACATGTAGAGTAATATCATGGAGATCTCCCCCTATATCTTGTAATTCATACACGCATTTAACATATCGAATGAAGAATTTGAAATGCATGATGAAATATGGTGACTGATGTAATTCAACATGTGTGCAACATATATGAGGGAATAGCATGCAGAAAAACAGAGCAAAGGTATCAGGTCACCATCGGACTTAAGTTTACAACTCGATCCAACAAACACTTCAGAAGAGCGAGAGTTGCAACTTAACACAAAAACGCCCATATAAATAAACCCGCTTGAAGACTAACTCAATTTTCTCCTCCTTTGTCATCGAATGACCAAAAGCGACAAAAAATGAGGACTAACGCCCCTGAAGAATATCATCACGAAGTCGATGGAGGAGCGCCAGCGTTGTTGGGATCGGTTGTTGAAGTAGGGCCTACCGCAGTGTCGTCCAAATCTTCATTTTCATCAGTCTCGCGCGATAAAGAAAAAAGAGCTGGCCACCAAAGAAGGAACTTTGACTTTCTTGAATTTCTTCGATGAAGGCTGAGACCAGTCAAAGTCCTGCTTGAAGCCCATCTGCTTAAGATCTTCTTCACCATAGAGATGAGACAGAACAACCCAGGGGGATCAAATACTTCATGGAGGTAGTAATGGTTCTTCTTCACTGAATTGTGTGTAGAAGTCATGTTATTAATAATTAAACCAAACTGACGCTTGACCCATTTTTGTGGTTGCGATCGACCTTCTGATGAAGACTGGGGAGAAGCTCACGATCAGTCATCACCCTTGGAGCTGTGCCTTGAGGATTTTGCTTTGAAGCATTGGAGGCAGAGTCATCATTGGTGGAGTAGGATGCAGCTTTGCAGAACTGTCCATCCAATGGACGAATGCCTTCATCAACAATAGTGGCCTTGCCCTTCTCATCAGCTGAGGAAATAGTCTGCTTGAGGACTTCAATAGGGGGCAAGTAGGTGCCATGGTTAAGTGTATCAGCCTTGTAGTTGATTGAAGACCTTGATCTGATGAATTTATGATCCAGGGAGCATAAGGCTTCAATTCAAACGGAGAAAGAGCACCATTTGACATAGTCCTCATGAAGAAATCATGGTAGTTGATTGGAATACCATGCATGATATTGAATAGCAGATTCTTCATGATGCCAACGACCTCTTCTTCATTAGATTCGTGGCCTTTGATTGGACTCAGGGTCTTGGTCAAAATTATGTATATGGTCCAAGGCACATAAAGCAATTCCTTCACGAGGAATTTGGTTCTTGGGGCTTGGCCAGGCTTCAGCGGCTTCATCAAAACTTGCATGAAGTGATCAGAGAGCTCGGGTTCATGATAGATGAGACGTGCACCTTCAAGGGGAGGACTGACAGGCAGGGCATGAAGCAATTCAGAGGCCAGTGCTTTGAAGTGTGTGTTCTCTGTCATCCAGTCCAACACCCAAGAATTTACATCTTCAGCATTGCCGGTGATGTGCAGCGTCGCATAGAACTGAAGAATTAGCTCTTCATTCCAATCACATATGTCAGTGCAGAAGTTGAGTAGCCCAGCGTCATGAAGAACACTAAGGACTGGGGTGAAGCAAGGCAGCGATTCCATATCCACATGAGGAATATGCTCATGGTCAAAGATCTTGTCTTTATCAAATAGCAATGAAGAGTAGAAGTTCATCTGACTTGCTATCCAGAAACGCTTGCGGTGAAGACATAGTTAGTGAAGAATACACGCTCATGAAATAAGTCATCAGCCTTGAACTTCTCCTTCTTTGAGAAGGGATTCTTCGGCTTGGGCTGAGGTGTATCAGTCAATGTCTTCATCACCTCTTGAATCACAGTCTCAGGGGCCACAGGCTGAGGAATTTCAGTTTCCACTTCAGTAGCAGCCTGGGTCTCCTTTTCTTCAGCAGTGTTAACATTAGCACTAGTGGCTGGAATTTCTTCAGGGATGGTAAGAAGAGACGCTTGAGGTTCATCAGAGCCCGTATGAATTTCTTCAATCTGGATTGGGGACTGAGGAATCTGTTGCAGTGGGGTGAACATTGGAGAGTTGGGGTGATGACTCTCCCAATGGTCATCATTCAGAACTAGAGTGGTGCTCCCAATGTCCACATCTTCTTATTCTTCATCAATTTCCTCACCGCCTGCCTCTCCAGTTGTAAACTGAGGCATGGGCGATGATACTAGAGGGGTTGAAGGGATTTCATCCACTTCAATTTCTTCGTCCAACTGCTCTGAAGAAGAAGCAGAAGGAACTTCTTCATCTGATCCACTTGGGATCACATAATCTTCACCAAAAGGAACGATTTCCTTTGATGGCATGCTTGAAACTGGAACAACATCAATTGGATTGTCATAAGAGCTTGTCAAAGTCTTCGCCTTCTTTTGTGCAGAAGACTCTGAGGAAGCAGATGCTTTCCTTTTCTTCACTGTTGCTCGCTCTGCAGCCTTGGTTTTCTTCGCTTCTAATGCACAAGGAAGGATGGGACTTAGCGTTGGTGCAGGAGGAGCAGAGGAAATTGGTGCAGTTTCTACAGGCACAACTGATGCAGTTGTCCTAACTTGTTCAGATTCTTCAGGCGCAGCATCAGATATTTCAGCTGGACTGTCTTGTTTTTCAGGTGCAACACTAGTGGTTGCCCTGGCGATTTCAACAGCGGCTGGAATAGCTTCATCAGCCCTAGTACTTTCAGTTTCATCAGCAACCTGATTTTCATCAGTAGTACTGGCATGTTCTTCAATAGGCTGTGCAGATGCTTCAGCCTGAGGAATTTCAATGTGCATTTGAGTAGCAACATTGGATGTGAGGCCTTTAGCCAGTTTGATGAATCTGACTTTGGCTCCAAGCCATTCAGCCTTGTAGGTGTCAAATTCATCACTGAGCGCCTTGATTTCAGACTATAAAGTCACAAGTTGTTCAGTTGTCATTTTCAGCACATTTTTCTTCAAATAGTGCTCCTTCTTGTACTGAGCTTTCTTCACGGACCTGGCTTTCTCAAATTTCCATTTTTCTTCAGAAATGGAAGCCGTCAACATATGACTTTGGCCAGGTGAGAGATTTAGTTCTGGCAAGGGACTATTTGGGTCCTTGTGCCAGAGATCAACGAAGTCCAGGATCTTCTTTGGATCAAGCAAGAGTGGCACAGCACTGCCCTTGGCTCTAGCGGCCCTTTGTTGTCTGTCTCTGATGATTTCTGTTAATTCCTCATCATCAGCTTCGTCTTCATCTGACGGTACTTGGAAGGTAACTTGCTTCTTATGAGGACTTGGTCTTGTGCCTCGTCCAGCAGTAGCCTTGGTCTTTAGCAAAGTGGGGCCTGTTGAGGACTGAGGAGGAGCTGAAGAACTTGCAGATGCTCCTGAAGCAATTGAGATGCTTGTGGTCCTTTGGCAAGATGTGAGATGCATAGGTGTCGAGGACTTTGCTGGAGGAGCTGAGGGTTTTCAATTTGAGGAACTGGAGCAGCTTGACAAATATGTCCTGAGGGCATAGATGAGCTTGGTCATGAGGGCATTGCTGAGGAAGGTGGTTTGTGAGCAGGCTTCTTAGGCATAGCCTTCTTGCTAGTAGAGGCCTTAGCAGCGGCAGTAGCTGAGTCTTCGTTGAATTTCCTCACTACTTCCTTGGCCTGTTTGGTCAATTTCGCTTGCCGCTTGGCCCATTCATCAGGATATTCCTCACCGCGCTTGAGGCTGGTGGGATCAGCAATTTGGCCAGGTGCCAATGGAGGTCTTGGGCAAGGAGGGTGAAGAGCGAATATCTTCATGTACTTTGGAGTAATGTATCTATATTCCCTCCATTCCCGTGCCCATCTTCGTTCAATCCTCTGAATTCGCACCTAGCGCACATTCTTCGTTTCTTTTCCGCGACTTGCCTCGTCAAGAGTGCAATACCCTTCATAGATGTCATCAGGGATTTCAAAGGCAGTGTTCACTTTCGGTTTCTTCCCTCCCTTCTGAGGTTTCTTGCCATCTGCCATTTTCTTCAGCTGAGGATTTTGAACAATTGAGTTCTCTGAAGTGGTATGCAGTTTTTCTTCGAGGAACGCTGCAAATGAGTTAAGTTGATGAGAACCTAGTGATTAAGCAGTGGACATGTGTACCTGTGAACAGAGTATAGGTGCGAATAATTTGGAGAGGTCATATGTGTTCTCAGAAGTTTTTGCAAAAAGGAACAAGTTTGAGGAATTTGACCAGATATGTCTTGAGGAATTTCACTAAGCGTTCTTTGACTTAGGTTCTAGAGTTGTATGGATTTGATAAATTCACACAATTGAGGAATCTTGAAGAAAAATGTCGCTTAGAGAAACAGATCAAGAACATATGATTGTGTGAGGTGTTTAAAGTGGAGAAGTTGAAGAATAAACACCTTTTGAAGATTTTATTGAAATCATCAGAATCATTAAGGGCAGTAAAAGTAACTTTTAATTACCCTTGACGAACAACACGAGAAACTGGGAGTGTTAGATTGGAAGTTTGTTAATCCAGATCTTCTAGGCCCTAACTTGGCAGAGGAAGACAGCTACGACGGCGGCGGAGTGAAGATATTCGCAGCCGGCGCAAGTACGACGGCAACAAGGTCGAGGCAGTGCAGCTCTTCCTCACCTTGTGACGATTAAATTAGCGGCGGCGCTAGGGCTTGAGAGCTCGAGCGAGGGGAGTGAGTTCGAGCGGGGTAAATGCAGTCTGAGGAGGGTGAGGGGTATTTATAGCCGAGGTGAAAAAACCGCTCACCCGAGGAAAATGGACGAATGTGCCCCTGACCCTTATCATCCTAGCGACATGTGGCACCCACGTACAGAGTGGTGGAGATCGTGTGAGATCGTGGGTGAATAAATAAATCCTATCATGGGATGTCGAACGATTTGAGCGGCAAAAGCCGAAAATTCAGATAGGAAAATTTTAATGTTTCGTTCGCAAATTCTTTAGCTGACAAGGACATAGTGAAGATTTTGAACGGGTTTCAAATAGAACGCACATGAAGAATTTGTGAACAGACTGGGTTGAGTTTAGCATAGAGGGGGAATGGGTCCGATCACATTCACTTAGCAAAAAAGGCAACTTGAAGAATTAGCAATAAGTGAATGCTGTTGAGGACATAAAACTCAAGTATATATATAGTCAATGAAGAACAACAACGGAAAGAGTGAAGACAATGCAAAGTTGAAGAAATTGGACAACTGGGGAATTTCAAAAATGAAGAAAACTCAAATTGAAGATTTTTCAGCTTTGGTTGGTGGCATAACCCACCATATAAGAATGATGATTTCAGACACCACGTACAATTGTCGTAGGGTTCGGAGAATCAAATTCTTCATTAATTTCTTCACACTTGGAGGGCTAATCTTCATTGATTGAAGAAAAATGTTACTTTGTGTGTTGCACATCTAAGTCATCAAATTTGCATAAGTGTTAGGATGTTTGTCCTTTTCAAAGAACATTTGAAGATTCTAAGATATTTAGCTCACACCGCAACTTGCTAAATCTCTTCTCATCCAAGGGCTTTGTGAAGATATCGGTCAGCTGATCTTCAGTATTTGCATGGTCGATGGAGATGTTGCCCTTCAAAACATGGTCGCGAAGAAAATGATGACGAATCTGGATGTGCTTTGTCTTTGAGTGCTGAACTAGGTTGTGAGCAATCTTGATAGTGTTGGGGAACATAGTAATTTTCAAAACAATTCCTACACACACGCAAGATCATGGTGATGCATAGCAACGAGAGGGGAGAGTATGTCCACGTACCCTCGTAGACCGAAAGTGGAAGCGTTAGCACAACGCGGTTGATGTAGTCATATGTCTTCACGATCCAACCGATCAAGTACCGAACGCATGGCACCTCCGAGTTCTGCACACGTTCAAATCGATGACGTCCCTCGAACTCCGATCCAGCCGAGCTTTGAGGGAGAGTTCCATCAGCACGACGCCGTGGTGACGATGATGATGTTCTACCGATGCAGGGCTTCGCCTAAGCACCGCTATGATATTATCGAGGTGGATTATCATGGAGGGGGCACCGCACACGGCTAAGATATCCAAGGGATCAATTGTTGTGTCTAGAGGTGCCCCCTTGCCCCCGTATATAAAGGAGTGTAAGTGCATCTAGTGCCCCTTAGTGATTTTGGTGTATTGAAGACTTATAGATTAAGGGACTAATGTGTTTATGAGTGTACACAGGTCTATAAGTCTATGAGGATTTTGATATTTATAGAGAAAGTCGACCCCTAAAAATGAATATCTTCGACTGAAGATTTTGGTATTCCTGAAGACTTTTATAAAGACTTTGAAAGTGAAGAAATTGGTGTGTCCGTGAAGACTTGATATTCATGCGAGGAATATGAAGCTTGAAGACTTTTGTTTTTATAGTTTTGTTTTTCTCTTTCTTGAGTCATAGGAAACACCGTACTGTTATAGGGGGTCGAGGCAATACTAAGGAAAAATTTCCATGTGATGCTCAACTCAAAATCCTACACCTACCAATCCCTTCGAGTGAAGCCATTGGAAATCTCATACAGTTCAGTCAATTTCTTTAGTGACAGAGACGAAGTTCTTCTGGTCGCTGAGGAATTTGTTCTGACTGAGGAGTTAGGAATTCGCCAGTGCGGATTGCCTACATAGTGAGGAACAAGATAGCCCTGAGGAATTTGAGAGTCAAATTTCTGACCGTTGCTGTGCTGCACGCCAGCTGTCCCAAATATCTTATCCACCTAACGGTCATATCATTGAAGGGCATTTATGTCTTATCATGTCGGGCTGCTCCCTAGGCTATAAATACCGCCCCCTACAACCACTAGCTGGTTGGCTGCTCCGAGAGAAACTGACACTTGTCATTTGAGAGCAACCCATCCTCCGAGGACTTTGAGCGAAAATCATCGAGTGAGCAAAATCCAAACCCAAACACCCACAAACCCAAAAGTGATTGAGCATCACTAAAGAGATTGATCCTGCATGGATCCGATGCTTGTTACCTTTGAAGACTGTGCTTCTTCCAGACGGTTAGGCGTCATGGTCTAGAGCATCCAAGAGAAATTGTGGATTGCCGAGTGACCGAAGTCTGTGAAGGT
Source organism: Triticum dicoccoides (assembly GCF_002162155.2). NCBI lineage: Eukaryota > Viridiplantae > Streptophyta > Magnoliopsida > Poales > Poaceae > Triticum > Triticum dicoccoides. The sequence goes on from NC_041391.1 coordinate 286,310,526, forward strand.
TTGGAAGTCGCCTGAAGACTTACCACGAGTGATTGGATGAGGTCTGTGTGACCTTAGTTCAAGGAGAATACGGTGAGGACTTGGTGTCCTAAGCTGCGTGCTCAGTGACTGGGTGTCCAGGACTGTGTGTCCTCGAGTTTAAATACTCAGCCGCTCCAACCAGATGTACAACTGAGACAGCAGTTGGAACTGGTCTACCAAATCATTGTCTTCACCAACCTTACTGGTTCTATTTCCTCAACTCTTTCATTTCCTCATTAATGTGTTGAGTGATTGTTCATATCTGTGTTTGAAGTTTGACTGAACACTTTCTCAATTTCCTCAGTTCAATTTCTTCATTCTGTTTGTCTTCATCTTGTGTTATCCTGTAATTACGCTTTCTGTACTCTGTGTTTGTCTTCATTTAATCATGATGACTATGTGCGTATTCTGTTATGCTTACTTCTGAGTACTTATTCCGCTGCAAGTAGTTCTTCGCTAAGGAATTTCCTCACTGGCAAATTCCTCAGTGAAGAATTCATAAAAATCGCCTATTCACCCCTCCTCTAGTCGATATAATGCACTTTCAATTGGTATCAGAGCCAGGTACTCCCTTGTTCTGTGTGATTTTGGTTTAACCACCTGGAGTTCTAGTTATGTCGACTGCGGGATTGAGGAACGTTTCCTGCCCCATCTTTGACGGTCATGAGTATCCTCGGTGGAAGGCCATGATAAAGAAGCGACTCATGGCTATGGACAGCGAACTGTGGACCGTCACCGAGATCGGTCTCACCGATCTATGCAAGATGGCTGAGGCTGATGACATTCGCAAGTACACACTGCTTAACCTCACAGCAAAGGATGTCATCTACTCTAGTCTGTCCTGAAATCAGTTCAGGAACGTCATGCATCTCAATCACGCGAAGCTAATCTGGGACCGTCTCTCTAAGGTCTATGAAGGTCATCGGACTCGTCATGATCCTTGGTTTGAGGATTACAAGGAATCTCTCAATGCGATGACATTCGAACCAGAATCATCATCGTCTACCCCCTGCCTTATGGCAAACGGTGCTGAGGTAACCGAATCCTACCTATCCGAATCTAGTGATGATGAATCTGACGATGAATTTGGACCTAGCTATGTCAAACTCGCTTCCCTTGCCCATAAACAACAAAGAGCCTTGGAAAAAGTTCACTACATGCTAAATAAGAGCGATGATATGTTGGGTGAAGAAATGGATCAGCCAAAAGCCATGGCTGAAAGTCTTGAGGGACTCCATTCCAAGTTTGACAACCTTCAAAGTCATCATAACGCTCTCTTATCTGATCACGAGAAGCTTTCTCTTGAAATTCTTCAAAGAAAGCAAGATCTTGAGAAGCTAAGAGAGAGATATGAAGATCTTCAGAAGGAGCGCGATTCATTACTTGCTCAACAAATCAGCGCTACTCAGGAAGAATTTGATCCTCCATGCTTAAAGTGCATTGAACGTGAATCTGCTAATTCTTCACCTGAATGTTCAAATGCTTCAAATGTTACAAATTCTTCACCTGCCTCTGCTATCACTAATTCCTCATCTGAGGACATTGCTAGTATCACTGACAATGCAGGGCTGAAGGAATTGTATATGACAGGCATGTACAAAAGCCTCAAAGGGCATCAGACTCTCTGTGATGTGCTTAAAAAGCAGATCCTCAACAGAAACCCTAGGAAAGAGGGTATTGCCTTTGAGAGGAAACTCAATGCTGATGGAACATATTGGAAGCCTGAGCAGTACCCCAAAACCTCATGGGTTGCTGCAAAGGGACCTCCAGTTGATCCATCTAACTTATCTGGCTTTACATGTGAATCTCCTCATTCTTATGATGAGTCATTTGACTCCAACTATAAACTGTTCAAAAATTAGAATGATGAAGTATTTGCTAGATATGTTGGCACTAACTGCAGGAACAGTTCCCCTATGAAGAAAATATGGGTTCCCAAAAGTTATGTTGAAAGTCTTCAGGTGAATGTCCTCGTGACACCACCAGTGAAGAATAGGAACCCCAAATCAAACTCTTCATATGGACCAAATTCTCCATATGGATCCAAGTCCTCATACGGACCAAATTCCTCACATGGATCAAATTCCTCAAAAGGATCAAAATCCTCATATGAACATCATCATGCTAACAACTCTGTTTCGCAGGGTAGAGCTAAGGGCTATGAATATGTGCATTATTCTTCAAATCATTATGTTCATAAGTCCTCGAAGAATTTCTCTGCTTATTCATATGCTTACTCTAACCCCTCTTATGTGAAACGAAGTGGACTGGCGTCCATGCCACCTTTCTCATATGGTGCTCGCAGAGTGATGAATTCTTTGCCACCCCTGCAGATGTGGGTGGTGAAGAAAAAGAACTAATCTCTTATGCAGGGTCAGGTCTCTAGACGTGATTTAACGTCTGAAGAATTTGCCGGGGCCTGACAAAATGCCTGAAAGGACGCAGGCAAATCATGATGAAATGAACTTTCATTTCACACGTCCTCATACTGATTATCTGATCAAATTACTTGATGAAATTGACCTGATGATACTGATGTCATATTCTTCACTGATGAAGTATATGAGTTTCTAAGCTGCACTAATTCATCTGCAGGATGATCAACCCAAAGCAAATGAGTGGGTCCGTGATAGCGGATGTACAAATCACATGACTGGTGACAAGAATCTATTAATGGATGCTCCCTTAACACCATCACATCTGAAGCATATCATCTTCGCTGACAAAGGCAAAAGTCAGGTATTGGGCCTAGGTAAGGTTGCGATCTCTAAGGATCGACACATGGACAAAGTCATGCTTGTCGAGTCCTTAGGATACAACCTCATGTCTGTCTCAATGCTTTGTGATCTTGATATGGTTGTTGTCTTTGGCAAGTATCGTTGTGTTGTGATCATGGAAGCTGACAATTCCAAAGTCTTCGAAGGCTTTAGGAGAGGAGACTTGTACATTGTTGACTTCTCTACAGGACCACAACCTGCCGTGTGCTTACTTGCAAAAGCTTCAGAAGGCTGGCTATGGCATCGATGACTTGGTCATGCTGGCATGAGGAATCTACACACACTCACGAAGAAGAAGCATGTCATTGGGATTGAGAATGTCAAATTCCTCAAGGATCACTTGTGTGGTGCCTGTGAAGCTGGGAAGATGACTAAGGCCAAGCATCTAGCGAAGACTATCATGACCACCACTCGACCATTTGAATTGCTTCACATGGATCTCTTCGGTCCTAATCATTATTCTGCTGTGACTAATGATGCATCTCTATATGGCTTTGTTATTGTTGATGATTACTCTAGGTACACATGGCTACACATTGTTACCTACAAACATGAAGTGCAGGAAGTCTTCAAACGATTTTCCTCGAGGGCTTCAACCAACTTTGGTGTGAAGATCAAGCACATCAGGAGTGACAATGGAACTGAGTTCAAGAATTCCGGTCTTAATGACTATCTTGATGAACTTGGTATTACTCATGAGTTATCTGCTCCTTATACTCCTCAGCAAAATGGCGTCGTGGAGCGCAAGAACAAAACTCTTGTTGAGATGGCGTGCACTGTGCTTGATGAATACAAAATCCTCATCGTTTTTGGATTGATGCAATTGATACCACGTGCCACATCATCAACAGAGTATACCTCCACAAATTCTTCAAGAAGACTCCCTATGAATTCCTCACTGACAAGAAACCCAATGTGAGTTATTTCAAAGTCTTCAGTGCTAAATGTTGGATTAGAGATCCTCATCACAATGCTAAATTTGCACCGAAAGCACATGAAGGTTTTATTCTTGGTTATGGAAAGGACTCGCACACCTACAGAGTTTTCAACATCGCTCTTCACAAGATTGTTGAAACTATAGATGTGCGGTTCGATGAAACTAATGGCTCGCAAAGAGAGCACCTACCTTCTGTGATAGATGAACCAACACCTGAAGATTCTATCAAGTTCAAGGCTACTGAGGATGTCATTCCTACTGAAGAATCTACTGAAGAATTCATTCCAGAACGCGAAGATCGTCGAGCTGATGTACCTGAGGAAAATGCTGAAGAAAACGATGCTGAAGAAAATGCTGATCAAATTCCTTGATGACAACCAGCTCATCCTCGCGTTGCAAAAGAAGTGCAAGTTGAAAAGATCATCGATGACATTGAAGCACCAGGTCCTCTCACACGCTCAAAAGCTTCACATTTATCTAACTTTTGTGGGCACTATGCTTTTGTCTCATCACAGAGCCCACTAAGGTAGATGAAGCATTTCTGGAGCCTGAGTGGATTCAGGCCATGCAAGAAGAATTACATCAGTTCGAGCTCAACAATGTCTGGGAACTGGTCAAACGTCCAGATCCTCGCAAGCATAATATCATTGGCACAAAGTGGATCTACCGCAACAAGCAAGATGAAAATGGCCTTGTGGTGAGGAATAAGGCACGACTTGTAGCTCAAGGCTACACACAGGTTGAAGGAATTGATTTCGATGAAACTTTTGCACCTCTTGCTAGACTTGAGGCTATTCGCATATTACTTGCTTATGCTAACCATCATAATATCACTTTATATCAAATGGATGTGAAAAGTGCATTCCTCAATGGTAAGCTTGAGGAAGAAGTATATGTTGCTCAACCCCCAGGTTTTGAAGATCCAAAGAATCCTGACAAAGTCTTCAGACTCAACAAGGCCCTCTATGGCCTCAAGCAGGCCCCTTGGGCGTGGTATGATACTTTGAAGGAAGTCTTCGTGAAAAATGGTTTCACACCCGGTTCACTCGACCCTACTCTCTTTACTAAATCTTATGATGGTGAACTGTTTGTGTGCCAAATATATGTTGATGATATTATCTTTGGCTGTACTGACCAACGTTATAGTGATGAATTTGCCTATTTGACGAGTGAAGAATATCAAATGTCTATGATGGGAGAGTTGAAATTCTTCTTAGGTCTTGAAATTCGTCAACAGCATAATGGCATATTCATATCTCAGGAGAAATACCTCAAGGATGTTCTGAGGAAATTCGGCATGCAAGATTGCAAAGGAGTAAAAATTCCTATGCCCACAAATGGCCATCTATGCACTGATGAAAATGGTATTGACTTCGATCACAAGGTATACCGCTCCATGATTGGTTCTTTATTGTACTTATGTACATCTAGGCCAGATATAATGCTTAGTGTTTGCATGTGTGCCCGATTTCAAGCTTCACCGAAGGAATCACACCATAAGGCTGTGAAGCATATTCTTCGATATCTAGCTCACACACCAACACTAGGATTATGGTACCCCAATGGCTCTACCTTTGATCTCATTGGATATTCAGACTCTGACTATGCTGGTGATCGTGTGGACCACAAGTCAACATCTGGTACTAGTCATTTCCTCGGACGATCTTTGGTCTGTTGGTCCTCGAAGAAACAGAACTGCGTATCACTGTCTACTACTGAAGCTGAGTATATTGCTGTTGGTTCTTGCTGTGCTCAATTGCTGTGGATGAAGCAAACTCTCAAGGATTACGGCATCAACATGAAGAATGTGCCTCTCTACTGTGACAATGAGAGTGCCATCAATATTGCTCATAACCCAGTTCAGCACTCGAAGACAAAGCACATTCAGATTCGTCATCATTTTCTTCATGATCATGTGTTGAAGGGCGACATTGCTATTGAACATGTGAAGACTGAAGAATAGCTAGCCGATATCTTCACAAAGCCATTGGATGAGAAGACATTTAGCAAGTTGCGGTGTGAGCTAAATATCTTAGAGTCTTCGAATGTTCTTTGAAAAGGACACATATCCTAACACTTATGCAAAACTGATGTCTTAGATGTGTAACACATGAAGAAACGTTTTTCTTCAATCAATGAAGAATAACACTCTAAGTGTGAAGAAATTAATGAAGAATTTGATTCTCAGAACCCTACGACAATTGTACGCGGTGTCTGAAATCATCATTCTTATACGGTGGGTCACGCCACCACCAAAGTTGAAAATCTTCAATTTGAGTTTTTCCTCGTTTTTGAAATTCTTCAGTTTTTCAAATTCTTCAACTTTGCAAAATCTTCACTGTTTCCATCGTCTTTCTTCATTGGCTATATATATATATGTATATATATATATATATATATATATATATATATATATATATATATATAGGTTTATGTCCTCTACAGCATTCACTTATGGCTATTTCTTCAAGTTACATTTTTCTGCTAAGTGAATGTGATTGGACCCTCCCCCCTCTATGCTATACTCAACCCAATCTATTCACAAATTCTTCATGTGCGTTCTATTTGAAACTCGTTCAAAATCTTCACTGTGTCCTGTCAGCTGAAGAAATTGCAAACGGAACTTTAAAACTAATCTTATCCAAATTTACGGTTTTACCGCTCAAACCGTCCCGTTTCCCATGATAGACTTATCTATTCACCCACGATCTAACACGATCTCCACTATTCAGTACGTGGGTGACACATGTCAAGCAAATGAGAAGGGCCAGGAGCACGTTCGTCCTAAATCTTCGGGCGAACAGTTTTTTCACTGTGACTATAAATACCCCCTCACCCTTCCTCACTTCCTTTACTCCGCTCGACCGCTCTCTCTCTCGCTCGAGCTTCTCAAACCCTAGCACCGCCGCTACTCCATCGTCACCGGTGAGGAAGAGCTTCACTGCCTCGACCTCGTCGCCGTCGTACTCGCGCCGACCGCGGAAATCTTCGCTCTGCCGCCGCCGTAGCTGTCTTCCTCCGCCAAGTTAGGGCGTGGAAGATCTGAATTGACGAGCTTCAAATCTACTCTTCTCAGTTCGTCGTGTTCTTCAACCAAGGTAATTAAAAGTTACTTTTACTGCCCTCTTTGATTCAAATTTTCACTACAAAATGTTCAAAGGTGTTTTATTCTTCAAATCCTCACACACAAAACACCTCACAAGTCATCTGTTCTTGATTTGTTTCCCTAAGCATCATTTTCTTCAAGATTCCTCAATTGTGTGGATCATCGATCTATACAACTCCGGAACCTAAGACAAAGTACGCTTAGTGAAATTCTTCAAGACTCATCTGGTCAAATTCCTCAAACTTGTTCATTTTGAAAACCTTCTGAGAACGCATATGACCTCTTCAAATTCCTCGCAACTATACTCTGTTCACAGGTACTCATGTCCACTGCTGAATCACTAGGTTCTCATCAACTTAACTCATTTGCAGCGTTCCTTGAAGAAAAGTTGCATACTTCTTCAGAGAATTCGATTGTTCAAATTCCTCATCTGAAGAATATGGCAGAAGGTAAGAAACCACAGAAAGGAGGAAAGAAGCCTGAGGTCATGACTGCTTTTGAGATCCCTGATGACATTTACAAGGACTATTGCACACCTGATGAGGCCAAGTTCGGCAAAGAGAACAAAAATCAGCGCAAGGTGCGCATACAGAGGATTGAAAGGAGATGGGCAAGAGAATGGAGGGAGTACAGATATGCAACTCCAAAGTATATGAAGAAATTTGCTCTAAATCCTCCATGCCCAAGAGCTCCATTGCCACCTGGTCAAGAAGCTGATCCCACCAGCCTCAAGCATGGTGAGGATTTTCCTGAAGAATGGGCCAAGCGCCAAGCCAAGTTGGCTAGACGAGCCAAAGAAGCAATGAGGAAATTTAATGAAGACTCTGATGCTGCTGCTGCCACAAAGGCCTCTGACAAGCCAAGAAAATCAGTGGCAAAGAAGCCTGCTCACAAGCCAAGTGCTTCATCAACTGTGCCCTCACGGCCAAGTTCCTCAGCAATGCCCTCACGGCCAGAATCTTCAAAGCCCTCACGGCCAATTTCTTCAAAGCCCTCACGGCCAATTCCTCATGTTGCTCCTGCTCCTCCAAAGTCCTCAGTTGCTCCGTCAAAGTCCTCAACACCTGTACACCTGGCCACATGCCAAAGGACTGCAGGCATCTCTATTGCCTCTGGTGTCTCAGCAAGTTCCTCAGCTGCACCAAATTCTTCATCAGGCCCCACTCTGCTGAAGACAAAGGCCACTGCTGGACGAGTCCTTGACTGAGTCCGAAGAAGAAGCAAGTTGCCTTCCATGTGCCATCTGACGATGAAGCTAATGATGATGAACTTGCAGAAATCATCAGAGACGGGCAAGAAAGGGCCGCTAGAGCCAAAGGCACAAATGTGCCACTGCTTTTGGATCCAAAGGTGATCCTCGACTACATTGATCTTTGGCACAAGGACCCAAACACTCCTATGCCTGATTTTCATCTGACTCCTGGTCATAGTCACGTGCTGACCCATTTCATCAATGAAGAGAAATGGGGCCAGGCAGATCAAGAAGTCTCAGTTCAGGAAAGAAAAGTTCCTGAAGAACAACGTTGTCAAAATGACACCTGATGAACTCCTCAAGATCCAGTCTGAAATCAAAACCCTCAGCGATAATTTCAATTCTTATTATGCTGATTGGCAAGGAGCCAAAGTCAGGTTCGTTAAACTGACTGAGAAGTTGACCAACGTTGCAGCCCCATCGCAACAAGAAAATCCTCAAACTGAAGCCTCTGTTCAACAAACTGAAGAACATGCCAGCACCACTGATGATTTTCAGCCTGCTGAAGGAAATGCTAGTTCCAGGGCTGATGACTCCATTCCAGCCGCTGAAGAAACTGCCAGGGAATCCACTAGTGGTGCACCTGAAGAAAATGTAGAGGTCAGGCCAACTACATCAGTTGCGCCTGAGGAAATACCAACAGATTCCTCAGCTCCTCCTGCGCCTACCCCAACTCCTACCCTTCCATTTGCATCAGATGTGAGGAAGACCAAGGCTGCAGAGAAAGCTGCAGTGAAAAAAAGGAAAGCATCATCTGCTTCAGATTCTTCAGCTCTGAAGAAAATGAAGACTATGACCAGCTCACTTGAGAATCCAATTGATGCTGTTCCGATTTCCACCATGCCATCAAAGGAGCTTGTTCCTTATGGTGAAGAATATGTGATCCCTAGCGGATCTGATGAAAAAAATCATTCTGCTGCTTCGTCAGAGCAGATTGATGAAGAAATTGAAGTGGATTCAATCCCTTCAACACCTGTTGCTTCCTCGCCCATGCCTTAGTTCACAGCTAAAGAGGCTGGCGTTGAAGAAATTGAAGATGAAGACGTGGAAATTGGATGCACCACGCCTGTGATGAATGATGACTTTTGGGAAAGTCAGCATCCCAATTCTCCACACTTCACTCCACTACAGCAAGTACCTCAGTCCCCTGCACCAACTGTTCAAATGGGCTCTGAAGAAACTCATCCCACCTCGTCTGTGCATGAAGAAATTCCAGCCACTAGTGCTGAAGAAACTGCTGCTGCTGATACCTTGAACATGCAGACTGCCACTGAAGAGGAACCAGAAATTCCTCAGCCTGAAGAACCGGAGATTGTGATTCCTGAGGTTGTGATGCAACTCACTGACACTCCTGTGCCCAAGCCAAAGGATCCGTTCTCAAAGAAGCAAAAGTTCAAGGCTGCTGATTTCTTCAACGAGCATGTGTTCTTCACTGACTATAATCCCTATGATTTTGCTCGCATAAGGAAGAGGTGTTTCTGGACTGCTAGTCAAGCAAACTTTTATTCCTCTGTGCTTTTCGACAAAGACAAAGTCTTTGATCATGCACACATTCCTCACGTGGACATGGAATCTCTGCCGTGCTTCAAGCCAGTCCTTAGTGTTCTTCACGATGCTGGATTGCTGAATTTCTGCACTGACATCTGTGATTGGAATGAAGAACTCATTCTTTAATTCTTTGCAATGCTGCACATCATAGGAAATTCTAAAGATGTGAACACTTGGGTGCTAGACTGGATGTCAGAAAATACTCACTATAAGGCACCAGCAACTGAATTGCTTCGTGCCCTCCCACTCAGTCCTCCCCTTGATGATGCCCGTTGCATCTACAATGAACCTGAGCTTACAGATCATTACATGCAAGTGCTGATGAAGCCTTTGAAGCCAGGGCAGGCCCCACGAACCAAATTCCTCATCAAGGAATTACTGTATGTGCCACGGACTGTCTATCGCATTCTGACGAAGACAATGAGTCCTATCAAAGGCCACGACTCAAATGATGAAGAAGTCATTGGCATCATGAAGAATATGATTTTCAACATCATTCATGGCGTTCCCGTCAACTTCCATGATTTCTTCATGAGGTTGCTATGTCACCATTTGAGCTGAAGCCTTATGCACCGTGGATTATGAAATTCATCAGGGCAAGGTCTTCACTCAACTACAAGGCTGATACTCTGAACCATGGCAGTTTCTTGCCTCCAATTGAAGTCCTCAAACGGACATTTTCCTCAGCTGATGACAAAGGCAAGGCAACTGCTGTGATAGATGAAGGCATTCGTCCATTGGATGGTCAATTTCGCAAGGCTACATCTTACTCCACCAATGATGACTCTGCCACACATGATTCTGCCGCCAACATCTCTGCCAAGCAAATTCCTCAAGCCACAGCACCCAGGGTGATGACTGATCGTGAGTTACCCCTCAGTCTTCATCAGAAAGTTGATCGCAATCATAAATGGGTCAAGCATCAGTTTGGTTCAATTCTTCACAACATGACCTCAACCCACAATGCAGTGAAGAAAAACCAATACTACCTCCATGAAACCTTCAACCGTACCTGGGCTGTTCTATCTCATATCTACAGTGCCGAAGATCTGAAGAACATGGGTCTCAAGCAAGAATTTGACTGGTCTGCACCTCCGCCGAAGAAATTCAAGAAGGTCAAAGTTCCTTCCTTGGAGGCCAGCTCCTATTCTTCATCGCGCGCCACTGATGAAAATGAAGACTTGGATGATACTGCGGCAGGCCCTACTACGACAACCAACCCCGACAATGCTGGCGCTCCTCCATCAACTTGATATTCTCCAGGGGCGTTAGTCCTCAGATTTGATCCTTTTGGTCATTCGATGACAAAGGGGGAGAAATCTGAGTTAGTCTTCAAGCGGGTCTATTATATGGGCGTTTTTTTTGTTAAGTTACAACTTTGGCTCTTCTGAAACTTTTATTGGATCGAGTTGTAATCTTAAACCCGATGGTGCTCTGATACTTTTGATGCACTATGCTTTGATTCTGCTGCTTGTTCCTCGTTAATATTATTGCTCGCATGCTGAATCTCTTCAGACACCATATTTCATCATGCATTTCAAATTCTTCATATTATATGTCAAATGCATGTATGAATTACAATATATAGGGGGAGATCTCCATGATTCAACTCTTCAAGTGTGCATTGCTTCAAAAGCAAATTCCTCACTATGCACATCTTCAGGAGGAGTTCTTCTATATCTTGCAATCAAATTCCTCAATATCAGTACTTACACTTCATATGTTTATCCCCGTTGAAAACATAACCTATATTGTCATCAATCACCAAAAAGGGGGAGATTGTAAGTGCATCTAGTGCCCCTTAGTGATTTTGGTGTATTGAAGACTTATAGGTTAAGGGACTGATGTGTTTATGAGTGTACACAGGTCTATAAGTCTATGAGGAGTTAGATATTTACAGAGAAAGTCGACCCCTAAAAATGAATATCTTCAACTGAAGATTTTGGTATTCCTGAAGACTTCCATAAAGACTTTGAAAGTGAAGAAATTGGTGTGTCCGTGAAGACTTGATATTCATGCGAGGAATATGAAGCTTGAAGACTTCCGTTTTCATAGTTTTGTTTTTCTCTTTCTTGAGTCATAGAAAACACCGTACTGTTATAGGGGGTCGAGGAAATACTAAGGAAAAATTTCCATGTGATGCTCAACTCAAAATCCTACACCTACCAATCCCTTCGAGTGAAGCCATTGCAAATCTCATATAGTTCAGTCAATTTCTTCAGTGACAGAGACGAAGTTCTTCTGGTCGCTGAGGAATTTGTTCTGACTGAGGAGTTAGGAATTCGCCAGTGCGGATTGCCTACACAGTGAGGAACATGATAGCCCTGAGGAATTTGAGAGTCAAATTTCCGACCGTTGTTGTGTTGCGCGCCAGCTGTCCCAAATATCTTATCCACCTAACGGTCATATCATTAAAGGGAATTTATGTCTTATCATGTCGGGCTACTCCCTAGGCTATAAATAGCCGCCCCCTACAACCACTAGCTGGTTGGCTGCTCTGAGAGAAACTGATACTTGTCATTTGAGAGCAACCCATCCTCCGAGGACTTTGAGCGAAAATCATCGAGTGAGGAAAATCCAAACCCAAACACCCACAAACCCAAAGTGATTGAGCATCACTGAAGAGATTGATCCTACGTGGATCCGACGCTTGTTACCTTTGAAGACTGTGCTTCTTCCAGACGGTTAGGCGTCATGGTCTAGAGCATCCATGAGGAATTGTGGATTGCCGAGTGACCGAAGTCTGTGAAGGTTTGGAAGTCGCCTGAAGACTTACCACGAGTGATTGGATGAGGTCTGCGTGACCTTAGTTCAAGGAGAATACGGTGAGGACTTGGTGTCCTGAGCTGCGTGCTCAGTGACTGGGTGTCCGGGACTGTGTGTCCTCGAGTTTAAATACTCAGCCGCTCCAACCAGACGTACAACTGAGACAGCAGTTGGAACTGGTCTACCAAATCATTGTCTTCACCAACCTTACTGGTTCTATTTCCTCAACTCTTTCATTTCCTCATTAATGTGTTGAGTGATTGTTCATATTTGTGTTTGAAGTCTTTGACTGAAGACTTTCTCAATTTTCTTAGTTCAATTTCTTCAGTCTGTTTGTCTTCATCTTGTGTTATCCTGTAATTACGCTTTCTGTACGCTGTGTTTGTCTTCATTTCATCATGATGACTATGTGCATATTCTGTTATGCTTACTTCTGAGTACTTATTCCGCTGCAAGTAGTTCTTCGCTAAGGAATTTCTTCACCGGCAAATTCCTCAGTGAAGAATTCATAAAAATCGCCTATTCACCCCCCTCTAGTCGATATAACACACTTTCAAGGAGGGAGGGAGAGGCTGGCCCTAGAGGGGGTGCGCCAAGTGTGGGAGTCCTACTAGGATTCTCAAGTCCTAGTAGGATTCCCCTTTCCTTTCCGGAGTAGGAGAGAAGGAAAGAGGGGGACAGGGAGAAGGAAAAGGGGGCTGCAGCCCTTGTCCAATTCGGACCAGAGGGGGGGGGCGCGTCTCGTTACTTTTGGCCACTCTCCTCTATTCTCGTATGGCCCAATAAGGCCCATATACTCCCCGGCGAATTCCGTAACTCTCCGGTACTCCGAAAAATACCCGAATCACTTGGAACCTTTCCGAAGTCCGAATATAGTTGTCCAATATATCGATCTTTACGTCTCGACCATTTCGAGACTCCTCGTCATGTCTCCAAACTCATCCAGGACTCCGAACTACCTTCGGTACATCAAAACACATAAACTCATAATATAACCGTCATCGAACTTTAAGCGTGCAGACCCTACGGGTTCGAAAACTATGTAGACATGACCGAGACACGTCTCCAGTCAATAACCAATAGCGGAACCTGGATTCTCATATTGGCTCCCACATATTCTACGAAGATCTTCATCGGTCAAACCGCATAACAACATACGTTGTTCCCTTTGTAATCGGTATGTTACTTGCCCGAGATTCGATCGTTGGTATCTCAATACCTAGTTCAATCTCGTTACCGGCAAGTCTCTTTACTCGTTCCGTAATACATCATCCTGCAACTAACTCATTAGTTACAATGCTTGCAAGGCTTATAGTGATGTGCATTACCGAGTGGGCCCAAAGATACCTCTCCGACAATCGGAGTGACAAATCCTAATCTCGAAATATGCCAACCCAACAAGTACCTTCGGAGACACCTGTAGAGCACCTTTATAATCACCCAGTTATGTTGTGACATTTGGTAGCACACAAAGTGTTCCTCCGGTAAACGGGAGTTGCATAATCTCATAGTTATAGGAACATGTATAAGTCATGAAGAAAGCAATAGCAACATACTAAACGATTAAGTGCTAAGCTAACGAAATGGGTCAAGTCAATCACATCATTCTCCTAATGATGTGATCCCGTTAATCAAATGACAACTCATGTTTATGGTTAGGAAACTTAACCATCATTGATTAACGAGCTAGTCAAGTAGAAGCATACTAGTGACACTATGTTTGTCTATGTATTCACACATGTATTATGTTTCCGGTTAATACAATTCTAGCATGAATAATAAACATTTATCATGAAATAAGGAAATAAATAATAACTTTGTTATTGCCTCTGAGGCATATTTCCTTCAGTCTCTCACTTGCACTAGAGTCAATAATCTAGTTCACATCGCCATGTGATTTAACACCAATATTCATATCTGTATATCTTTAACACCCATCGTTCACATCGTCATGTGACCAACACCCAAAGGGTTTACTAGAGTCAATAATCTAGTTCACATCGCTATGTGATTAACACCCAAAGAGTACTAAGGTGTGATCATGTTTTGCTCGTGAGAGAAGTTTAGTCAAACGGGTCTGTAACATTCAGAGCCGTATGTATTTTGCAAAATATTCTATGTCTATAATGCTCTGTACGGAGCTACTCTAACTAATTGTTCCCACTTTCAATATGTATCCAGATTGAGACTTAGAGTCATCCGGATCAGTGTCAAAACTTGCATCGACGTAACCCTTTACGACAAACCTCTTGGCACCTCCATAATCGAGAAACATATCCTTATTCCACTAAGGATAATTTTGACCAATGTCCAGTGATCTACTCCTAGATCACTATTGCACTCCCTTGCCAAACCAGGGCAGAGTATACAATAGGTCTGGTCCATAGCATGGCATAATTTTGTAGAACCTATGACTGAGGCATAGGGAATGAATTTCATTCTCTTTCTATTTTCTGCCGTGGTCGGGATTTGAGTCTTACTCAATTTCACACCTTTGCAACACAGGCAAGAACTCTTTCTTTGACTGTTCCATTTTGAACTACTTCAAAATCTTGTCAAGGTATGTACTCATTAAAAATCTTATCAAGCGTCTTGATCTATCTCAATAGATCTTGATGCTAAATATATAAGTAGCTTTACTGAGGTCTTTCTTTTAAAGAACTCCTTTCAAACACTTCTTTATGCTTTCCAGAAATATTCTACATCATTTCAGATCAACAATATGTCACTCACATATACTTATCAGAAAGGCTGGAGTGCTCCCACTCACTTTATTGTAAATACAGGCTTCACTGCAAGTCCGTATTAAACTATATGCTTTGATCAACTTATCAAAGCATATATTCCAACTCTGAGATGCTTGCACCAGTCCATAGATGGATCGCTGGAGCTTGCACATTCTGTTAGCACCTTTAGGATTGACAAAACCTTCTGGTTGCATCATATACAACTCTTCTTTAAGAAAACCATTAAGGAATGCAGTTTTGACATCCATTTGCCGGATTTCATAAAATGTGGCAATTGCTAACATGATTCCGACAGACTTAAGCATAGCTACAGTTGGGAAAATCTCATTATAGTCAACACCTTGAACTTGTCGAAAACCTTTTTGTGACAAGTTGAGCTTTGTAGATAGTAACACTACTATCAACGTCCGTCTTCCTCTTGAAGATCCATTTATTGTCTATGGCTTGTCGATCATCGGGCAAGTCCACCAAAGTCCACACTTTGTTCTCATACATGGATCCTATCTCAGATTTCATGGCCTCCAGCCATTTCACGGAATCTGGGCTCATCATCGCTTCCTCATAGTTCGTAGGTTTATCATGGTCTAGTAACATGACTTCCAGAACAGGATTACCGTACCACTCTGGTGCGGACCATACTCTGGAAGACCTACGAGGTTCTGTAGTAACTTGCTCTGAAGTTTAATGATCATCATCATTAGCTTCCTCACTAATTGGTGTAGGAATCACTGGAACTAATTTCTGTGATGAACTACTTTCCAATTCGGGAGAAGGTACATTTACCTTATCAAGCTCTACTTTCCTCCCACTCACTTCTTTCGAGAGAAACTCCTTTTCTAGAAAGGATCCATCTTAGCAACGAATATCTTGCCTTCGGATCTGTGATACAAGGTGTACCCAACAGTTTCCTTTGGGTATTCTATGAAGACGCACTTCTCCGATTTGGGTTCGAGCTTATCAGGTTGAAACTTTTTCACATAAGCATCGCAGCCCCAAACTTTAAAAACGACAACTTTGGTTTCTTGCCAAACCACAGTTCATAAGGCGCCGTCTCAACGGATTTTGATGGTGCCCTATTTAAAGTGAATGCAGCTGTCTTTAATGCATAACCCCAAAATGATAATGGTAAATCGGTAAGAGGCATCATAGATCGCACCATATCTAATAAAGTGTGGTTACGATGTTCGGACACACCATTATGCTGTGGTGTTGGCATGAGTTTGTGAAACTATTCCACATTGTCTTAATTGAAGACCAAACTTGTAACTCAGATATTCGTCTCCGCGATTAGATCGCAGAAACTTTATTTTCTTGTTACGATGATTTTCCACTTCACTCTGAAATTCTTTGAACTTTTCAAATATTTTAGACTTACGTTTCATCAAGTAGATATACTCATATCTGCTCAAATCATCTGTGAAGGTCAGAAAATAACGATACCCGCCACGAGCATCAACACTCATTGGACCGCATACATCGGTATGTATTATTTCCAACAAGTCAGTAGATCGTTCCATTGTTCCAAAGAACGGAGTTTTAGTCATCTTGACCAAAAGGAACGGTTCACAAGCATCAAATGATTCATAATCAAGTGATTCCGAAAATCCATCTTTATGGAGTTTCTTCATGCGCTTTACACCGATATGACCCAAACGGCAGTGCCACAAATATGTTGCACTATCATTATTAACTTTGCATCTTTTGGCATCAATATTATGATATGTGTATCACTATGATCGAGATCCAACAAACTATTTTCATTGGGTGTATTACCATTGAAGGTTTTATTCATGTAAACAGAACAACAATTATTCTCTGACTTTAAATGAATAACCATATTGCAATAAACATGATCAAATCATATTCATGCTCAACGCAAACGCCAAATAACATTTATTTAGGTTTAACACTAATCCCGAAAGTATAGGGAGTGTGTGATGATGATCATATCAATCTTGGAACTACTTCCAACACTCATCGTCACTTCCCCTTCAACTAGTCTCTGTTTATTCTGTAACTCCTGTTTCGTGTTACTAATCTTAGCAACCGAACAAGTGTCAAATACTCAGGGGCTACTATAAACACTAGTAAGGCACACATCAATAACCTGTATATCAAATATACCCTTGTTCACTTTGCCATCCTTCTTATCCACCAAATATTCAGGGCATTTCCGCTTCCAATGACCATTTCCTTTGCAGTAGAAACACTCAGTTTTAGGCTTTGGTTCAGCTTTGGGCTTCTTCACGAGAGTGACAATTTGCTTGCCATTCTACTTGAAGTTTCCCTTTCTTTCCCTTTGCCCTTTTCTTGAAACTAGTGGTCTTGTCAATCATCAACACTTGATGCTCTTTCTTGATTTCTACCTTCGTCGATTTCAAAATCACGAAGAGCTTGGGAATTGTTTTCATCATCCCTTGCATACTATAGTTCATCACGAAGTTCTAGTAACTTGGTGATGGTGATTAGAGAACTCTGTCAATCACTATCTTATCTGGAAGATTAACTCCCATTGATTCAAGCGATTGTAGTACCCAGACAATCTGAGCACATGCTCACTAGTTGAGCAATTCTCCTCCATCTTTTAGCTATAGAACTTGTTGGAGACTTCATATCTCTCAACTCGGGTATTTTCTTGAAATATTAACTTCAACTCCTGGAACATCTCATATGGTCCATGACGTTCAAAACGTCTTTGAAGTCCCGATTCTAAGCCGTTAAGCATGGCGCACTAAACTATCAAGTAGTCATCATATTGAGCTAGCCAAACGTTCATAACGTCTGCATCTGCTCCTGCAATAGGTCCGTCACCTAGCGGTGCATCAAGGACATAATTCTTCTGTGCAGCAATGAGGACAATCCTCAGATCATGGATCCAATCCGCATCATTGCTGCTAACATCTTTCAACACAGTTTTCTCTAGGAACATATCAAAATAAACATATGAAAGCAACAACGCGAGCTATTGATCTACAACATAATTTGCAAAATACTACTAGGAATAAGTTCATGATAAATTTAAGTTCAATTAATCATATTACTTAAGAACTCCCACTTAGATAGACATCTCTCTAATCATCTAACTGATCACGTGATCCAAATCAACTAAACCATAACCGATCATCACGTGAAATGGAGTAGTTTTCAAAGGTGAACATCACTATGTTGATCATATCTACTATATGATTCACGTTCGACCTTTCGGTCTCAGTGTTCCGTGGCCATATCCGCATATGCTAGACTCGTCAAGTTTAACCTGAGTATTCTGCGTGTGCAAAACTTGCTTGCACCCGTTGTAGATGGACATAGAGCTTATCACACCCGATCATCACGTGGTGTCTGGGCACGACGAACTTTGGCAACGGTGCATACTCAGGGAGAACACTTTTATCTTGAAATTTAGTGAGAGATCATCTTATAATGCTACCGTCAATCAAAGCAAGATAAGATGCATAAAAGATAAACATCACATGCAATCAATATAAGTGATATTATAGGGCCATCATCATCTTGTGCTTGTGATCTCCATCTCCGAAGCACCGTCATGATCACCATCGTCACCGGCACGACACCCTCCATCGTAGCATCGTTTGTCGTCTCGCTAACTATTGCTTCTATGACTATCGCTACCGCTTAGTGATAAATAAAGTAATTACAGGCCGATTGCATTGCATACAATAAAGCGACAACCATATGGCTCCTGCCAGTTGCCAATAACTCGGTTACAAAACATGATCATCTCATACAATAAAATATAGCATCATGCCTTGACCATATCACATCACAACATGCCCTGCAAAAACAAGTTAGACGTCCTCTACTTTGTTGTTGCAAGTTTTACGTGGCTGCTACGGGCTGAGCAAGAACCGTTCTTACCTACGCATCAAAACCACAACGATAGTTCGTCAATTTAGTGTTGTTTTAACCTTCTCAAGGACTGGGCGTAGCCACACTCGGTTCAACTAAAGTTGGAGAAACTGACACCCGCTAGTCACCTGTGTGCAAAGCACGGCGGTAAAACCAGTCTCGCGTAAGCGTACGCGTAATGTCGGTCCGGGCCGTTTCATCCAACAATACCGCCGAACCAAAGTATGACATGCTGGTAAGCAGTATGAGTTGTATCGCCCACAACTCACTTGTGTTCTACTCGTGCATATAACATCTACGCATAAAACCTGGCTCTGATGCCACTGTTGGGGAATGTAGTAATTTTCAAAAAAAATCCTACGCACACGCAAGATCATGGTGATGCATAGCAACGAGAGGGGAGAGTGTGTCCACGTACCCTCATAGACCGAAAGCGGAAGCGTTAGCACAACGCGGTTGATGTAGTCGTATGTCTTCACGATCCAACCGATCAAGTACCGAACGCATGGCACCTCCGAGTTCTGCACACGTTCAAATCGATGACGTCCCTCGAACTCCGATCCAGCCGAGCTTTGAGGGAGAGTTCCGTCAGCATGACGGCATGGTGACGATGATGATGTTCTACCGATGCAGGGCTTCGCCTAAGCACCGCTACGATATTATCGAGGTGGATTATCATGGAGGGGGCACCGCACACGGCTAAGATATCCAAGGGATCAATTGTTGTGTCTAGAGGTGCCCCCTGCCCCCGTATATAAAGGAGGGAGGGAGAGGCCGGCCCTAGAGGGGGCGCGCCAAGTGTGGGAAGTCGTACTAGGACTCCCAAGTCCTAGTGGGATTCCCCTTTCCTTTTCGGAGTAGGAGAGAAGGAAAGAGGGGGAGAGGGAGAAGGAAAAGGGGGCTGCACCCCTTGTCCAATTCGGACCAGAGGGGGGCGCGCGCCTCCTTCCTTTTGGCCTCTCTCCTCTATTCCCGTATGGCCCAATAAGGCCCATATACTCCCCGGCGAATTCCTGTAACTCTCCGGTACTCCAAAAATACCCGAATCATTTGGAACCTTTCCGAAGTCTGAATATAGTCGTCCAATATATTGATCTTTATGTCTCCACCATTTCAAGACTCCTCGTCATGTCCCTGATCTCATCCGGGACTCCAAACTACCTTCAGTACATCAAAACACATAAACTCATAATATAACCGTCATCGAACTTTAAGCATGCGGACCCTACGGGTTCGAGAACTATGTAGACATGACCGAGACACGTCTCCGGTCAATAACCAATAGCGAAACCTGGATGCTCATATTGGCTCCCACATATTCTATGAAGATCTTTATCGGTCAAAACGCATAACAACATACGTTGTTCCCTTTGTCATCGGTATGTTACTTGCCCGAGATTCGATCGTCGGTATCTCAATACCTAGTTCAATCTCGTTACCGGCAAGTCTCTTTACTTGTTTCTTAATACATCATCATGCAACTAACTCATTAGTTACAATGCTTGCAAGGCTTATAGTGATGTGCATTACCGAGTGGGCCCAGAGATACCTCTCCGACAATCAGAGTGACAAATCCTAATCTTGAAATATGCCAACCCAACAAGTACCTTCAGAGACACCTGTAGAGCACCCTTATAATCACCCAGTTATGTTGTGATGTTTTGTAGCACACAAAGTGTTCCTCTTATGTAAACGGGAGTTGCATAATCTCATAGTTATAGGAACATGTATAAGTCATGAAGAAAGCAATAGCAACATACTAAACGATCAAGTGCTAAGCTAACGGAATGGGTCAAATCAATCACATCATTCTCCTAATGATGTGATCCCGTTAATCAAATGACAACTCATGTCTATGGTTAGGAAACTTAATCATCTTTGATTAACGAGCTAGTAAAGTAGAAGCATACTAGTGACACTATGTTTGTCTATGTATTCACACATGTATTATGTTTCCGGTTAATACAATTCTAGCATGAATAATAAACATTTATCATGAAATAAGGAAATAAATAATAACTTTATTATTTCCTCTAGGGCATATTTCCTTCAGATAGCACTCTCGTTGTCGCAGTAGAGTGGCACATTCTTCACACTGATGCCATAGTCCTTGAGGGTTTGCTTCATCCATAGCAATTGAGCATAGCAAGATCCAGCAACAATGTACTTAGCTTCAGCAGTAGAGAGTGATATGTGGTTCTGCTTCTTCGAGGACCAACATACCAAGGATCGTTCGAGGAAATGACATGTGCCTTGTGTTGACTTGCAGTCCACCTGATCACCAGCATAGTCAGAGTCAGAATATCCAATGAGATCAAATGAAGAGCCCTTGGGATACCATAATCCAAGTGTTGGAGTGTGAGCTAGATATCGAAGAATATGCTTCACAGCCTTATGGTGTTATTCCTTTGGTGTAGCTAGAAATCGGGCACACATGCAAACACTAAGCATAATATCCGGCCTACATGCTCATAGGTACAATAAAGAGCCAATCATGGAGCGGTATACCTTTTGATCGAAGTCTTTACCATTTTCATCGGTGCATAGATGGCCATTTGTGGGCATAGGGATTTTGACGCCTTTGCAATCTTGCATGCTGAATTTTCTCAACACATCCTTGAGGTATTTCTCCTGAGATATGAATATGCCATTGTGTTGTTGACGAATTTGAAGACCTAAGAAGAATTTTAATTCTCCCATCATAGAAATTTGATATTCCTCACTCATCATATAGGCAAATTCGTCACTGTAGCGTTGGTTAGTACAACCAAAGATAATATCATCAACATAAATTTGACACACAAATAATTCATCATCATATGCTTTGGTGAAAAGAGTTGGGTCAAGTGAACTGGGTTTGGAGCCTTTCTTCATGAGGAATTCCTTCAATGTATCATACCACACCCGAGGTGCTTGCTTGAGGCCATAGAGGGCCTTGTTGAGTCTGTAGACGTGATCTGGAAATTTTGGATCCTCAAAACTCGTGGTTGAGCAACATGTACTTCTTCCTCAAGCTTACCATTGAGGAATGCACTTTTCACATCCATTTGATGTAAGATGATATTATGATGGTTAGCGTAAGCAAGCAATATGCGAATAGCTTCAAGTCTAGCAACAGGTGCAAAAGTTTCATCAAAATCAATTCCTTCAACCTATGTGTAGCTTGAGCTACAAGACGAGCCTTATTCCTCACCACAAGTCCATTTTCATCTTGTTTGTTCGGTAGATCCATTTGGTACCGATGATGTTGTGCTTGCGTGGGTCTGGTCGCTTGACAAGCTCACACACGTTGTTGAGCTTGAATTGATGCAATTCATCTTGCATGGCTTGAATCCACTCAGATTCCATGAATGCTTCATCAACTTTAGTGGGCTCTGTAATAGAGACAAACACAAAATGCCCACAAAAGTTAGACAAGTGTGAAGCTTTTGAGCGCGTGAGAGGACCTGGTGCATTGATGTCGCTGATGATTTTCTCAATCTGCACTTCGTTTGCAACATGAGGATGTGCAGGTTGACGACTTTGCTTAGGCCTAGCAATTTCTTCAGGACCATTTTCTTCAGTAGCACCAACGTGATTGTCTTCACGATCCGGAATGACTTCTTCAGCAGATTCTTTGATAGGGATGACATTCTCAGTAGTCTTGAGCTTGATGGATTCCTCAGGTGACACTTCATCTAGCACAGGAGGTAGGTGCTCTCTTTGCGAGCCATTAGTTTCATCAAACCGCACATCTATAGTTTCAACAATCTTGTGATGATTGGTGTTGAAGACTCTGTAGGTGTGCGAGTCCTTTCCGTAACCAAGCATAAAACCCTCATGTGCTTTCGGTGCAAATTTAGAGTGATGGTGAGGATCTCTAATCCAGCATTTAGCACCGAAGACTTTGAAATAACTTACATTGGGTTTCTTGTCAGTGAGGAGTTCATATGAGGTCTTTTTGAAGAATTTGTGAAGATATACTCTGTTGATGATGTGGCATGCAGTATCAATAGCTTCTGGCCAAAAACAATGTGGTGTCTTGAATTCATCAAGCATAGTGCGAGCCATCTCAACAAGAGTTCTATTCTTGCACTCCACGACGCCATTCTGCTGAGGAGTATAGGGAAAACATAATTCGTGAGTAATACCAAGTATGTCAAGATATTCATCGAGACCAGTGTTCTTGAACTCAGTTCCATTATCACTCCTGATATGCTTGATCTTCACACCGAAGTTCGTAGATGCTCTTGAGGAAAATCGTCTGAAGACTTCCTACACTTCATTTTTGTAAGTGATGATATGCACCCAGGTATAACGAGAATAATCATCAACAATGACAAAGCCATATAATGATGCAGAACTAGTGAACGTGGCATAATGAGTAGGGCCAAAGAGATCCATATGAAGTAATTCAAAGGGACGAGAAGTGGTCATGATAGTCTTTGAGGGATGCTTGGCTCTGGTGATCTTTCCAGCCTCACAAGCCCCACAAAGATGATATTGAGGAATTTGACACCCTCGATGCCAATGAAATGCTTCTTCTTCGCGAGTGTATGCAAGTTCCTTATCCCAGCATGACCAAGTCGTCGATGCCATAACCAGCCTTCTGAAACTTTTACAAGTAGACATGTGGCATGCTGTGGTCCTGTAGAGAAATCAACAATATACAAATCACCTTTCCTAAAGCCTTCGAAGACTTTGTATTTGTCATATTCCGTTAGCACAATGCAACGATATTGCCAAAGACGACAACCATATCAAGATCACAAAGCATTGAGATAGACATGAGGTTGAATCCTAAGGACTCGACAAGCATGACTTTGTCCATGTGTCTATCCTTTGAGATTGCAACCCTACCTAGACCCAATACCTTGCTTTTGCCTTTGTCAGCTTAGGTGATATGCTTCAGATGAGATGGAGATAAAGGAGTGTCCATCAATAAGTTCTTGTCACCGGTCATGTGCTTTGTACATCCACTATCGAGGACCCACTCAGTAGCTTTGGGTTGTTCATCCTGCAGATGAATCAGTGCAACTTACGAACCCATATACTTCATCAGTGAAGAATATGATATTAATTTCATCAACAGTAACAGATATAGAAATTTGAGGATGTGAGAAATGAGTAATTCATTTCTACATGATTAGCTTGCGTCCATTCAAGCACATTCAGGTCTCCAGCAAATTCTTCAGACGATTAAGTTCGTCTGCAGACCTGACCCTGCATAAGATATTAGTTCTTTTTCTTCACCACCCACATCTGGAGGGGTGGCAAAGAGTTCATCATTCTGTGAGCTCCATAAGAAAAGGATGGCACTGAAGTCAATGCACCTTGTTTCATAGAAGAGTGGTTAGGATAAGCATATGAATAAGCAGAGAAATTCTTCGAGGACTTATGAACATAATGGTTTGAAGAATAATGCACATATTCATACCCTTTAGACTTTCCCTGCGAAATAGAAGGGTTAGCACGATGATGTTCATATGAGGATTTTGATTCACGTGAGGAATTTGATCCAGATGAAGAATTTGGTCCACATAAGGACTTGGATCCATATGAAGATTTTAATCCATATGAAGAATTTGATCTGGGGTTCCTATTTTTCATAGGTGGTGTCATGATGACATTCACCTGAAGATTTTCAAGGAACCTTTTGGGAACCCAGATTTTCTTCATAGGGGGACCGTTCCTGCAGTTAGTTCCAACATATTGAGCAAATACTTCACCATTCTGATTCTTGAACAGTTTATAGTTGGAGTCAAATGACTCATCAGAGGAATATGAAGATTCACAAGTAAATCCAGATAATGTGCATGGATCTATGGAGGGTCCCTTCGCAGCAACCCATGAGGTTTTGGGGTACTACTCAGGTTTCCAGTAGGTCCCATCAATGTTGAGTTTGCTCTCAAAGGCAATAGCCTCTTTCCTAGGGTTCATGTTCAAGATTTGCTTTTTGAGGACATCACAAAGAGTTTGATGCCCTTTGAGGCTTTTGTATATGCATGTCGCATACAATTCCTTCAAGCCTGCATTATCGTCGGTGATACATGTGGTATCCTTAGATTAGGAATTTGTGACCACAAAGACAGTTGAAGAATTTGCAGCAATAGAAGCATTTGAGCATTCAGGTGAAGAATTAGTAGATTCACGCTCAATGCATTTCAGACATGGTGGAATAAATTCTTCCTGAGCGGAACTGATCTATTGAGCAAGCAATGAATCGTTTTCTTTCTAAAGATCTTCATAACTCACTTTTAACTTCTCAAGATCTTGCTTTCTCTAAATAAATTCATAAGGAAGCTTCTCATGATCAGTTAAAAGAGTGTTATGATGATTTTGAAGGTTGTCAAACCTAGACTGAAGTCTCTGAAGATTATCAGTCGGAGTCTTAGTTCGATTCAATTCCTCACCCAAAAGGTCATCGCTTTTGTCTAGCAGATTTTGAATCTTTTACAAAGCCTTTTGTTGTTTAACAACAATTTTAGCAAGTTTGGAATAGCTTGGTTTGAGATTGTCATCAGATTCGTCCTCACTAGATTCGGAGGGGGGATGCTTGAGTACCTTGGCACCTTTTGCCATGAAGCAATAGGTGGGAGCATAGTCGTCGGCGCTCTTGTCAGCAGAGTTGGGAGGTTATTTTCTTCAGTTTTGAGGATGGACTTGCTGACGTAAGCAGTAGCGAGTGCTAAGCTCGCTACACCAGAGTCTAATTCCTCAGATTCCTCCTCTTCCACATTGTCCTTAGATTAAGCTTTAGAGTCCATTTCCTTGCCAATGAATGCTCGGGCCTTCTTGGAACTACTCTTCTTGTGAGATGAATACTTTGAAGATTTTGATGATGAGGACTTTGAAGATTTCTTCTTCTTCTTTGAGTCATCAGAATCATCATCTTTGTATTTATTCTTCTTTGATTCCTTTTCCCACAGAGACAATCAGACATGTAGTGACCAGGTTTCTTGCATTTGTGGCAAGTTCTCATTTTATAGTCATGGGACAAGGAATCATCATTCATTGAATACTTTCCAAAGCAACCATGGTGAGAGAACTTCTGGAATTTCTTCACGAGCATTGCTAGCTCCTGGCTTAGTTCTTCAGGGTCACCAAGGCTGCTACCAGAATCTTCACCTTCAGATTCAGAGACAGCCTTGGCCTTCAGCGCACATTATCTTCCAAAGCTCGATCCATAGAGGTCTCTCTTCTCAGCAAGTTGGAACTCATGAGTGTTAGCCTCTCGAGGATATCAGCGGGGTCAAGTAACTTGTAATCAGCTCGCTCTTGAATCATCAGTGCGAGGGTATCGAATGAGGAATCAAGTGATCTCAGCAATTTCTTCACCGCCTCGTGGTCGGTGATGTCAGTGGCACCAAGTGCTTGAAGCTCATTTGAGATGTAAATGAGGCGATCTAAGGTTTGCTGAACATTTTCATTGTCGAGTCTTTTGAAGCGGGTGAAGAGATTGTGAAGAACATCAACTCGGGAGTCACATTGAGTAGAGACTCCTTCGTTGACCTTGGACAACCTGTCCCAAATCAGCTTAGCAGTTTCCAAAGCACTCACTCTGCCATACTGTCCTTTACTCGGATGGCCACATATGATATTCTTCACTTGAGAATCGAGTTGCTTGAATCTCTTCACATCAGTAGCATTCACAGACGAAGTGACTGAGGGAACATCATTTTCCACAACATACCAGAGATCATTATCAATTGCCTCAAGATGCATGCGCATCTTGTTCTTCCAGTAGGGGTAGTCCATCCCATCGAAGGTAGGACACCTAGCCAAGACCTTGATCATTCCTGCAGTCGACATAACTAGAACTACAGGTGGTTAAACCAAAAACACATAGAACAAGGGAGTACCTTGCTCTGATACCAATTGAAAGTGTGTTATATCGACTAGAGGGGGTGAATAGGCGATTTTTACAAATTCGTCACTAAGGAATTTCTAGGTGAAGAAATTCCTAAGTAACGACACAGTAGCAGCGGAATAAGTACTCGGGCATAAGCATAACAGAGCAGTAGCATAGTCATCATGATGAAATGAAAACAAACACAAAGTACAGAAAGCATGACAACAGGATAAGTAGGCTGAAGACTATGTGACTGAAGAAATAGGATTGAGGAAGTTGAGAAAGTCTTCAATCAAAGTCTTCAAACAGTAATGATCTGGTTCATCAACACATGAATGAGGAAATAAAAGGGTTGAGGAAACAGAACCAGTTGTCTTGGTGAAGACAATGATTTGGTAGACCAGTTCCAACTGCTGTGACAGTTATACGTCTGGTTGGACCGGTTGAGTACTTAAACTCGAGGACACACAGTCCCGGACACACAATCCTCACCGTATTCTCCTTGAGCTAAAGTCACACAGACCTCGCCCAACACTCATGGTAAAGTCTTCATAGGTGACTTCCAAACCTTCACAGACTTGGTCACTGGGTGATCCACAATTCCTCTTGGATGCTCAGACCATGATGCCTAATCGTCTGGAGGATACACAGTCCTCAAAGGTAACAAGTGTTGGTTCCACACAGGAACAATCTCTTCAATGATGCTCAATCACTTTGGGTTTCCAGGTGTTTGGGTTTGGGTTTTGGGTTTTCCTCACTTGATGATTTTTGCTCAAAGTCCTCGGAGGATGGGATGCTCTCAATGACAAGTGTCAGTTTCTCTCAGAGTAGCCAACCAGCTAGTGGTGGTAGGGGCGGCTATTTATAGTCTAGGGAGCAGTCCAACATGATAAGACATAAATGCCCTTCAATGATATGACCGTTAGGTGGTAGGATATTTTGGACAGCTGGCGCGTAGCACAGGAATGGTCGTATTTGAGGTATCAAATTCCTCCGGGCTATCATGTTCCTCACTGTGTAGGCAATCTGCACTGGAGAATTCCTAACTCCTCAGTCAGAACAAATTCCTCAGAGACCAGAAGATCTTCATCTCTGTCTCTGAAAAAATTGACTGAACTGATATGAGATTTCCAATGGCTTCACTCGAAAGGATTGGGTAGGTGTAGGATTTTGAGATGAGCATCACTTGGAAATCAGTTTCCTTAGTATTACCTCGACCCCCTTTAACAGTATGATGTTTCCTATGACTTAGGAAAGAGAAAATGAAACTACGAAAACAAAAGTCTTCACGCTTCATAATCCTTGCATGAATATCCAAGTCTTCAAGGTCACACCAATTTCTTCACTTTCAAAATCTTCAGAAGAACCAAAGTCTTTAGCTGAAGACATACATTTTTAGGGGTCGACTTTCACAGTAAATATCAAACTCCTCATCGACTTATAGAGCCTGTGTACACTCATAAACATATTACTCCCTTAACCTATAAGTCTTCAATACACCAAAATCACTAAGGGGCACTACATGCACTTACATATTATCATTCTCGGATGTTTTACAATCATTTTATAGCAACTTTATATCGTTTTTGGGACTAACCTATTGACATAGTGCCCAGTGCCCAGTGCCAGTTGATGTTTTTTGCTTGTTTTTTTACTTCGCGGAATATCAGTACCAAACGGAGTCCAAACACAATGAAACTTTTTGGAGATGTTTTTTGGACTAGAAGACAACTTGGGAGCCAAGGAAGCACCAGAGGGGAGGCCCGTGGGGCCCACAAGACACCAGGACGTGCTAGGAGGCCCAGGCGCCCCCTAATGGGTTGTGGGGCCCACGGGGGTCTCGTCCTGTCGGTGTCAAAACCGGCGGATCTTGGGTAGGGGGTCCCGAACTGTGCATCTAAGGCTAATGGTAACAGGAGGCGGGGGACACAATGTTTACCCAGGTTCGGGCCCTCTCGACGGAGGTAATACCCTACTTACTGCTTGATTGATCTTGATGATATGAGTATTACAAGAGTTGATCTACCATGAGATCGTAGAGGCTAAACCCTAGAAGCTAGCCTATGATTATGATTATTGTTGTCCTACGGACTAAACCCTCCAGTTTATATAGACACCAGAGGGGGCTAGGGTTACACAGAGTCAGTTACAAAGAAGGAGATCTACATATCCGAATTGCCAAACTTGCCTTCCACGCAAAGGAGAGTCCCACCCGGACACGGGACTAAGTCTTCAATTTTGTATCTTCATAGTCCAACAGTCCGGCCAAAGTATATATTACGGCTGTCCGAGGACCCCCTAATCCAGGACTCCCTCAGTAGCCCCTGAACCAGGCTTCAATAACGATGAGTCCGGCACACAGATTGTCTTCGGCATTGCAAGGCGGGTTCCTTCTCCGAATTCTCCATAGAAGATCTTGAACACAAGGGTCGTGTCCGGCTCTGCAAAACAAATTCCACATACCACCATAGAGAGTACAATATTCCACAGATCTAATCTGTTGACAACTTTTCACAGCATGACGTCACGCCACGGCCCGGTCATTATGCGAACCGTTTTTCTTAACCTGCTACCGCACATATCGTGAGGCGGTTTTATTGGCACGTCTTGTCGAAGCAGAGATCACGCCCCCTTATCTCGGGATTCTCATCAATATAGGTGTGGTAACCCAACCGCGCCATCGACGCGGCGCTTGGGGAATAAGCAAGTTTACCGGGCAAGTGGGTAGGCGCAGGATCCCTGCTGCCTTTAAAAGGAGATAAGGACTCCCCTTTTTCTCCCACGCCTTCTTCTTCCTCTGGTCATCCATTCCCCCTTGCTCGAGCTCCAGCGCCCAAGCGTTCGTCTTCTCCACCCACAAAGGTCTTTCGAAAATGTCCGGATCCGGAGCAGGAGACAAGTGGATGGCATCTACCGTTCAGGAGAAGGATATCAAAAAGCTTCGGGAGGCTGGGTATCTAGCTAAGAAAATCAGCCACCGTCTTCCAACGGCGGGACAGATCGTCCCTACTCCGGAACCCCACGAGAGGGTTGTACTCCTCCCTCATTTTGTCCATGGGCTAGGGTTTCCCCTCCACCCATTTGTTCGCGGCATCATGTACTATTACGGTATCGATTTTCATGATTTATCCCCCAATTCCTTCCTCAACATCTCGACATTCATCGTCGTGTGCGAGGCCTTTCTCCGCATCTTGCCACACTTCGGCTTATGGCTGAAGATCTTTAATGTGAAGCCCAAGGTAG
Source organism: Triticum dicoccoides (assembly GCF_002162155.2). NCBI lineage: Eukaryota > Viridiplantae > Streptophyta > Magnoliopsida > Poales > Poaceae > Triticum > Triticum dicoccoides. The sequence continues at coordinate 286,340,621 of NC_041391.1, forward strand.
TGAGCGGCGAGCACGCCGAGTGCGGAGGTGCCATGGTGAGCAAGATGCCCAATGTCACATGGCCGACAGGTACTTTTAATGATTCCGTCAAAGAGTGGCAGCAGCAGTGGTTTTGCATCACTGAGCCGCGCAGCACGGAATGGGCCGCTGCTCCCGAATTCTGATCCGGAGCCTCCCAGCGGCTTACGTCCTGGCCCAAGAAGGGCCTGAACTGGTCTTCGTCCGGCGAACTATCGGTGCTCCAGACGCGCATCAAGGATATGGAAGACAAGAATATCAAACTGTCAATGTAGTCCAGGTGATGTTCACCGGATTCTGCTGTTGGGGAACGTAGTAATTTCAAAAAAATTCCTACGCACACGCAAGATCATGGTGATTCATAGCAAGGAGAGGGGAGAGTGTTGTCCACGTACCCTCGCAGAACATAAGCGGAAGCGTTATGACAACGCGGTTGATGTAGTCGTACGTCTTCACGATCTGACCGATCCAAGCACCGAACGTACGGCACCTACGAGTTCAGCACACGTTCAGCTCGATGACGATCCCCGGACTCCGATCCAGCAGGGTGTCGGGGATGAGTTTCGTCAGCATGACGGTGTGGTGACGATGATGATGTTCTACCGACGCAGGGCTTCGCGTAAGCACCGCAACGATATGACCGAGGTGGAATATGGTGGAGGGGGGCACCGCACACGGCTAAGGAACGATCACGAAGATCAACTTGTGTGTCAAGAGGTGCCCCCCTGCCCCTGTATATAAAGGAGGGAGGGGTAGGTGCGGCCGGCCCCTAGGGGTGCGCCTGGAGGAGTCCTACTCCCACCGGGAGTAGGACTCCCCCCTCTTGCCTTGGTGGAGAAGGAAAGGGGGGAGGGGAAAGAGGAAAGGGGGCGCCGCCCCCCCCCCTTCCTTGTCCTATTTGGACTAGGAGGGGAGGAGGCGCGCGACCTTCCCTGGCCGGCCCTCCTCTTCTCCCTCATGGCCCATGAAGGCCCATTAACCCCCGGGAGGGTTCCGGTAAACCCCTGGTACTCCGGTAAAATCCCGATTTCACCCGGAACGATTCCGATATCCAAATATAGGCTTCCAATATATCAATCTTTATGTCTCGACCATTCGAGACTCCTCGTCATGTCCGTGATCACATCCGGGACTCCGAACAACCTTCGGTACATCAAAACTTATAAACTCATAATAAAACTGTCATCGTAACATTAAGCGTGCGGACCCTACGGGTTCGAGAACTATGTAGACATGACCTAGAACTATTATCGGTTAATAACCAATAGCGGAACCTGGATGCTCATATTGGCTCCTACATATTCTATGAAGATCTTTATCGGTCAAACCGCATAACAACATACGTTGTTCCCTTTGTCATCGGTATGTTACTTGCCCGAGATTCGATCGTCGGTATCCAATACCTAGTTCAATCTCGTTACCGGCAAGTCTCTTTACTCGTTACGTAATGCATCATTCCATAACTAACTCATTAGCTACATTGCTTGCAAGGCTTATAGTGATGTGCATTACCAAGAGGGCCCAGAGATACCTCTCCGACAATCGGAGTGACAAATCCTAATCTTGAAATACGCCAACTCAATATGTACCTTCAGAGACACCTGTAGAGCTCCTTTATAATCACCCAGTTACGTTGTGACATTTGGTAGCACACAAAGTGTTCCTCCGGTAAACGGGAGTTGCATAATCTCATAGTTGTAGGAACATGTATAAGTCATGAAGAAAGCAATAGCAACATACTAAACGATCAAGTGCTAAGCTAACTGAATGGGTCAAGTCAATCACATCATTCTCCTAATGATGTGATCCCGTTAATCAAATGACAACTCATGTCTATGGCTAGGAAATTTAACCATCTTTGATTCAACGAGCTAGTTAAGTAGAGGCATACTAGTGACACTATGTTTGTCTATGTATTCACAAATGTATTATGTTTCCGGTTAATACAATTCTAGCATGAATAATAAACATTTATCTTGATATAAGGAAATAAATAATAACTTTATTATTGCCTCTAGGGCATATTTCCTTCATCTGCCTTGTCAACACGGGGCCTGCAATTTATGGGAATTCGACCCGGCCAAGCACCAGACCCTGCTAGAGCTCTTTGGCTCTTCGCATAAGGACATTTGGAAGGTGCTCTTTAAGTCCGGCAAATCGTGGCCGGACTCCGCCAAGGACCGCGGGTACCAACTGTCCCGCCCTGCAAGTTCGGTAAGTCATTGTATGTTGGCAATTCATACGCTTTATTCGCATAACCCGAGGGAAATGCTTGATGTGTTTTCCTCAACTCTCCTAGGGCTGGACGAAGAAGGTGGGGCGGATCTACTGTCCAGCCCCACTGCCAGAAGAACCGGCCGGCCCACTTCTGACGAAGATGCTCGTCCCAGCGCCTTACAAGGCGCCGAAGAAAAAGGCCAAGAAGGAGGCCAAAAATACCAGGGGCGGCCTCCGTCGCCGCGGCACTTCGGACACAATATCCGAAGACTCTGATGCTCGCTCTTCCTTTGGAGAGGTTGAGGAAGAGGAGGAAGACAAATCCCCAGTGAGGGGAAGAAAGAAAAGGACGGCCTCCACATCTTTGGAGGTCGAGTCGCCTAAGAAGGGAAAAACTCCCCTTCCGGAGGAGTCCACCGCCGCCACCGACGGCAGCCCGGAGTGGGATCCCAGGGCCCAGCCCCTAGTGAACTCGTGAGTATATAAAATTCGAACACGTTTACGCATCCAGACTCACTATGGCATGACGTTTTAATCATTGAGTCATACTGTTTTGCAGTCAGGCGAGGTCCCGCACTGAGCAATCCTCATCGGAGGATTTACTGGGCTCGGATGCTATGGACAGCGGGACACCCCCGAGGGCCCCATCCCCAAAGCACGTGAACGACATCGAGGTATCGTCCCAGAGGGACCCAGGCCAAGGAGGGGGGGATCGTCATGGCGGCGCTAGAAGGTCAAACTTCAGGGGCCGGACACACGGGAGAAAAGGCTCCCATGGATGTCGATGGCGGGGGCTATTTTGAATTCAGCCCCCGACCGGACGCAATTTCGGAGACCATTACAGCTCCAGAATCAGGAAGGCAGGCCCCCTCAGTTGGAGGGGGTGCGCCTGTTCCACCGGGAACCTCTGTCCAACCAGAAGTGCCGGATACTTTATCGGCGGCGCTGAAGAGCGGCTCCATCATCGACGAACACCCTGCCCTTATGGGTGTGGTGATTGAGAAGATTCAGTCCGCCGAGAGTGGACTGAATGAAGCCTGCATCAGCCTTATAACGGGCTTTGAGGTATGTTTTGTGAGGTTTTGAAGAGTGTCATAGTATAGGTAGTAGCCCCTCATACACTGTCAATTCCTTCACGGCCACTTGCGAAAGTGAGATCTGATAGAGATAGTATGATAAGATAAATATATTTTGGTATTTTATAATATAGATTGCAAAGTAAAGATGAAAATAAAAGTAGATTGAAAGCTTATATGATAAAAGATAGACCCGGGGGCCATAGGTTTCACTAGTGGCTTCTCTCAAGATAGCATAAGTATTACGGTGGGTGAACAAATTACTGTCGAGCAATTGATAGAAAAGCGAATAATTATGAGATTATCTAGGCATGATCATGTATATAGGCATCACGTCCGTGACAAGTAGACCGACTCCTGCCTGCATCTACTACTATTACTCCACACATCAACCGCTATCCAGCATGCATCTAGAGTACTAAGTTCATAAGAACAGAGTAACACATTAAGAAAGATGACATGATGTAGAGGGATAAACTCATGCAATATGATATAAACCCCATCCTTTTATTCTTGATGGCAACAATACAATACGTGCTTTGCAACCCCTATTGTCACTAGGTAAGGACACTGCAAGATTGAACCCAAAGCTAAGCACTTCTCCCATTGCAAGAAAGATTAATCTAGTAGGACAAACCAAACTGATAATTCGAAGAGACTTGCAAACATAACTCAATCATACATAAAAGAATTCAGAGGAGATTCAAATATTTCTCATAGATAAAGTTGATCATAAACCCACAATTCATCGGATCTCGACAAACACACCGCAAAAAGAGTTACATCGAATAGATCTCCACAAGAGAGGGGGAGAACATGGTATTGAGATCCAAAAAGAGAGAAGAAGCCATCTAGATAATAACTATGGACCCAAAGGTCTATGGTAAACTACTCACAACTCATCGGAGGGGCTATGGTGTTGATGTAGAAGCCCTCCATGGTCGATTACCCCTCCGACGGAGCGCCGGCGAAGGCTCCAAGATGGGATCTCGTGGATACAGAAGGTTACGGTGGTGGAAATTGTTGTTCATTGGCTCCCTGGATGTTTTCAGGGTACGTGGGTATATATAGGAGGAAGAAGTAGGTCGGTGGCCGCCCGAGGAGCCCACGAGATAGGGGGCGTGTCCTCTAGGGGTGGGCGCGCCCTCCACCCTCGTGGCCGCCTCGGCTGCTTCTTGGCTTGCACTCCAAGTCCTCTGGATCACGTTCGTTCCAAAAATCACGCTCCCGAAGTTTTCATTTCGTTTGGACTCCGTTTGATATTCCTTTTCTTCGAAATACTGAAATAGGCAAAAAAAATAGCAATACGGGCTGGGCCTCCGGTTAGTAGGTTAGTCCCAAAAATGATATAAATGTGTAAAATAAAGCACATAAACATCCAAAAAGGGTAAAATAATAGCATGGAACAATCAAAAATTATAGATACGTTGGAGACGTATCAAGCATCCCCAAGCTTAATTCCTGCTCGTCCTCGAGTAGGTAAATGATAAAAACAGAATTTTTGATGTGGAATGCTACCTAGCATAATTCTCAATGTAATTTTATTTATTGTGGCATGAATGTTCAGATCCAAATGGTTCAAAATGAAAGTTCATATTGACATAAGAAAGAGTAATACTTCAAGCATACTAATCAAAGCAATCATGTCTTCTCAAAATAGCATGGCTAAAGAAAGTTATCCCTACAAAATCATATAGTCTGGCTGTTGCTCTATATTCATCACACAAAGTATTTAATCATGCACAACCCCGATGACAAGCCAAGCAATTGTTTCATACTTTAGTAATCTCAAACTTTTTCAACTTTCATGCAATACATGAGCGTGAGCCATGGACATAGCACTATATGTGGAATAGAATGGTGGTTGTGGAGAAGACAAAAAGTAGAAGATAGTCTCACATCAACTAGGCGTATCAACGGGCTATGGAGATGCCCATTAATAGATATCAATGTGAGTGAGTAGGGATTGCCATGCAACGGATGCACTAGAGCTATAAATGTATGAAAGCTCAACAAAAGAAACTAAGTGGGTGTGCATCCAACTCGCTTGCCACTAGGGCATTTTGAGGAAGCCCATCATTGGAATGTACAAGCCAAGTTCTATAACAAAAACTTCCCACTAGTATATGAAAGCGACAACATAGGAGACTCTCTATCATGAAGATCATGGTGCTACTTTGAAGCACAAGTGTGGTAAAAGGATAGTGGCATTGTCCCTTCTCTCTTTTCTCTCATTTTTTTCTTTTATTCTTTTTTTCTCTTTTTTCTTTTTCCCCTTTTTTCTTTTGGCCTTTCTCTTCTTTTTTCTTTTTTTTCTTTTTGTAAAGTCCGAAGTCTCATCCCGACTTGTGGGGGAATCATAGTCTCCATCATCCTTTCCTCACTGGGACAATGCTCTAATAATGAAAATCATCACACTTTTATTTACTTACAACTCAAGAATTACAACTCAGTACTTAGAACAAAATATGACTCTATATGAATGCCTCCGGCGATGTAACGGGATATGCAATGAATCAAGAGTGACATGTATGAAAATTATGAAGGTGGCCTTGCCACAAATACGATGTCAACTACATGATCATGCAAAGAGCAATATGACAATGATGATGCGTGTCATATAAACGGAACGGTGGAAAGTTGCATGGCAATATATCTCGGAATGGCTATGGAAATGCCATAATAGGTAGGTATAGTGGATTTTTTGAGGAAGGTATATGGTAGGTGTACGGTACCGGCGAAAGTTGCGCAGCACAAGAGAGGTAAGCAATGGTGATAGGGTGAGAGTGCGTACAATCCATGGACTCAAAATTAGTCAAAAGAACTCATATACTTATTGCAAAAATCTACAAGTCATCAAAAACAAATATTACGTGCATGCTCCTAGGGGATAGATTGGTAGGAAAAGACCATCGCTCGTCCCCGACCGCCACTCATAAGGAAGACAGTCAATAAATAAAATTGTGCTCCAGCTCATCACAAAGCGATTCACCATACGTGCATGCTACGGGAATCACAAACTTCAACACAAGAATTCTTTAAATTCATAATCACCCAACTAGCACAACTTTAATATCACTACCTCCATATCTCAAAACAATTAACAAGTATCAAATTGATCATAGCGTCCAATTCACTTCCTATGATAGTTTTTATTATACCCAACTTGGATGTCTACCATTCTAGGACCAATCTTATAACCATAGCAAATACCTTGCTGTTCTAAGAGACTCTCAAAATAATATAAGTGAAGCATGAGAGACTATAAATTTCTTCAAAATTAAGCCACCGTCGTGCTCTAAAAGTTATAAGTGAAGCACTAGAGCAAAAACTATCTAGCTCAAAAGATATAAGTGAAGCACATAGAGTATTCTAATAAATTCCAATCAAGTGGGATTCTCCCAAAAGGTGTGTACAGAAAGGATGATTGTGGTAAACTAAAAAGCAAAGACTAATATCATAAAAGACGCTCCAAGCAAAACACATATCATGTGGCGAATAAAAATATAGCTCCAAGTAAAGTTACCGATGAACGAAGACGAAAGAGGGGATGCCTTCCGTGGGCATCCCCAAGCTAAGGATTTTGGCTACTCTTGAATATCTCGGGGTGCCATGGGCATCCCCAATCTTAGGCTTTTGCCACTCCTTATTCCATAGTCCATCAAATCTTTACCCAAAACTTGAAAACTTCACAACACAAAACTCAACAGGAAATCTCATAAGCTCCGTTAGTGAAAGAAAACAAAACCACCACATAAGGTACTGTAATTAACTCATTCTTTATTTATATTGGTGTTAAACCTACTGTATTTCAAGTTCTCTATGGTTCATACCACTTAATACTAGCCATAGATGCATTAAAATAAGCAAACAACACACGAAAAACTGAATCTGTCAAAAACAGAACAGTCTGTAGCAATCTGTAACTAACACAAACTTATGGAACTCTAAAAATCCTACCAAAATAGGAAGTCCTGGAAAATTTGACTATTGATCTTCAGCAAAAAGAATCAACGCAAAAGCACGTTTCTGTGATTTAACAAAACTAATTTCGTGCGCGCAAAGTTTCTGTTTTTCAGCAGAATCAAATTAACTATCACCGTAGGTTATCCTATAGGTTCTACTTGGCACAAACACTAATTAAAACATAAAAACACATCTAAACAGAAGGTAGATGCAAAATTTATTACTAAACATAAACAAAAACAAAAAACACAAATAAAATTGGGTTGCCTCCCAACTAGCGCTATCGTTTAACGCCCCTAGCTAGGCATAAAAGCGAAGATAGATCTAAGTAGTGCCATCCTTGGCACTCAATTCATAAGTAGCTCGCATGATAGATTCATAAGGTAATTTAATTTTCTTTCTTGGAAAGTGCTCCATGCCTTTCCTTACTGGAAATTGGAATCTATTGTTCCCTTCCTTCATATCAATAATCGCGCCAATCATTCTAAGAAAAGGTCTACCAAGAATAATAGGGCAAGAAAGATTGCGATCTATATCAAGAACGATAAAATCTACGGGAAGCAAATTTCTATTTGCAAAAATGAGAACATCATTGATCCTCCCCATTGGCTTTTTAATGGTGGAATCTACAAGGTGCAAATTTAAAGAGCAATCGTCAAGATCATGGAAACCTAGAATATCACATAAAGTTTTCGGAATCGTGGAAACACTAGCACCCAAATCACACAAAGCAAAATACTAATGATCTTTAATTTTAATCTTTATAGTAGGTTCTCACTCATCATTAAGTTTTCTAGGTATAGAAACTTCCAAATTAAGTTTTTCATCATAAGATTGCATCAAGGCATCAATGATATGTTTGGTAAAAGCTTTATTTTGACTACAAGCATGAGGAGAATTAACAACGGATTGCAACAAGGAAATACAACCTTCTAAAGAACAATTATCATAATCAAATTCCTTGAAATCCTAAATAGTGGGTTCAATGCTATTTAAAGTCATGACCTCTCCAATCCCACTTTTACCAAATTTAGCATCAAGATCTAAAAACTCCGAATTATTGGGATGCATTCTAACTAAAGTTGACTCATCTCTAGTCCCATTATTATTAAGATTCATATTGAAACACAAAGATCTAATAGGGGACACATCAATAACTTTAAGATCTTCATCATTATTTTCGTTGAAACTAGAAGAACACGCCTTTACAATACAATCTTTCTTAGCACGCAATCTAGCGGTTCTTTCCTTACACTCATCAATGGAAATTCTCATTGCTTTGAGAGACTCATTGATATCATGCTTAGGAGGAGTAGATCTAAGTTTAAGAGAATCAACATCAAGCGAAAGTATATCAACGTTCCTAGCAAAATCATCAACCTTGAGCAATTTTTCTTCAAGCAAGGCATTAAAATTCTTTTGAGAAATCATAAATTCTTTCACACATTTCTCAAAATCAGAGGGCATCTTATTAGAATTACCATAAGAATTATTGTAGCAATTTCCATAATTATTAGAGGAATTACTAGGGAACGGTCTAGGATTAAAGTTTCCTCTATAAGCATTGTTTCCAAAACTATTTATACCAACAAAATTCACATCCATAGATTCATTATTATTCTCAATCAAAGTAGACAAAGGCATATCATTGGGATCAAGAGGAGCATGCTTAGTAGCAAACAATTTCATAAGTTCATCCATCTTTCCACTCAAAACATTAATTTCTTCTATAGCAAGCACTTTTTTACTAGTAGATCTTTCGGTGTGCCATTGAGAATAATTAGCCGTAATATTATCAAGAAGTTTTATAGCATCTCCTAAAGTGATTTCCATAAACGTGCCTCCCGCGGGCCGTGGCCGAATCTAAAAGATTTCTAGAAGCAAAGTTCAAACCGGCATAAAAATTTTGTATGATCATCCATAAATTCAAACCATGAGTAGGGCAATTGTGAATCATCAATTTCATTATTTCCCAAGATTGGGCAACATGCTCATGATCTAGTTGTTTAAAATTCATAATATCATTCCTAAGAGTGATGATCTTAGCGGGAGGAAAATACTTAGAGATAAAAGCATCTTTGCACTTGTTCCAAGAATCAATACTATTTTTAGGCAAAGACGAAAACCAAACTTTAGCATGATCTCTAAGTGAAAACGGAAATAACTTCAATTTAATAATATCATTATCCATATCTTTCTTCTTTTGCATATCACACAAATCAACAAAGTTGTTTAGATGTGTAGCGGCATCTTCAATAGGAAGGCCGGCGAATTGATCTTTCATAACGAGATTCAGCAAAGCAGTATTGATTTCACAAGACAAAACATCATTAAGAGGAGCAATCAGAGTACTAAGGAAATCATTATTATTGGTATTGGAGAAATCACACAATTTGGTATTATCTTGCGCCATGGCGACAAGTAATCCAACACACAAGCAAACAGAAAAAGGCAAGCGAAAAAGAGAGGAGGAGATTGGGAAAGAGAGGGCGAATAAAATGGCAAGGGTGAAGTGGGGGAGAGGAAATGAGAGGCAAATGACAAATACTGTAAATGCGAGGGAGATGAGTTTGTGATGGGTACTTGGTATGTCTTGACTTGAGCGAAGACCATCCCGGCAACGGCACCAGAAATCCTTCTTGCTACGTCTTGAGCATGCGTTGGTTTTCCTTGAAGAGGAAAGGGTGATGCAGCAATAGTAGCGTAAGTATTCCCCTCAGTTTTTGAGAACCAAGGTATCAATCCAGTAGGAGGCTCCTCAAAAGTCCCACGCACCTACACAAACAAACAAAGAACTCGGAACCAACGCAATAAAGGGGTTGTCAATCGCTACACGGCCACTTGGGAAAGTGAGATCTGATAGAGAAAGTATGATAAGATAAATATATTTTTGGTATTTTATAATATAGATTGGAAAAGTAAAGATGAAAATAAAAGTAGATGGAAAGGTTATATGATAAAAGATAGACCCGGGGGCCATAGGTTTGACTAGTGGCTTCTCTCAAGATAGCATAAGTATTACGGTGGGTGAAAAAATTATTGTCGAGCAATTGATAGAAAAGAGAATAATTATGAGATTATCTAGGCGTGATCATGTATATAGGCATCACGTCCATGACAAGTAGACTGACTCCTGCTTGCATCTACTACTATTACTCCACACATCGACCGCTATCCAGCATGCATCTAGAGTATTGAGTTCATAAGAACAGAGTAACGCATTAAGAAAGATGACATGATGTAGAGGGATAAACTCATGCAATATGATATAAACCCCATTTTTTATCCTCGATGGCAACAATACAATGCGTGACTTGCAACCCCTATTGTCACTGGGTAAGGACACCGCAAGATTGAACCCAAAGCTAAGCACTTATCCCATGGCAAGAAAGACAATCTAGTAGGCCAAACCAAACTGATAATTCGAAGAGACTTGCGAAGATAACTCAATCATACATAAAACAATTCAGAGGAGATTCAAATATTTCTCATAGATAAACTTGATCATAAACCCACAATTCATCGGATCTCGACAAACACACCGCAAAAAGAGTTACATCGAATAGATCTCCACAAGAGAGGGGGAGAACATGGTATTGAGATCCAAAAAGAGAGAAGAAGCCATCTAGCTAATAACTATGGACCCGGAGGTCTGTGGTAAACTACTCACAACTCATCGGAGGGGCTATGGTGTTGATGTAGAAGCCCTCCATGGTCGATTCCCCCTCCGGCGGAGCGCTGACGAAGGCTCCAAGATGGGATCTTGCGGATACAAAAGGTTACGGCGGTGGAAATTGTTTTTCGTTGGCTCCCTGGATGTTTTCGGGGTACGTGGGTATATATAGGCGAAAGAAGTAGGTCGGTGGCCGCCCGAGGGGCCCATGAGATAGGGGGCGCCCTGTAGGGGTGGCGCGCCCTCCACCCTCGTGGCCGCCTCGGCTGCTTCTTGGCTTGCACTCCAAGTCCTCTGGATCACGTTCGTTCCAAAAATCATGCTCCCGAAGGTTTCATTCCATTTGGACTCCATTTGCTTTTCCTTTTCTTCGAAGTACTGAAATAGGCAGCAATACGGGCTGGGCCTCCGGTTAGTAGGTTAGTCCCAAAAATGATATAAATGTGTAAAATAAAGCCCATAAACATCCAAAAGGGTAATATAATAGCATGGAACAATCAAAAATTATAGATATGTTGGAGACGTATCATATGTTCGTAGGAGACTTACTTTATGGCATATTTCCCTCTTTTTATTTTGCAAGCAGGCGTCTGTGGTGACTGCCGCCTCTCATACTGTGAAAGTCTCCGGACTGAAGCAGAGTCTGGAGCGGGCCGAGGAAGAACTCGGCCGAGTGAAGAAACAGTTGGAGGATAACCAAGATATGCAAAAACCTTATATGCATTAGCGTGAATGAATAAGTTAATATGATGAAAATATTTTTATGATATGCTCTAGGGGCAACGGCCGAAATTGAGGCTCTTAAGAAGGTTGTGGCCGAAGCCAAGAAGAAGGCAGCCGCAGAGCAGGCTCTTCGTGAGAAGCACGAGGCCAAGGTTATTGAAGCTGAACAAGAGCTTCAAGAGGTTGTAAAGAGATGCGAGACCTTGGAGTAGAGTTTAACAAAGAAAGAGTCCGAACTCGCCCAAGCTCACCAAGCCGCACGTGATGCTCGGGGGGAAGCCCAAGGTGCCCTGCAGGAAATACAGGAGGCGAGGAAGATCGCGGTGGGTGAGGCCTTTTCTATGTAAAGTAGATATTTGAAGGGAGAAAATCATGTTTACTAATTTGAATTCAGATTTCTCCAGGGGTATTTGTGGAGCTGCCACGCAGCATATCTGATGCCGCCCAATTCTACCGAGCCGAAGAAAAGAGTACTACAGAGAATCTCTTCTAGTCGCAGTATTTGGCGCTGAATTATCCGGTGCCATTTGCCGATCAGCTGATGCAGCTGATCGAACTGCATAAGGTGGCCGAACTGGCCATGAAGGATTTAATTATCCGGCTATGGCCCACTGAGCTGATTCCAAGCAGCTACTTCGGGCTCGTGAAGCGGCTTGTGAGTGCCTGCCCTCGACTCGAAGTCATCAAGTGGTCGGTTTGTATGGAGGGTGCGCGAATGGCCTTCGCGCGTGCAAAGGTGCACTGGGGGAAGATGGATGCAGAAAATCTGATGATCGAGGGACCACCGGAGGGGAAGGAGCACCGCAAGCCCGAATTATATTATGATAGTATCCTAAGAGGATCCCGCCTTGTGGCGGAGCAATGCACCAAGGACATTATATTTCCATGAATACAATAATGTTGTCCTTTATGATGTTGAACAAGGTCATTTCTATTATTTATTGCTTGTTATTTGGACGTTTTTCCTCCTGCGCGGTCGTTTTATATGTTAATCCTGAGAGTTGGCCAGTCGTCGGCTTCTGCCCCCACGTAGGAAGTACGGGGGTGTTCGGGATAAACCTGAGCACTCTTTATCCCAGTTTTGGGTCCTTGAAGGAGGTGTTCAGCACAACGAACTAGGCAATCAGACTATAGGGCTTTATCACTCTCACTTAGCCATAGGAGTTTTACAAAAGGAAGGTAGGCGTAGACCCTAGTGTTTGGAAGACTGCACGAGGGGCTCTATAAGCACCTGATCAGAAGAAAAGCCAATCCATCGCACGCTGCATTAGTTATCGCATAATGCAGAAGAAATCCTTAAATATTTTACAACCTCTTGAACAGCTGACCAGCTCTCGTCGTATCATGACAGCTAGTTTTTGGCTTTCACTACTTAGGTGCTCATCCGGAAGAACCGGGACACAATCGCAGTAGTTCTCCCTGTGCCGCCTTAGCCGATATAGTGGAACATAAGGCAGCAAAACATGGGAGCCGGGCAAACCCAACTATTGACCCAAGACATGATTCGGAGCTGATGCATATAATGCTATAAGTTCGGGGTGCCGAACGACCGTGAAGGTGTTCGGACTTTATTGCCGTTATTATGGGTACAATGAAGCCCCTAGCATATTAAGGCATACTGCGGTGTACGGATGCCATTTGACAAAGAATATCAATAAGAAACAACAGCAGATAAGCGTCATATAAAGCCACATGTTGTAATTAAATAACACGTCAATGCGTACAAATACAAGTAGTGTGATAGAAAAAGAAATACGACTTCGGAACCTGCTGAGATCAAGCGGGAGGAGGCTATGTGCGGACCTGGAGTGTAACCAGATGGTCATCAAGGGGCATCTCTAAGGATTCCCTTACGCATTCGAGTTGTTTCCATGTCGCCAGTCCTGGCCTACGCAAAAGTGGACCTGCAAAGAAAGTGCAAGAAGATTTTTATGTGCCACGGAGCGGTTAAGCCGCCTTGTATGGCCTGTCCTAGCTGTGCCTCCGTTTATTGACAGAGTGTTTTATTTGAGCTCCGGACGAGCCGGGCTATCCTGCCGCAAAGTAGTTCGGATGCCCTTGACGGTGTCCGGGGGCTTGGCCATCGACTCGAGGTTCGATTGAAGGATGCCACTTGTTGCTTCTGCCCTTAAGGCGGCGGTATGCTCTTCGGCACATAGGGGGAGTTCGGCCTTGCCATTGACTGTTATGACGCCGCGCGGACCGGGCATCTTGAGCTTTTGATAGGCATAATGTGGCACTGTGTTGAATTGAGCAAATGTGGTTCATCCGAGCAGTGCATGATAATTACTGCGGAAAGGGATGATGTCGAAGGTTAACTCTTCGATACGGTAATTGTTCGGTGATCCGAAGACTACCTCCAGAGTGATGGAGCCTGTACAATGGGCCTCCACACCTGGTATAACACCTTTAAAGGTGGTTTTAGTGGGCTTGATCATCGAATGATCTATACCCATCTTGCGCACTGTGTCCTAATACAGCAGATTTAGACTGTTGCCTCCGTCCATAAGGACTCGTGTGAGGTGGAATCCATCAATTATTGGGTTAAGGACGAGTGTGGCTGAATTGCCCTACTTGGTATTGGCCGGACAATCTGTACGATCGAAAGTGATTGGCCATAGTTTATATTGTGGGGCGACTGGCTCCGTTAAGTCGACATCCCTAAGAGTGCACGTCTGTTCCTGTTTGGGGATGTGGATGGCGTTTCTTTTGCCCTCCTTTGTTTGGTGATCGGGGCTCCTCGTCGTCATCATCGCTTTGAGACCCTTTCTCCTTGTTTGCGGCACCTGACCTGCCGGCTTGTTTGAAGACCCATCATTCTCTGTTGGTATGATTGGCTAGTGTTCCTGGGGTGCCATGAATTTGGCATGGACGATCGAGTATGCGGTCCAGACTGGACGGGCCCGAATTGTTCTTTTGGAATGGCTTTTTCCGCTGATCGAACTTAGAGCCACTGAATCCGGCATTGACTGCCGTGTCTTCGGTGTATCACCATTTTTGCGACGCTTGTGTTTGTTGCGTTGGGGCTTGCCGTTGCTATCTCTAGCCTCTGATGTGCCAGGATTGCTTGTTGTGTTGTTGCTACGAGCCAACCAGCTATCCTCGCCCGCACAAAAGCGGGTCATGAGTGTCGTGAGGGCTACCATGGACTTCAGTTTTTTCTTGGCCGAGATGTCGGGCAAGCCACTCGTCACAGATATTATGCTTAAAGGCCGCTAGGGCTTCGGCATCTGGACAGTCAACAATTTGGTTCTTTTTAGTTAGGAACCGAGTCCAGAATTTCCTGGCTGACTCTCCAGGCTGTTGGATTATGTGACTTAAATCGTCAGCATCTGGTGGTCGCACATACGTGCCCTGGAAGTTATCCAGGAATGCGTCTGCCAGGTTCTCCCTCCAGGAATGCGTCTGCCAGGTTCTCCCAACTTCTGATGGAGTTTGCCGGCAAGCTATTCAGCCAATGCCGAGCCGGTCCCTTAAGTTTTAGTGGGAGGTACTTGATGGCGTGTAGATCATCCCCGTGGGCCATGTGAATGTGGAGAAAGAAATCTTCTATCCATACCGCGGGGTCTATAGTCCCGTCGTAAGGCTCGATATTTATGGGCTTAAACCCTTCTGGGAATTCATGATCCATTACTTCGTCCGTGAAGCATAGGGGTGCGTGGCGCCTCTATGTCGGGCTACATCATGACGCAGTTCAAATGAGTCTGGTCTGTTGTATTTGGCCTGGCCGGATTTGTCTTTAGTATATCCGACGTGACAGTCATCATCACGCATTGGGGCGCATCCCCGTGATCCGTAGATCGATCTTGACTGTCCTGCTTTGTTTTCCAACACTACAAAAAAAGACACATCCGTGACATTTTGGGCCGAACAAAAAAAAATTCGGTCATACATATGACACTTCTATGACGATAATTGTGACAAAACCCGGTATCATCATAGATGTGGTGGGCTCCTACTTCTATGACAAAAAATCATGACAGAAAATGGGCTTTTCGTCCTGGGCGGGCCGGAGACGCAGCTGCAACATTCTTTGGGCCGTCCATGACGGAAAAAACCTTGGTAGAAGCGAGGGGGAGGAAAATTTTGGGGAGTTGCCGGTTACGGTGGGAGGTCGGGGGCCGAGCGATGCGCGTTTCTCTCGTACACGTACGCGCGTGTGTGTGAGTCGTTGGCTCTAACTGAACCCGAGCGAGGCGTTGGGCTCTAACTGAACTCGAACGATTGTGCAGGCTACGCGTTACTGAACCCGAGCGATCGATCGATGGTTGTTAACTGAACCCGATGGAGCAATTCCTTCGCTACTGCTGCTAACTAAAGCCGATCGATTGGATGAATAGTGAGC
>NC_041391.1:286356887-286422726 GCF_002162155.2 Triticum dicoccoides
GGTTGGATGAACAGTGAGCGGTGGCGTTGCCTCTGGATGAACAGGACCCTGTGGTGTGGAGGGGTGTCCGTGGAGGGGTGGTTGAACAGGACCCCGTGGTGTGGAGGGCTGGATGAATAGTAGACGGTGGAGGGTGCCCGTGGAGGGGTGGTTGAACAGTAGCCGGTGGAGTAGCGCGCGATGGAGGCTGGATGAACAGGAGTCCGTGGAGGCTGGAGGAGGTCGACGATAGCCCGTGGAGGCTGGAGCAGGTCGACAGTGGAGATGAACAGTATCCCGTGGAGTCCCCTTTTGCGATACGCCACACCCCTCCCTATGAACAGGACCCCTGTTTCCACCGTAGTGCTCCAACACAAGTCCGTTTCGTCCGTTTTGCGGTATGCTACACCCCTCCCGATCAACAGGATCCCCGTTTCGACCGTAGGAGGTTCGTTTCGTCCGTTTTGCGGTATGCCACACCCCTCCCGATCAATAGGACCCCCGTTTTGACCGTAGGAGGTCCGTTTCCTCCATTTTGGGGTACGCCACACCCCTCCCGATCAACAGGACCTCCGTTTCGACCGTAGGAGGTTCATTTCCTCCGTTTTGCGATACGCTAGGCCCCTCCCGATCAACAGGACCCCGTTTTGAACGTGGCCGGTCGAACACAAGGACGTTTCCTCCGTTGTGCGGTACGCCAGGCCTCGTTTCCATCGCCTATTCCATCCAAGCCCTCCCGATGAACACAACCACGCATTCCGTTCCGACCCAGCCGGTTGGCTCCCCATGAACACGACGACGACACTGTTTCTCTGTTCCGACCCAGCCATGTACGTATGCGCAATAGGCGTTCGAGACCCTGCCCGTATGTACGTACGTGGCCATATTTTCTTTCTTGCACCCTCGCCGCTGTACGTACGTGTACATGCTACGTGCGTGCCTCTACTACGACACGTGCGCACCTCTACTACGACACGTGCGTGCCTCTACATCCACCAGTATATATGTACGTACACGTTCGCGACCAGAATGACAATGCTACGTACGCTTCGACCAGGTGGGTCCCGACTGTCAGGCACTTCCTTGTGTGCGAAGATGTAGCTGGTGGGTCCCAACAGTCAGGGGGGCGAATCATTTTTTCGGACGTACTTCCTTGCGTGCGAAGATGTAATTGGTGGGTCCGAGCAGACAGGGGGAAACGTTTTTTCGCTAAATACGGTGGCCCGTCCGGTGGGTCCCCGCTGTCAGGTGGAGGAATAATTATTTTGCTCGTAATAAGGAGGCACTTCCTTGCTGCGGCCGTGGACCCAGCTACCAGCCTCTCCACGTACAGTCCACGTCCGATGGAAGCCATTCCTTGACCATGTTGACCACGCCGCGCCGAGAGCACCAGGGCGGTGGACGACGGTGAGGCCTAGGAAGCGGACGACGTGGAGCCGGGGAAGACGCGGCAATGGATGCCCACGCGTAGAGGAGTATGAGGGTTCACTCGTTCCGCTGTGGTGTGAGGTTGCCGTCGCCGCAGAATAATAGGGGATGTGGGTGCGTAGAGGGATGGCCTGGCCAGCGGTGGGAGTAGTAGGGGGCGGTGAGGCCTCCGCGGCATCACAGCCGGCCATGGGCGACAGGAGCAGGCGGCACGACCGGCACTGCTTTGGGCGGCTGGAGCAAGAAGACCAAAGGTTGAAGAAGCACTAGGACCGTTGGATGGACATCGTACAGTCACTGGAATAGAATCATTCATATATTGACTAAAGTTGACAAAGGCCTCCGTCCCAGTCAACTTAGTAGGCCCACAAGTCAGCCTCCCACCAAGGTTGGTCCCAGCTAGCAGGGGGGTATTCATTTTTTTTGTGCGTAATAAGGAGGCACTTCCGGTGGGTCTGAGCTGACAGCGGGGGGAACGTTTTTTCGTGAAATACGGTGGCCCGTCCTGTGGGTCCCAGCAGTCAGGGGGAAATGTTTTTTCGCGAAATACTGGTGGCCCGTCCGGTGTGTCCCTGCTGTCAGGTGGAGGAATAATTATTTTCCGCGTAATAAGGAGGCACTTCCTTGCGGCTGGCGTGGACCCAGCTGTCAGCCTCTCCACATACAGTACTCTTCCGATGGAAGTTGGTCGTTGACCACATTGACCACGCCGTGCCGAGAGCACCACGACGGTGGACGACGGCGAGGCCTAGGAAGGGGACGACGGGGGCCCAAGGAAGACGCGGCAGTGGAAGCCAGCGCGGAGAGGAGTACGAGGGTTCACTGGTTCGGCTACGGTGTGCGGCTGCCGTCGCCACAGGGCCTGGCCAGCGGTGGGAATAGTAGGGGCGGTGAGGCCTCCATGGCAGCATAGCCGGTCACGGGAGGCAGGAGCATGCGACACGACCGGCGCTGCTTTGGGCGGCTGGAGCAAGAACACCAGAGGTTGAATAAGCACTACGGCCGTTGGATGGCCATCGTACGGTCAATAGAGCTAGAATCGTTCATTTGACTAAAGTTGACAAAGGCCTCCGTCCCAGTCAACTTAGTAGGCCCACAAGTCAGCCTCCCACCATGGTGGGTCCCAGCTAGCAAGGGGAGTATTCATTTTTTTGTGCGTAATAAGGAGGCACTTCCGGTGGGTCTGAGCTGACAGCGCGAGGAACGTTTTTTTCGCAAAATATGCTGGCCCGTCCGGTGGGTCCCAGCAGTCAGGGGGGAAACATTTTTTTCGCGAAATAAGGTGGCCCGTCCGGTGGGTCCCTGCTATCAGGTGGAGAAATAATTATTTTGCGCGTAATAAGGGGGCACTTCCTTGCGGCCGCCTGGACCCAGCGGTCAGCCTCTCCACGTACAGTACTCTTCTGATGGAAGTCGGTCGTTGACCACGCCGCGCCGAGAGCACCAGGGCGGTGGTCTGGACGACGACGAGGCCTAGGAAGGGGACGACGCGGAGCCGGGGAAGACGCGGTAGTGGTAGCCCGCGCGGAGAGGAGTACGAGGGTTCACTGGTTCGGATGCGGTGTGAGGCTGCCATCGCCGCAGAATAGCAGGGGGTGTGGGTGAGTAGAGGGATGGCCTGGCCAGCGGTGGGAGTAGTACGGGGCGGTGAGGCCTCCGCGGATCACAGCCGGCCACGAGAGGCAGGAGCACGCGACACGACCGGCGCTGCTTTGGGCGGCTGGAGCAAGAAGACCAGAGGTTAAAGAAGCACTACAACCGTTGGATGGACATCGTACGATCACTGCAGCTAGAATCGTTTATATTGACTAAGTTGACAAAGCCCTTGGTACGCGTCAACTTAGTAAGCGCACAGCTCGGATTTGGCAGAGAACATATAGCCCATTTGCGATTTGTAAGAATGTACAGCCCAGTTTTCAATTCTAATGGAATTTACTACAGCCCATTTACGGGTTTGTTAAAAGTACAGCCCAACTTCTAGCTAGGACAACGATTAATAATTTCAAACAACCGCTCAAAATAGAATTCAAAAAAAAATCCCACATATTGATGGGATCCGAAATATTTTTATCCGAAATTTCTAATCAGGTTAAATATAATTTCAAAATAAAGTTGTATCACGTTAAAATCCAACGAAATATTGCGAGCGCAACAAGTAATGAAATTAAAATTTCCAAATTCCAAAAATAATATATTTTTCAAACTAATTACGTGTTTGGTGCATAGTAATTGCCCAGTTATTATAATTACATCCCATTTATTATTTCTTAAAGTCCATTTTCTTGTTAAGCCTAATGCATACCTCCTAGGAAACTTTGCAGCTCAGTGGGGGGGGGGGGTAACAAGTTGACCCGAATATTGTGTACAACTGTCGGCCCAGTTGCATTGCTGATGTTGAAAAAAAAGGCTTGTGTAGTACAATACAACCTAACATGGTTACTCGGCCCACATTCAGGGACGCCGGAAAGGCCCAAACAAGGCTTATGTACAACTTTTTGTGAGCTCAATTAATAACTTAAAAAAAAGTTATATTACAGTGGAAACTAATTAAAAGTTGTCACGAGCAAATAAATAATTCAATGGGTCCCACTTGTGCGTGTGCGTGTGTGTGTGTATGTGTGTGTGTGTGTGTGAGAGAGAGAGAGAGAGAGAGAGAGACCCATTGGTCTATGCTCGTAAATACATCTTTCAGCCATATGCATTGCTGATGCTCAGTAAAAACTTATATAGTTGACACAATCATATAGAACATCATAGCACACTGAACTTGCATACAAAAATTTCACGCAGGCGGCACAATCAGGATGGAAGCAGTGGATCGCTATGGGAAGGGTTATGTTGAAACCAATGAAGTCGTACATAACGGTTCATCGTCTTTATAAATGACGGGGAAATATCTTGAATGTTGTGCAAAGAAAATAGACAGACAACACAATAAGTTCTACTAGCACATTAAGTTGATGTACAGCCCTTTCTAAAAAAGTTCAGGTACAAAATTAGAACATGTCACAATAAAATGTACTGGCATATCAGTGCTTCAGACCCATAGCTCGGATTTAACTAGTACTATCTGACAAGATTCAGTTGTTACCTCAAATTAGAGCACATCCAGGCAGCCAGCCCTGCCTCTTCTCCCAAAGAAGCAGTGGTCTCCGCCGCGCGATGGAGTAGGCCCTGTGCCATCCATCATTCCGATCAACACGGGGAAAGTCTGACGTTGACTCCTGTAATGGACGTCGTCGACATACCCTGGCACCAGCAGCGGCGGCAGGACTTTGATTGATGGATTGACCACTTCTTCGACATGCACGAACACTCGATACAGGTACATCCCTAACGTGGTCCGCGGCGGCCTTGGTGGTGACGAATAGTACAACCCCGGTTCCCGCACTGGTATCTCAACACCAATCACCTTCGGTATGGTGGACGGCTTCTTCATCCATGCCATAACCGTCAGAGCCCAGCTGTCTGGAGGAACAAACATACTTACCAGCTCACCTCCAAGGTCATTGATAAGCTCGTTCATGGACTCGCTGTTCCAAGCACATCGAGACATGCCGTGGAAGGTAAGCTTTGTTAAAAACTCAAGCTCAGAGGGCACCAAGCCCCATCCTGGGTGCCACCGATCAAAGCTCACCAGCGCGCCATCGCAGAACAAACGCCGGGAATATTCGAACACACGACTGCAGTCGAAAGTTGTTCGGAACCTGACGAAGAAATCAGCCGGTGGCAGACAGACTTCGACGAGCAAGTCACTTATTTGGATGCCGTGCGCAATGCCAAGAGCTTTGACAAGGTCGTTCGGCGAGATGGGAGGCCGGTCGCCGTTGATGGTTACCATCAGCACTTTGCCTGCAAACTGGTCGTCAAGCGCCGCCATGCCATTGTTGAGCGACAACATGCAGCGACCGAAGGCAGGACGGACCTCAGGATCTCCGGCTCGAAGATCCGCGTTGACCGGCGACATGATAGTGCGCTTGAGTACAGGGAATACAGGAGGGGGATTTGGGGGAACTGGAGTAGGAATCGAGATTCCAGAGGTGGGGGAGGGGCGGGAGACTGGGGATGAAAAGGTAGCATGAATTTCGAGCACACGCCAATATGCTCTCGGAGCGCAAGCGCACGAAAATACCGGTGGCACCCACATGTCGGCCTAAGAGTCCTTATTATTTCTTTTTTGGAGAGCCCAGCCTTTTTTAGGATCTTTTGAGAGCCCGGCCCGAGAGTCATAATCGACCTGTTTGGCATTGCATTACTACTCGGCCCATATTCAATGACACCTCACTGGCCCAAACAAGTGTACATCATCGAAAAGACAGTGAGCTCAAATTATATAACTTGAAAAAAGGAGATATACTCTGAACACTGGAGAATGGTGATGCCCTCATTTAGCCCACCTGTAGTTCGAGACAATAAATAGTTCGAAATAACGATATATACAACATTCAAACACTGACTAGTGACTACTACTGACATAAATAGCAAGACATGATAGTTCATAAGAAGTCTTGCTACACCACCAAAACGTACCCATCTGCAGCGCTCAGACTCTCGTGATCCAGACGAGAATGGCATTCTAAGCAGAAGCAACTATTACATAGAAAGAGTGACATAGACGAGGATGACCAAATGACAAGGAATATGCATAACAAAAGAAAGAACTACCCATCCAGAACCAGCAGCAAAGACAACAAAGTCATTCGAAGAGATGATCCAACACCATCATAATTTGCAGCCCCGCTTTAGCGACCAGTGATCCGGAGACACCAGTACTCCACCCTTTTGATGCAACAGCCCAGTTACCTATCAACCTAAAGGCTTGAACCACATCACTGCCTGTCGTAATTGAGACATCCAAGGATCAAAGTTAATCCGGATGCCTTTGTCATTCTCACCTTCTTTTGGCTGCAGGCTGTATCATTGACAATCAGGGGAGTATGCTCCCGAACTCCTAGGGCTCGCCGTGTAGACACAGTTTTCCATAGCAAACAGAGCCTCTCTGCCATCAAGGTCCTTGCAAACAGTGATCTCCTGGTTAATCGGCTAATTGAGTCCGAGAAACAGAGAGTGTGAACCAAGGCTGTTTACCCGCCTCCAACTAAAAAATCCTAAAGGCCCCAACAAGCTGGTATCCTGCTCATAGACGTAACAGCCACTGTCCGGATACTCACGTATTACACGGTGCTTGTATACAGTGGGGTTTTTGCAATATAACTTTTCCGACTCATGTGTCCGAATGATCATCAGTCTTTTGCCGTCATCTGATCGAGCGAGGAACCAGTTGTTCTTCCCTGTTTTTGGCAAAGGTGGTGTAATTACAAAGGGCAGTAACTGTAGGGACGCTGCATCATATCAAAAAGGACAGGCATTGTTAATGTAAGATCAGCATTGTTCAGAGTATGAGTAGGATAATGCAAGAAACAGCATTGATATGTCCCTGTTGGAACTGGGAGGAAAATACAGGGAAATGTATACTGGGTTCGAAAATATAGAAGTGCCATGCATGGTTATACTCATGTTATCTCGCAATCCATTCTTCACAGGAAACTACCATGTCATGCATGTTATGTAATCATGTTCTGTCCTCACAAACAAATTCTTCAAGGTAACTAACAGACCATGCATTGTTATATACTCGTGTTCTGTGGGCAAAAATTTTGTGAGGATATTATTCTAGCCATTGATTGCTGAAGGGCGAATATAGGTATGTACACATGGTAAGCATTGCAGGATTTCACTACTTCCAAATATAGAGTTCTCCATATGCACATTTACTTCCCTAATGTATGGTTAGATGAAACCAACAGTGTGGTGCATGTTTCTACATCATGAAAATGAGGAAACTAACATGGCCATTGATACACACTCATATTTACTAGTAGTATATAGATTACTGTAAAGTAAGGATAATATCCATATATTCCTAACCGTTTGATTATTCAGGGTACAAATTGGCTATAATGACATGGTCACAATCGCATGAATTAACTCATTCCAAATATAGCTGATTTACGGCATCTCTAATATATTGCCATAGTTCTACTCAAATTCTGCTCATACAGGGATATGCCAATCATCACAAAAAGTTCAAACAGTGTCATGGCGTCATCATTAACATGAGACAGAAACAACTTACACGCGTCGTCCCAGCAATAC
The DNA here is from genome assembly GCF_002162155.2 of Triticum dicoccoides. Lineage (NCBI taxonomy): Eukaryota > Viridiplantae > Streptophyta > Magnoliopsida > Poales > Poaceae > Triticum > Triticum dicoccoides. The sequence goes on from NC_041391.1 coordinate 286,364,451, forward strand.
GTGGTGCCATCTGCTTTGTCGATCGCGTAGATGATGCCATTGTGTTCAATAGCATCACAGAAGTGTGTATCAGCTTTGATGATGATCCACTGCGAGCCGAGTTGTCTCCAGCTAAAAAAGGCACGGGTGTAAAGATAGGCGAGTCCGCGGTTGAACAAGGCAATTAGCTTGAAGTCTGTGTAATTTTCATGTCGTGTGGGTACTTGGCAGATTACAATCTTCTACAAAACAAGGTCCGTCCAACTAACGTAGTAATCTAGATGACTTGGACCGCGATGGTAATACTCTATATAATCCAATGGAGGAAGGATAATCTCATGGGAGGTCTGGAAGTTCACGAGCACCAACTTTTTACCGTCTTCTCTGAAGGTAGCCATCCAGTGGGAGTTCATGCCGACCCAGTACATACCTGCCAAGAAGTTTCGGGCGATGGTGATCGGATCGATGTCGAGGGAAATGATGTACGGCAACACACTACATACCTGCAAAGAAGTTTTGGCTAATGGAGATCGGATTGAAGTCGAGGGGCATCATGCACGCCTCCGTATCATGGTGAGCCAATCTCGCAAGACCAGATAGTAGCAAGCAGGGTGTCTTGAAAAGCTTAGGCCTCGCTTCGACAATGGCCGTGTGCATGTCCCTCGAGCATGCAGCCAGCCGCAGGGCGGTCAACATATCCACACACGAACAACAGAGGTCGAGGATGTCACTGGGGAGATTGCTCCAATCGCGGCTCATATGGATGCTGCGTGGTTCGCGTTCAGACATGGTGGAGTTTGGAAGGGGGCTTGATTTACGGGGGAGAAGGATCTCGGTGCTGGAGCGGCTAGCGAGGGAATAGTGGTACTGGGGGAGGCGAATGAGGCGATGGTACACGGGGGCACAGTGAGATGGAGACGGAGACGGAGAAGGAGAAGGAGATGGAGATGGAGTGGTGCTATGGGAGCGGAGAGGGAGATGAGGCGAGGTGCCAATGTGCTGCACAGTGGCGGTGACAGAGTGCACAGTGCATAGGGTGAGGCTGACTTTGGTAACCCGAACACGCCGCCTCACCTGGACTAGTGTCAGGCGCAAGGTGTTGTCACTTCACTGTGAGGACCGGATGAATAGTATTTTGACCATCAAGTGTACCATAGTTGTACTACTACTACTAGTAGTAGTAGTAGGAACATGAGTACTCCAGTATTGTATAGCGGAAATAGGTCTCCCATGCTAGAATGCTTGTTCACTTCATCATTTAGGTATCATCCATATTACGAGCAGAACCAAATTCTCGTGCATGCCCAATCAACGCCCTGCCACGATGCATGCAGTGGTCGTTCTGGTGCATCAAGGACGGCATGCAGATCGTTCCACACTTGAGAAGAGGAAAAATGGAAAGGTAGAACGCGGCAGCAGAGGAAGAGAACGCTGGCTAACGAGGCTGGGAGGGGATCGAGCAGGAAGTTAATGCTCCACGCCTAAAAGTTTTGGGAAAACCTGATTTTCATAAGGTGACTTATACTCACCTAAACGGAGGGAGTATTCCTTAACCAGAGAATGTTGTGTCTCCCACTCACGCGCTCAACAAAAAAAAGCTACGACACATTTTTTTTATCTGTTTGCATAGGTCCCACCTATTAGGAAGGATGGGCACGTACACGAACAGGTACGACTCCTCAGTCTACCCGCATAGCCTTTTCGTTTAGTCTACCTGGCCGTCTAATCAACTGCCTGCATGCCACTTCTCCCATTTACTTCTCCATCGGGAACCGATTCGCCTGGCTTCTTCACCTCCCCTTCGTCTTCATTTGCATCCAAACCCCACTGCGTTCACATTGTTTTAACCTCTTTAAATAATCATCTACTACTTCAGTTAGACTAGCCATCTAATCCTAATTCTCCAAACCATAGCCCTCCGTTCCAGCGGTTCCAAATGGCGAAAGAGATCGAGATGCAGGTTTTTAGCGGCCAACATGTCCTCATCGAAGGCTCGATGCGCATAGTTTCCACTGTCACCGTCAACCCAAGGGTTGTTCGGCAGTGGATCAACAATGTATCCAACTCCCTCGAAAAGGTAGAGACGAGGGTCATCGGTATTGACGCAGAGTACACAGAGCGTGCCCCTGGGAAGATCCAGCGCACCGCAGTCCTTCAGATGTGCCCCGAAGATGATGTTTTGGTGTACCACATCTTACACTCGCCCTCCATACCAGGTGAGCTTCACGATTTCTTGTCTTGGGAGGACGTATACTTCTGTGGGGCAGCCATCGAAGGGGACAAACAGAAGCTGGGGCCGTACAACCTTGATTTGAAAAGCATCGCTGACCTACAAACCAGAATCAAAATTGTTCTAGAAGATTGTGCTAAACAGACACCATCCCTATTCGACGTAGCAAATTTTGTGCTCGGTACAAATCTTCAGAAGGGTGACGAGACCGTGGCATTAAGGTCGTATGGATGGGAGAATTATCCCTTGACGTACGAGCGGATAAAATATGCTGCCCTCAATGCCCGTGTGAGTTTCGAGATAGCTGCAAGGTCCAAAGAGCTTGTTGTGAAGCCGTCTCCCACAGAGAAGAAGAAGAAGAAGAAGAAGAAGAAGAAGAAGAAGAAGAAGAAGAAGAAGAAGAAGAAGAAGAAGAAGAAGAAGAAGAAGAAGAAGAAGAAGAAAACGCTGCACCAGCAGGAGGGCATTATGGATGGATGAACTATTTCCCCTCTTGTAAAAATAATTATTCCCTCTCGGTGTATATTGATATAGATGGACTATTTCGATGGTGTGCATGTCTTTGGAACAGAGTACTAGCGTGGGTCCGCTTGACTATAAGGAACTATTTATCCGCATATATAGCTTTCTCTGCTACTCCTTCCAGTGATCGGTATGCAGTGCATGTGTCCGTAGACATGACACCTTGTCCATGGAAGTTCAACTACGGCGACCATCACGTTTCATCTCGCGATTCCCACGACGCCTCTCCAACCCACGACACCACGCCCCCGATGTGCGCCTCACCCCTCTCGGCCGCACCGCCCCTCTGCCTTTGTGTGCATGACATGTGGGCCACCTAAAATGCGGCGAGCATCAAGTTTCTACCACAGCCACCCGCGATTCCCACGACGCCGCTCGAACCCATGAAACCACACGTCCCCCGACCTGCGGCTTACCCCTCTTGGCCCCACTGCCCCTCTGCCTTCAGGAGCATTACATGTGGACCAGTCACCTATCGGGTCCACATGTTATTGACTCAAAGGTAGGTGTAGTAAGGCGCTGAAGCTCAGTCCCGACGGCCCTGAGAGGGAAATGTAACTCCTGCACCAGGGATTGTGGTGCTCCCGCGGCACGAACTCATGCCAAACTCGAGATTTGTTTCTTTACTATATATGCACGCAACGATTTAATGGACATTGTAATCTCAACATGTGATGGGGAGCTCTAAATTTGAATTTGAAACTTATAAAACAAAAAGATTCAAAACAAATAAACTAGGAGAGAGGGAGTATATCATAGGATGTGTCCCATACAAAATAAGTCCCCTGGTTTGTCACCGCGAAGATGCGGTTAGAAAGGAGCACAGTGTCTTCCTACTCGTACGACAACGAATCGGCCGCAGAGAGCATGGTCCGCCTTTGACCGCCATGTGCAAGGTTCGTGCTATCTTTTATTCAATCTCACCGTGGTTCCATCATACCAATTCATGCGGTGGCCCATTGCATGGCTGATCCCAATGTTGGACAAAGGTTCTACGGGAACGGTGTCACCGTTGTAAATGTTGTGCAAATTGATGTTGGTACCTTACCATACATATGCAAGCCAATCTCCACTCGCACCGAGCCTAGCCTTTGAAACAGTGGACAGGGGGAGAATTAGGAAATGGACACGGAAGTAGTCTTTACAATGCATTTACTATGTGATCAAACTCATCTTACCTGCTCATCGGAGGAAATCCGAGTGCCCCTCAACGTCGGCATCTCAAGGGGCGTCAACTTGCAACTACAGCCACGCCGTGCTGGAGAGACCCCCAAGGAAACATCCTCGTGCATTCCACGGAATATCAAGATGCATTTGTATGAGTAGTTTATCTTGTGAGAGAAAAGGATGAACGAGGGAAGGCCTCTAGAGATAGAGATGGACACTACTGCTACCAATGTGCTGGCCCGTGTGTTGCAATGGATCCAAACTAGTAGAATAATACTTGTTCACGTGCTTGAAATATAAACACTCTAGTTTTGATATACATGTGTCAGCAGACACGATAGCTTGTCCATGGAAGTTGAACCACGGCGACCATCGCGTTTCTTGTTTCTACCACTTCCACACCCACACGCGATTCCCACAACGCCGCTCCAACCCACGGCACGACGTCCCCCGACGTGGACATGGATCCTCTGACGTGGCTATCACTGCCTTGCCCTGCCTTTCCTTCGCTGACAGGTGGTACCCACGCTTATGGGTCCCACATGTTAGTGACAGAATGGTAGGATTGTTCGTGCCCCTCATCCCTCTCGGCCCCACCGCTCCTCTGCCTTTGTGTGCATGACATGCGGGCCAGCTGAACTGCGGCGACCATCAACTTTCTACCACAGACACACCCGATTGGACGCGGTTTGCCTGCTCCGTTGCTGTGCTCCGATCCATACTCCCGCACCATCGAATTTTCATCCAGCGGCTGTGACACATTTCGTCCCGGGTATCAATCCTCAGCCGGAGTACTTATGTACTACAGGTAGTACCCGCCGGTGTGGCCATCTACGCCTCGTAACGCCCCGACGCCCAGCTGTGGTACCCTCGCCACGGCCACGCCACCACCAGCCGGTTCATCTCGAATGAGTGAGTCGCGAACCATGCCACCACCATGAGAATGACATGTGGGCCAGTCGCATTTAAGGCCCGCATGTCATTAACTCATAGGTCGGGCACTAAGCCACTGAAGTTTGGTCCCGTGGGCCCCGAGAGGGAAATGTAACTCCTACAGCAGGCCTTGTGGTGCTCCCGCAGTACGAGCTCGTGCCAAAACTGGAATTTGTTTCTTACTACTACCAACTAGTACTAGTAAGGTACACGTGCATTGCACGCATGAGATTCTGGTGGTTTGCGCATTATGCTTCTAAGTTTTCTGGATTCTAACATGTGGCAAAATCTGGTAGAATGTAAGGTTAGGCAAGTTTGATTAACTTAGGTGAGTGTTTGGTTCAAGCCACACCTTAGGCAAGCCACACTGGCCCCACATGACATACACACACAAAATTTGGCAAGATTCCCTTAGGCTTGCCAACTTGTGGCTCTCATTTTGAAGAACTTATTAATAACTTTGCCTAAGCTTAGTTGTGGCAAAGTTAGTCATGAATTAAGTTCAACCATGGAGTCTTCTAGATTATACATGTGGCAGAATCTGGTGGATGATATCCAATGGCCAGTAGTGCTCGGATTTGCCATCTTTGTACCGTCGGATTGGCTTCATCCAACGACCAACTTTCACAGTTTTTCACACCCTATATAGGGGGTATAGATATAGATGTGCCGGTCCATTGCAATGGATCCAAAGTATATCTATTTAGTGGAGTGCACTCTAAACACATTATCTATTTATTTTTCTCTAACCTTCCGTAGCCATGCATCCAAGCCACATAAGCTTCAGGGTGCCCCCCACATCATATTATTCATACTATGTTGATTGAAAAAAAGATAAATCACCCAAAACAAGATCTTCCCGTTTTTTGTTCCTACGATGTTGTGTCGTGCACGTATCTACTAGTTGTATAGTGGTAGTACTAGTAATATAGTATTAGGAGTACAAACTTGGTAAGTACTAGTAGGAGTAGTACTAGTACGGAATGCTCCTACTCTATCAACGAGCCCCGTCTGACACAAAATTTCTTGGCTTCCGTGCTACAGCTAGATCTTCCCCTTGTTTCTGTTTTCCAACCCGGCGGCAGGCGGGGTGTCGGTTTGCTCAACGGGCGGTCCCACATGAAAGTGAAAATGCTAGGCACAGGGGCGGAGCTACGTGAGGGCCAACACGTGCCCTGGCCCGCCCAACCTAGCAGGATTTTCGTAGTTGTACATCCAGTTTTGAGGCATGGAACATCAACGCAAGGGTAATTTCTATAGCCTGGCTAGACTGGCACGCCCAACGTTTTGCTTCAAGATCCGCCACTGCTAGGCAACACGCCTTCCCTAAGCTATGCGTCGTGCCGGACGGGCCGTGTTATACTCCCGATTCCCGGGCGTGTGGGGGTGCGATGCAAACATGGCAGGCCTTTTCCTTTTACTAGCAATGTGCCCATGCGTTGCAATGGATCCAAAGTAGTAGAATAGTAGTATTTGTTTACAAACTTGAAAGAAATCACTATTGTTTTGATATACTCCTAATATATTACTCCCTCCGTACCTAAATATTTGTCTTTTTTGAGATTTCAAATGGACTATCACATACGGATTATATAGACATATTCTAGTGTTTCTAGCAAGATGCCCGCGCGTTGCACGAAGTTGATGGAAAAGGTAAGCACAACTTATAAATTGACGGATGGAGTACTAGTTACAGTGATGCATATAATTAAGCAAAGGGATCGCACATGTCAGTATTGACTGGAACGAGAATGCAACAGCACAATAAGAATTAAGGCCACGATGATGCGATCGTAGTGGTGGTTACAGAAGGCAAGAAGAAAGATGGATCCACGAACGTACGACCTCCTCCTCCTCAACTTAGTGCGCCGGGCCACCGACCGGTGGCTAAGGAGCGGCGACTTTTGTGGCGAGGTCGAGGTGCTTCTCAACAAAGGCATCCAAGGCTTCCAGCCGGTTGAGGAAGGCCAATGTCGTAGCGTCCTCACTGGCCTTGTAGATACCTATGTACATGATTTGCTCGTACGCGTGGATGTGTAGGTCGATGAATTCTTGTAGGGCGAGGCGCCTCGCAGCGAGCGCGACCTCCAGGTGGACATTCTTCGTGGCGTCGGTGGGCAGTTGCAGGGCCACCAGTGCTTGAAAGAGGTTCCGGCCATGGAGGCCGATTAGGGTGGCAGGCAATGAGGAGCCCGGGCGGGCGGGCTGGAGGAGTACGGCGATGTCGTCTGCGATCTTCTTGAGGACGGTGAACTTGTTGCTGGTGGCAACGATCATCTGGTCCAACTGAGAGTCGTAGTTGGCATCGACGGCGGTCATCCACCAGCCGGTCTCCAACACCGTCTGGAGACGATCCTTGGCGCCATGCCGCAGGCCGGCGTCGTGGACCATCTGGCGCAGCCGCTGGCCGCTCATGCGCATCGCTGCCATGGGTCTGGAGCGAGCTCTTTTGCGCTTAGTGTAGGTGCTTAGGCAAGTGCTTAGGTGCGTACGATGTGGTAGATGCATTGGAATGGAGGAGGGGCGCCTTTATATGAGGGCAATGAGGGCAAACTGCGTTGCATTCACATCGTGCAGCCTCTTTTCCCGGACCTCCTCCCATTACTTCCCTCATGCATTAATTGAAGGAGGATGCATTGGCCGTCCAACATACCGGGAACCGCTACTCCCTCCCTCGTCTGCATTAAAGGTGTATCGGGAACTGCGCCACCCGCTGTCAAATCGAATACTCCCTCCGTCTAGGTGAGTATTAAGTCATCATACGAAAACCAAATACTAGTAAACACATAGGCGTGGTGCATTAACTCTCACGCTGTTTCTTATTTTTTTGACATAAATAGAGGAATCAACCAAGAAAGATGTGGGGCTTGTATGCTTTTCTGACTTGAGACTATCAAACATGACATGCAGTGGTCAGTTCATTGCACACGAACAAATACAACCCACGTCAGCACACACGCATCTTATAGCATCACATCCAATGGCTATAAAAGATGAATGAGACCAAATTATATCTCATCTAGATGAGTTCTAGCAAAACTGTATTAATAATACTTAGTACTCCTGCGACATGTATCATATAAGTATCATGTAGTACTTTATTTATTGCCATGTAAGACACATAGTTCACAAGCGCTCTCTATATGTACCACCTTTTTTTTAATTTCAAGTTTTGCTCCATGGCGCAATCCATCGATACTACTACTGTACAAAAGTGGAGTATATTACATTTTTTAAAAGGCTAGAGGGCGGGGCAGTCTAGCTCGGTCGGTTTCACGAGAGGCGAGGGCCTTTGTGATTTGACGGCTCATTAATGTTGTCAAATTGAATAGTACTGTGTCGCCCGCTGCACGCCCGGCGCCTCCATTAAACCCCTCCGTTAAACCCGCATGCAAACGGAGAATCCTACTCCAGCCACACGTCCGTTCATGAGCGGGCCAGAATTAAACGCAACACCAGCCGAGCTCCTCCCATCCGCCCTCAGTTTAAACGAGGCCAGACGCCGGCCAAGCTCCTATCGTCCGCACTCTATTTACACGAGGCCAGACAGACAGCGGGCAAGAATCGCACCCCTCCGCCGCTCCCCCATATCCTCCTTCACCATTTTCTCCACCCTTCCGATGGCTTCTGATGAGCCGTTCTCCGGCATATTACTCGGCTGGGTGGCCCGCCGAGCCCTTCGGATACGGGCGAGGCCGCTCGGTGCTTCACCAACCTCGCTTGGCCCAACGGAGCCAGTTGCCGCCCCAAGCAGGCGCGTGGCTCAGCAACTCGCTGCTCCAGTTCAGCTCGATGAGGAGTGGTGAGTTGCTCCACGCCGGCATGGCAGCGAGCACGCCGGTACGGGCTCCATCGCTGTCGCGTCGTACCGCGCCACCAGTGTCTGCGGTGGCCGCGCCTCCCGTGTCTGTGGGCGCGCCTCCCGTGCCTGCGGCAGCGCCATGCAGGCAGAGACAGAAGCCGGGTGCGTGGAGAGCGACGAGTTGGTGGCCAGCTTCTCCGTGTCCGCCGCCATCATCGAGGAGAAGTAGAGGCCGCCGCCACTTGGGACCCATGAAGGCCACCGCTGAGGCGATGACCGCGGATTCAGGTGGTTTCTTTGTTGCTTCGTCTCTTCTGAGGACCTTCGTCGACCCCGCAAGTGTCTGACGGACATGAGGAAAATAAAGGGATCCGCGGGCGGCCATTTAGAACTAAAATAAGTCTAGATATATCCATTTCTAGGACAAGTATTTCCGGACGGAGGGAGTATTAATTATACAAGAGAGCCGGATTGGCACCTCTTAGTTCATGTAAATGTAATTAAATCCATCATGTTTATATGAAGATCCGGCTTTTTTATACGAAATCCTTCATGCTTATATGAAATCAGTCCGTGTTTGCACGAATTTCATCTGGTTGGTTAGAGTTGTAAAAATGTATGCCGCTGGCGTTTGATGTCGTCCTCCGCGGAAGGAAGCGGGAGGAAATTTGTCGGCTGCCGTTGGAGATGTTCTTTATGCTGGAAATAATAGAGTGACATCCAATCCATTTGAGTTAATTGCATGTATGATTGTCCCTCTATAAAAAGTTAATTGCATGTACAGTGTACACGTGACTTGCAGGGTGGCTACAGCTTCGTACAGAAAGTTAAAAAGAAACAAGTCCATCCTTAATATTCTAAGTACTCTGTGGGTTCCACTATCAGTACAGTAGCGAAAGAAGTATATATTAAATAAGTAGAGTAATATATAATATACAAATCTAAAGTTAAAAGACAGAATTCAAACTCATGTCATCGCGTTGCGAGCATCCGGCGCTAACGAGCCCAGCACATTTTTGTTGTAGACCATGCTGGAGATATATCTCCATGTCTACTCTTATATATACTTCATTCGTTCCTAAATATTTGTCTTTTTCAGATTTCAAATGGACTACCACATACGGATGTGTATGTAGACATATTTTAGAGTGTAGATTCACTCATTTTGCTACGTATGTCTTTTCAGGAAGGGGTCAGATTTGTCCTTGATTTATTTATGAGGTATCCAGATGGCACTGCACCGCCAAGAAAAGAGGGTAACATCAAAATTATGGACTACTTTTTTGAGTATGTTGGTAAGGTCCGGTCATAGTCACTTGTTGAAATCTCTAAAAAGACAAATACTCCCTCCGTTTGGAAATACTTGTCATCAAAATGGATAAAAGGAAATGTATCTAGACATATTTTAGTTTTAGATACATCTATTTTCATCCATTTTGATGACAATTATTTTTGGACGGAGGGAGTAGAAAACAGAGTTGGTGATGATGGTGTGCGTGCCATCCTGCAATATATGCCGTCGGATTTATATCTAACGAATAGGAAAGAAACTATGGCAGTTTTGCCAAAATATACCCACATGTCTCTCCACGTTCGCAAATAAGGCCTTCCCTCGTTCAGCCTTTTCTCTCACAAGATAAACTACTCATACAAATGCATCTTGATGTTCCGTGCAACGCACAGGCAGCTAGCTAATTTCTTTTAAAATAGTTGCTGCGATAATTGGATTGAAGTGATATATTTTATGTCTGCCCCGAATGATTTCAGATACACTAGTAGTAACAAAGAAAAGGTTGCCTTGTTAATTAACAGAAAACAGGGTGAAAACTATCACATGAGGCCGATAAAAACAAGGCACACTAGGTTCAGCGTCATCGTCACTACAGCTGTGCGCGCACGAGAAGTCTACATATCGAGGGGGCTACCGAGCGAGGCACCGAGACACAATGTTTGAGAGAGAAACCAATTGACAGATTATGATCAGATCGCGTTGTCACCCTTTTGCTGTCATTGTTGGGGGGAGAGAAAGACGTATCGAGAGTGTGCGCGGTAGGCATAGAGGCACAACTAGCGAGTGTGTGTGTGTGTGTGTGTGTTTGAAAGAGGAGTCGCTAGATTATTATCAAGATCGATGTGCCACCCTACTCCTTCGGTGTCGGGTAGTGTGTGTGTGTGTGTGTGTGTGTTTGAGAGAGAATCCAGTCGATAGATTAGTATCAAGATCGAGGTGTCACCCTACTCCTTCGGTGCCGGGTAGTGTGTGTGTGTGTGTATGTTTGAGAGAGAAGCCAGTCGATAGATTAGTATCAAGATCGAGGTGTCACCCTACTCCTTCGGTGTTGGGAAGTGTGGGTGTGGGGGGGCAGTGACACTCACATATCTCTACTCTTAAAAAAAACAGAGTTGGTGATGATGGTGTTCCTGCCATCCTGCAATATAGGCCATCCGATTTATATCCGACGGACAGGAAGGAAAATATGGCAATTTTGCAAAAAGATACCCACACCCCTCTCCGCATTTGCAAATAAGGCATTCCCTCGTTCATCCTTTTCTCCCACAAGATAAACTTCTCATACAAATGCATCTTGATGTTCTGTGCAATGCACATGGGCATCTTGCTAGTAGGGAGAAGGAGTTTGTGTGACACATATCTAGCTATATTAAGGGATAGGTAGATAGCATATGTGTGAGAGACATTATTATACTTTGAGACATTAGTGGCTGTGGGTGAGCGGAGTTAAAGGGGTGGGCGTGTTAGACATAGAGAGCGTGTGTGTTTCTGTGTGAGAGACTTCTAGGACGGGGTAGAAAGACGAATTTAACCCTGACGGACGGAGATAAATACACGAAGTGCGTGTGTGTAATTCCGATGCCCACAGGGAAATGAGATATGTATCCGTGTGAGAGAGATTGCACAGTTCATTCACGTATCACTATCTAGCGATCGTGGACGTGCATCGCTTGAACATAAGTCAATATCTACTTCCTATCGTGGCCAAAGGTACAATATCGATTCAACGCTATAAAGATTGGACACTCACATATCACATTTTTTCTATTTAAATAAACCTTTTCAGTTGTGCATGCCAAAGTTACAGTGATGTTTCTTCAAACAACCAATGTAGCTATCATGCACATGCACCATTGTTACTCTTGCATTCAAATTCATTAGTCTTGGATGATTTAAGTTTCTATTTTGAAGTAATATATGTGATATTCATATATGAATTCAACGGGTACGCAATTTATGAAATGGAGGCTATGTAATCATACGAGGTAACACTTTTAAGTAGCTAACTACAATATCCATTTCTTTTTGTGCGCCTCTACACTAACACGTCGATGCATTATGTTTAAAGTAAATAACCAATGGCACTAAATTATCTATTTACACGAGAAATACATAGGCTGAGCGTTTGAGCCCTTTTTTGTGAACGTGCCACTACACCCGTACGATTGGCCGCGCCCGTGTGAACGTCCAAGTTATCGGCGCATCATCCCGAGTTATTGTCTTTTTTCTGGGGTGGACTTCACACCAGTTATTAACTGCTAACCCGTGCCCCGTGTATACAGTCTAGCATGACCTTCACGCTAGCACGGTCCAAAATTAGTTGAAACTAGATACGAACAATCCCGCGGGCGGCAAAATCCGCCTCCTTCTAAAATTTCCACCACCTTTAGCATGCGAAATCCCCCTTTTGTCCTTGGTGCATGGAGACCAACAGCTACAATACCGTCCTCATCTACATGATAGGTCGGGGCTGCTTTGGTAACTTCTGGTTCCCCCCACTACACGGCACCCCCATTTCCTCTCCCCCTCCCGCAAAAACGACTAACTCCATAGCACCAGAGCATCTTACATCACGCCTTCCGTACTTCATCGCCCTTTCTCCCCTCCCCTCTCGAAACCCTAGACTGCTCATCCATCGGCGTACCATAGCCCATTCACTGCCAGCGGCATCCACCTCGCCGGATCTGCTTCTGCGGTCGCATCTACCCCTCCCACCTCCCCTAGAAATAACTAGACTGCTCATCCACCACTATACCACAGCCCATTCAGTGCTGGCCTTGTCCACGGCACCGGATCTGCTTCGCCGGTACTCTCGTCAACCGCCGCGCATCTGCAGCGGCTCATTTGTACGCTTCGTCCACACCCCCCGGAGCCGCCCCACCGACGCCCCCATCGGCGGCCTTTGATCCTCTTCGCTGACACCTTCCTCAACCCTACCGGAGCCGCTTCGTCGACACCAGCGTCAACCCTACCGGAGTAGATTCGCCTATACCATTCTCAACCCTATCGGGGCCGCTTTGCCAACTCACAAGTCCACGGCCTCATATCCGCTTCCTCGCACCCTCATCCAACCTACCAGAGCAGCTTCTGACGCCCCATCCACGGCCGTAGATCCGCATCGTCGACACCATCCTTAACCCAACCACCGGAGCAGCTTCTGACGCCCCGTCCATGGCCTAAGATCCACATCGTCGACACCATCCTTAACCCAACCACCGGAGCAGCTTCTGACGCCCCGTCCACAGCCACAGATCCGCGTCGTCGGCACCATCCTTAACCCAACCACCGAAGCATCTTCACCTACGCCCTTGTCCACGGCCACAGATCTGCTTCGCCCACACCGTAGTCCACCGTACCGGAGCCGCTCCACAAACACCCTACTCGACGGTTCTAGATCTCCTTACCGGACCCCGACAGCTAGCGCAGCGTCATCACCCTCGGCGTTTCTAACCTGATTCCCACCGTTTGGAGAGATGCCAAGCACCCGCTACGGCCTACGTACTTGTCACCTTTAAACCCGTCCAGCATCACCTGCCCGATGTACTTCAAATATACTAACCGGTCGCTGTTACCTGTTATGCAGCTGGCAAAAACTACAAGGACGATGTTTCTTCTGGATCTAACAGCTTGGCCAACCAAGATCCTGGACTGAGGCATTGCTATGATCTTGTAAGTGTGTCTCTCTCTCTTGTATTGTTCTGTGCCTGCCAGCGTGCTTTGCTAGGATTTTTGACCAGTAATCCCTTTGTGCAGACAATGATTTCTACTACTGGCTGCTAAATTAGATATGTAGATGTCATACATGATACTACCTCGTACCTCCGTTCCTAAATATAAGTCTTTCTAGAGATTCCACTATAGGCTACATACGGAGCAAAATGAGTGAATCTACACTCAAAAATGCATCTATATACATCTGTATGTGGTCCATACTGGAATCTCTACAAAGACATATATTTAGGAACAGGGGCAGTACATTACACAAAATCGTAGGTGGCATGTAGGAACTCCAGTGCACTACATTAGGCTCCCTTAGAGTGCCTGCCAGTCCAGCATACAGAGTCATGGCTAGCTTATAGTATGCACACAATCGTTAATTAGTGGTTTAAATATGCGCAAGGGATATGCAATGTAGTATCATGTAGAGATGTCTGAAATTAGCCGTGTCAACTTGCAGATAGGGTTACACAATGAAAAAGTACAAGATGTATGTGGCAATTTCATGGAACATAGCAAAAAAAGGAGAGGCAGCGGTGAGCCTATACAGTGTGCTATGGTACGTCACTCCTCCATTGCAATCATCATGACATGTTATTTTTGTGCCAGTTCTATTAGCCAAGTTTCTTAGGGACAGTTATTATGAGTTATCCTAAGAAAATAAGCACCTGTGAATATAAGCTCCATGTAATATGCCAACCAGTTCTTTTCATTGCGTTTTCAGCTTATCTTTGGTATGATTAGTGGAAAGTCTAGATTGCATTATATATATTTTTCATTTTGCTGCCCATATGGAAATTAATTTGACTTGCAAACATCACAAATTGAACCCAATGCAGTAATTAATATGATAGGAAAACAGACCATCACTATTTGCTCAAAATGCAAATACAAAGATACCATCTACTTGGCACAATCTACTTTGGTCAATGTTTTCCATAGAGATCCCATTGCCTAATTTAAACGAAGAACGCATGACCCACATTTAAATGAAGAACAATTATTTATTAAAATTCGATGGTCCAAGTGGCTGGTTATTATCATATAGCAGCACCACCTGAAAGCATCATATAGCAGCAGCAGCAGCTCATAGCAACTCATCATACAGCAGCAGCAGTCTGCAATTCATCATATACCAGCAGCAGCTCATAGCAATTCATCATATAGCAGCAGGAGGAGCAGCTCATAGCAATTCATCATATAGCAGCAGCAGGAGCAGCTCATAGCAATTCATCATATAGCAGCAGCAAGAGCAGCTTGTAGCAACTCATCATATAGCAGCAGCAGCTCATAGCAATTCATCATATAGCAGCAGTAGCAGCAGCTCATAGCAACTCATCATACAGCAGCAGCAGCTCATAGCAATTCATCATATAGCAGCAGTAGGAGCAGCTCATAGCAATGCATCATATAGCAGTAGCAGAAGCAGCTCATAGCAATTCATTGTATAGTGGGTCAGAATGAAAATTTGGCAAAAAATTAGAGGAGATCCTCACCTTGTTGGATGAACTCATCCTTCAACAGCACCTCAAGGCCATGGCCTGGGAGGAGGGGAGGGGGAACAAGGTGCCTTCTGCCGCAGTGTGGCATCAGCCGTAGTTGTGCAGCGCCCGCCGGAGTAGTGCGTTGGACGAACCACAATGGAGCAGCTGCTGGAGACCATGAGAATTAGGGGCGGCGCCAGAGGGAGGAGCAGCCAGGGAGATTTGCCCCTACCCGCCGGCCATGTAGCCTAGCTGGACATAGCATCATTGAGGACCATGCCAGATGGGACCAGTGGCGACAGCTCGCTGGAGGAACTCTAGTGCTGCAAGCAGGGGATCAAGGTAGAGGGAAAGGGGAGAGGGGATGCAAGCGGGCAGGGCAATGAATGCTTGCGTGTTTGTTTTTACTTGAGGGTCAGGTGTGACACGGGTGTCAGCAGTTGCATTTTGAGTGTAATATAGGCAGACAACAGAGTCATTTCACTATTCCCCTTCCCTTCAATTTTTAGTGAGGTTCTACCCAAAACACCCCCCTCCAAAGCGAAATTAGTTAAGCCCAAGCCCATAACTCAAAAATGACTTCTTTACATCTTTTATGGCTTATTTTGACAATATATCCTGAAAAGGCGGAATCGAACTGGCCCTTAACCTGCAATTCAATTGTGTGTGCAATGATGAATCACTCATGCCTGCTATCTGTACATTTAGGCATCACCATACATGGCATAACCTAATACATGTGCATTCCATTGTAGAATCTGGAATATGCAATGTTTATGTTAGTTCATACGTTGCACATGATGTTTAAATGCCCCTTAAATCTGGTCAGTCAAGTGATGGTCTTTAAGCCTCCTTCTTTGCTTCTTTTCTTGATATGTAAGATTTGCTCACACATCTGTTCAATTGCTTGTTTGCATCAGACAGCCATACTAGGACTGTTTGCTTTGATTACTTGTTGTTCTTGACCTAACACTCTAAGAGAGCTTGTCAATGATTTAAACACTAAGGGTTGCTACAGTGGGGCCTTGTCTAACTCATAGGTGACATAAAGGTTTGGTTGTACACTACAGTAGGCTCTCCAAGAGTATCTGGAGATCCAGTTCGAAGGTATGCCTAGTTTTTACATAGTGCAGACATAGTAAATGCTCATTTCATTGTGTGCAAGTGCAAGAGATGCAGCATGTTTCATTATGTGGTGTTGTTTTTTTATAATCTCATCCTTTTGTGTTCACAGACTGGAAAGTATGCATATTTATCTTCCAAGAAGATGAGTAACTAGTTTGTGTCACCTTGCAGAGGGGGTGCAATGAAGATAAGATTGAGGATTTCCAAGTACAAGATGTTAGGAAGGAGCCTTGCAAGAGAAGTAGCAGCTGTGCTGAGCCTCTTCAACCTGCTAAGGTAAGTCACTGTATGCAACTCAATAGTTCAATTCCTTGTTTGTTTTAGGCATAGTTAATTTTCTCTTTTCAATTGCTTTATTTGTCCTCCTTAATGAGATGCCCAAATAATTATGCCTGATGTTCGGTACTTGTATCACTATTAGTTGACATAATTAAAGGCCTTACCATTTAATTACTCTGCCGAAGTGTGCCTGAAGCTTTGAAGTCTATTAACCAACTATTATTGCATGAGGCTCACAATCTAGTTTATACTACGCTAATGATTGCATAGTTTTGCCTGCTGTAGTATGTTTGTATGAAACCCTCTGCTGTTCATTATGCTCCCTAAGACTTTAATTGAGGTACAGAATGGCCAACTGCTTGCTTACTTATACGCAACATGCTGTCTAAATTTGTAACTTGTCTGTGTTTTCGATTGGGCCCCAACATCATGCTCCTCTCGTGAGCTAAGAGGGATTTCTGTGTGCAGGCTACACAGACTATCTTTTTTATAATTTTTAAAATATCACCTGCTTATGCTTCATGACGTGTAACATTTTTTTGTGAAAGTGACGTGTAACATTATTGTTAGTCCTGTTTTGCCATGTAGTACAAAATAGTGTCTTGTTCGCTTTACTGTTGTAACTATATTTTTGCCCTAGTCATGTGTACTTACAGAAACATTTCAGGATGAAGTGACATCAACACAAAAATCTGCGAGCAGTGCGGCATGGCCGTTATCGAATGATTATGGATTGGAATTGGAATGTGCTGATGTTCTCGAGCATCAACTAGAGGTGGCAAGACAATGTTTACATGATTGTCAACGTATAATCAACAAGTTGAGACTGGACATGCAGGTATTAGATGCAGGAGTCAAAAAATGAAACAAGACACCGAGGTAACCATGAAGGAATTGGAGATTTTGCAGACTGAAATTTGTGCTATCTGAATCCGGCCAATCCTATTTTCTGAAGAGATTATAGTTCAAATGGAGTTAAGTTGATGCGCGTCCATGATGTATGAGTCGTAATTACCCATTGTATGTAATTTGCTGTTTGTGTATGCTTTATTATCACCTGTGCCGTACCATAATGCCCAGTGGGTATAATCGGCTGTAATTTCTTTATTGTGTAGTGTAGGACTATTCTACCTTTCTATGCCTTGATCTCTTTGTTGTATAGTGTATGCTTTTTAGAGGTGATAGTATTGAGTAGGATAATTCTTTGAATATGCTATATCGTTCAAACGGGGGCCAACTCGCCCGACCATGGGCCTTCTACGTCTCGTAGGATCCATGGGCCTTCTATGTCTCGTAGGATCCATGGGCCTTCTACGTCTCGCAGGATCCATGGGCCTTCTACGTCTCGCAGTGTCCATGGGCCTTCTACATCTCGCAGTGTCCATGGGCCTTCTACGTCTCGCAGGATCCATGGGCCTTCTACGTTACGTAGGATCCATGGGCCACCGACTCATTTATGGGTCTTGTACTGGCCTTTAATGGGCCGTACACGGGCCTATAATGGAAATCGTATGTTTTATGGGCTGGCCATAACGGGCCATTAATAGGTCGTATTTGGTGATGCTATGAAAATGGCCCAACAGACTAACGGACCACAAACGGGCCTACTGTAACGATGGGCTGAATTTGGCCCACAAGCAAAAAATGACAGTAACGGGCCGTAAGTAACCAAATGCTGCAAATGAGCCCAAGAATAAATGGGCTCTGAGAAGGCCGAAAGATATCATGGGTTGGAAATGGCCCAACTGAATAACGGGCCCTTAATGGGTATAAAGTGATACACTGTTCATTACGGGCCAGTTTGACCACGGGCCGTTAATGGGTCTAAAGTGATACACTGTTCATTGCGGGCCAGTTTCACCACGGGCCGTTAATAGGCCAAGAGTTACATAGGGCCTCATATGGGCCGAAAGACGTCATGGGCCATACATGGGCCAGAAGTGAAAACAGGCTAGAATCATATTGGATGGCCCAGATGACGCTAATGGGCCTAATTCGGATAGGACGTAACGGGCCTTGGGTTAGCGGGTTGTAAATGGGCTATATGCGAACAGGCTGTTAACAGGCTTTCCATGGGCCGGCCCGGCACCTTTTGACCAAGTCAAACGGGCCGGCCTTTTCACAGGAATGGGCCTCTGTTCGGCCGTGCCACATGTCGACGTATCATAGGCACCTTCTGTCCAATGAGTGGATGACATCTGTCCCAACAATGAGCCAACACGTGTTTCCTCCAGCCAATGATGATTTTACACGTGGAAAATCCCCATTGGTCGGGGCTGTTAACGGGTTATCGGATCCAAAACCCGACCCGATAGCTTAACGGCGTTCCGTTACGGTGGATGCCACGTGTCGGTCACCCTTGACGAAAGTACTTCTATGACACGCGATTTATCGTCATGGAAGTGGACACTTCCGTGATAATAATTTTGGTAATGTCATGGAACACTTCTACGACAACACAGGTATGACTATCTTGATTCTGTCATAAATTTGTCATGGATGTACATGCATGACAAAAAATGCGACCTACTATGACAAACACGTATCATCACGGAAGTGTATTTTTTTGTAGTGCAATTTGTCTCGCAGGTCATGCGTGTAGCCCCGACCCTTCGTGTTTTTGCTTGTTTGGCAACGGGGTGCGGGCTGGACTTTGGGCTGATACGCCGCTTTGTCTCGGCCATGAGGTGGCCGGTCAGCCGCATCCTGCGCTGGTAGTGTAGGCTTTAATGCCCCCTCCTCGAGCTGAGGTAGCAACCTGCGCTTTGGGTAACTTTTGGTTGGGCAATCGAGTCCGTATTCCTCGGCTGCCAAGACCTCAGCCCATCTATCAGTTAGCAGATCTTGATCAGCTTGAAGCTGCTGCTGCTTTTTCTTCAGGCTTTTTGCAGTGGCTATAAACCGGCACTTGAAGCGCTCCTGCTCGACGGGGTCCTCAGGCATGATGAATTCTTTGTCGCCGAGGCTCACCTCGTCTTCGGAGAGGGGCATGTAATTATCATCCTCCGAGTCTCCATCCATTGCCTGCTTATCAGGGCTAACTTGCCCGTCCTTCAGTCCGGCTTGCTCGAAGCTTGGCTGGGAGGGCTTGTTTTCGTATTCGGCACCATCCGGAGTGCCATTGTCTCTTGTGCCGGTATCGCAATTTTTGCTATGACGAGGCTTAGAGCGGCACCAATGACACCAGTGCTTAGATTGCTTCTCAAGGGGGTTATCCTCCGTTGCCCCATTGCCATCGCTTTCTTTGGGCGTGTCCACCATGTATATATCATACGATGAGGTGGCTGTCCAGCGCCCTGTGGGCGGTGGTTCCTGTTCTTCTCCTGCATCATCGTCCACACCGCCGATGTCTTCAGAGTCAAAATCAAGCATGTCAGTTAAGTGGTCGATAGTGGCTATTAAGTGGGTGGTGGGTGGAGGAACGAATTTCTTTGTCGTCCGCTTCCCACTCGAGCCGGACATAGTTCAGCCAAGAGTCTCCTGATAGGGATAGAGACTTTAATGACTTTAGCACGTCGCCCAAAGGTGAGTGCTGAAAGATATCAGCGGAGGTAAACTCCATGATCGGTGCCCAATCAGAGTCGATAGGCACGGATGCGCGTGGTTCGGAACCTATGACCGCAGATGAGTCCGAGGGTCCGATGACACAGATCTCTTTGGAGGTGAAGTCTGTGTTCGGCTCTGGCGCCGATGAGTGTGCGGCCTCCGTGGCGGGGTCTATCCACCCGTCCTCGGATGGCGCGATCTGCTCCAGATCTAAGGCCAGGGCAGCTGCAGGTGCGTTCTCCTGAACACCGTCTGATGGAAGATCTAAGTCATGTTCATCGTGATTGTACGCACCTGTCATGGGTTTGAATCTGTCGAAGATCAAGTCTCCGCGGATGTTGGCAGTGTAGTTCAAGCTTCCAAACCTGACCTGATGGCCAGGGGCGTAGCTATCGATCTGCTCCAGATGGCCAAGTGAGTTGGCCCGTAGTACGAAGCCATCGAATACGAAGATCTGCCCGGGGAGGAAAACCTCGCCCTGGATCACATCGTTGCAGATGATTGAAGGAGCCATCAAGCCTTATCGTGACGGCACAGTGGAACTCTCAATGAAAGCACCAATGTCGGTGTCAAAACCGGCGGATCTCGGGTAGGGGGTCCCGAACTGTGCGTCTAAGGCTAATGGTAACAGGAGGCGGGGGACACAATGTTTACCCAGGTTCGGGCCCTCTCGATGGAGGTAATACCCTACTTCCTGCTTGATTGATCTTGATGATATGAGTATTAAAAGAGTTGATCTACCACGAGATCGTAGAGGCTAAACCCTAGAAGCTAGCCTATGATTATGATTGTTGTTATCCTATAGACTAAACCCTCCGGTTTATATATACACCGGAGGGGGCTAGGGTTACACAGAGTCGGTTACAAAGAAGGAGATCTACATATCGGAATTGCCAAGCTTGCCTTCCACGCAAAGGAGAGTCTCACCCGGACACGGGACGAAGTCTTCAACTTTGTATCTTCATAGTCCAACAGTCCAGCCAAAGTATATAGTCCGGTTGTCCGAGGACCCCCTAATCCAGGACTCCCTCACCTCCACCACCTATCAACTCTATAAATACCCAAATATTCCAGAAACCCTTGGGGGGTCGACGAAACAAAATTCCATCCACCGCAAGTTCCAGAACCACGAGATCCAATCTAGAGCCCTATTCCGGCACTCTGCCGAAAGGGAACACGATCGCGGAGGGGTTCATCATCCTCATTGGTGCTCCTCCGATGATGCTTGAGTAGTTCACCATAGACCTACGGGTAGCAGTAGCTAGATGGATTCTTCACTTTTTTTGATTCTCAATACAATGTTCTCCTCGTTGTTCTTGGAGATCTATTTGATGTAATGACTTTGCGCGGTGTGTTTGTTGGGATGCGATGAAGTTCGAGTTTATGATTAGATCTATATCCATGAATATAATTTGAGTTTTCTTTGATCTCGTAAATGCATGACTATTTATAGCCTCGTATTTCTTCTCTGGATCTTTGGTTTAGTTAGGCCGACTAGATCGATTTTTCTTGCAATGGGAAGAGGTGCTTTGTGATGGGTTCGATCTTGCGGTGTCCTCACCCAGTGATAAAAGGGGTAGCGACGCACGTATGTATCATGAATAGATCTTGTCTAGATCATGTCATCGTTCTTATTGCATTACTCCGTTTCTCCATGAACTTAATACACTAGATGCATGCTGGATAGCGGTTGATGTGTGGAGTACTAGTAGTAGATGCAGAATCGTTTCGGTCTACTAATCTTGGACGTGATACCTATATACATGATCATTGCCTTGGATATTGTCACAATTATTTGATATTCTATTCATTGCCCAATAGTAATTTGTATACCCACCGTATGCTATTTTCTCGAGAAGCCACTACTGAAATCTACGGCCCCTGGATCTATCTTTTATCATACTGTTTTCAGATCTATATTTTCAAAAAAACCCAAAATACCTTGCTACACTTTTTCTTTACTTATTTGATTTTGTGTTCTTACTAGATCTATTTATCCAATCTCATACAATTTAATCCATCTTTTTATGGTGGAGGGATTGACAACCCCTCTTACATGTCGGGTTGCAAGTATTTGTTTTTTGTGTGCTGGTACCATTTACATAGTGATGAGGACATGACTACCTTGGATAAGACCTAAAATATTGCATACATGCATATTTGTCAGGTGATTTCTAGTGCAAACTATTCAATAATCTATTTATGTTATCCAGAACAAAGATACTTCACACACTTTTGTGTTTTGTCCGATTGCAGGTGTATGGGACATTTGTACAATCCACATATGAAGATAAGGGAAAAGGAGAAGTTTAGGTGTTGTTCAAAAAGTCCTCTCACATCACTTTTGGGCCAAGAGAAGATAGAGTCCAAGTCTCTCACGTTCTGGATTCAATTCGGACTGCACAGACATACCTGACTCAAAATGCCAACAACTTTTCATACGGACTCCAAATTAGGTGATTCTTTTTTTGTTGGAAACTAGATTTTGTGCACTTTCCAACCCAATTGGATTCACCTTCAAATTCGTCCGGAGCGTTGAGTTATGGACGAAACAATCTGATGCTGCAGCAGAATCCGAGTCAAACTACAAGTCCAAAGGTGTTACATCACCTCCACTTGGGCCCACTGGCCTTGTACGACCTAGGGTTAATTTTGGGCTTCCTTGGGACGTCCTCCCACCTCCTTAGCCGCCACCCCTTGCTCCTATATAAGTAGATCCATCTAGTAGCTTTTCCCTTGGGATTTGTTTAGTTAAAAGTTAGCAATTGCAACTTCGTGTACTTTGTTTGTGTCCAACGACCAGACCAAGACCGCTTACGGATCCCCACGTTTATCAGTACTTCATATATATTCGCAATATTCAGATTGCTTTACCATATTCTTGCTTGTTCTTTGATTGCTTGCAGGAATAGACCTTCGTGGTCAGGTTGATCGTGCTCCGGCGTGGTCAATAACCTCTCGGAGTTGGTTTAGCGATTGCTAAGGCACAACATCGTGCACGTTTGTAGTCGGATCGTCAAAGTCATCTCCACCAAATCGATACTTATCATCTCATCGAAAGATCGGGACACCCCGCCTCTATCAAGTGGTATCAGTTTTCAGGTTGCTCGGTGAGATTTTCTAGTTATCCCTAGATTTGATTTATTTTTTTACCTATTGTCCAAGAAAAAGCCACAAAAGAAAGTTAGATCTATTCATCCTTTGTCCTAGCCAGTCCAAGCCTTTGCAATTTTCTTTTCATTGTTTGCATTATTGAATTATCGGTTGCATCATCGTGTCGAGTTGCTGGTCTTAGTGTCTAGTTCCTTTAGAGTTTAGAGTTCTATTCATATTAGTCACGCCGCCGCTGCATCATTATCCCTTCCGCTATCCATCATCCCATCCATCAATTTCCACCATGTGCTACGCACTGTTCATTGTCATAATCATAGTTGAGGTCATTCACATCTTCGCCTGATCCAATCTGCATCTTATCTAGTTTGTCTTGGAAAGAGGGAGAAAAAAAGATAGAGAAAAAAAGAAAGAAGAAAAAGAAAATGAGAGAAGAAAAAGAAAAAAAAAAGTGTGAGAAAAAAAGAGAGAAGAAAAAAATTCAGATCTACCTAGAATCAATCCCGTACCTGAATTCGGATAGGAATCTGTTTTGCGCACTGTTCAGTAAAACAGGTGTATCTTCCTCATACGAAGTCCGTTTTGGCTCCGTGAGTACTCAAATTAAAGCTAGCGCCCAGCCGCATCTAAATAGTTACAGAAGCTAGTTCAATATTTGACACCTCAAAATCGGCTTCTAAATAGGTCTTTTTTCCCTCCGAAGTTCGTGAACACAGCTTGTTTCAATTTTTCAGTCCAGTTTTAGATTTCTTTGACTCCTCATATCAATTCGAAATTGAGTGATTCTTTTTGCATTGGAAAGCTTGAGTTAGTACATTCTTTGAAAATTTATCAGAAAATTGGCTCAAACTTTTCAAGAGGAAAGTTGGAGAGAGTTGTTGTATATCCTGCTTGGCAATTGTTTTTCATCATTATCTTCACTGTCGTTGTGATCTTCACTTATATCTTGCTATCCAGAGCTACTTAGTATCCTTGATTGATGCTAGTTGTGCTACGTCGTGAACTCATTAGTGTTCTAGGCTCGCGTCTCTAGTCCGGTCTAGCCTAGGACCAGCACAATACCGTCGTTGAGCGTTTATTCAACATTGCATCTCTGAATTGATTATTGCTAATGTTTTGCTACCATATATAGCCAACCCAGCTCCATATATTTCTACATCGTGTATACGTACGTTCCCCTGGCAATCACTTTACACAATCTTCGGAGTTATTTGACATCGATGGTTGCCTGTCACCACCTGCCGCATAGTAATAACTTGTAAGATATTGATATTTGCTTTACTGTGAGCACTTTACAACCACATCCTAGTAGTTCATAGGAACATTATTCTCGAATTTTATTTCTTGTTTCTACTAATCATGACAGGTTCCGGAGATAGAAGTTCTTGGACGACAGACACATCTTCACCATCACGACAGTTGGGACAACACACACAAGCACATGGTCAGGTTATCTCTCTACCGTCATTTGAGGGTAGATTTAATCCTGCTATTTATCTAGCTTGGGAGTTTGAAGTAGAACAAGTTTTTAGTAACCATGACTTTTCTGAACTTGAGCGAGTACGAGCTGCCACTAGAGCATTTACTGGTTTTGCTTCTGTTTGGTGGAGTGTGCATTGTAAGAAAAACATTGATAACCAACCCACAACTTGGAAAGATTTGAAAGATGTAATGAGACAACATTTTTTCCCTCCTAACTATCATCGTGAATTGCTTCACAAATTTGAACAATTTAAACAAGGCAACAACACTGTTCATGCTTACTACCAAGAGTTCAAATCTTATATGCATCATTGTGACATAGAAGAATCTAAGGATGATACAATGAATAGATTTTTTGGTGGTTTGAACCATGATATTCAGGCAAGATTTCAGTATATTCCTCGTTGCATTACTGGTATGTATGTTCGTGCTTGTACCTTTGAGAGACAGATACAGGAGGATGCATTGGGTGACTACGACAACTACTATTCCAGTTCGTGCTCACCACCGTCGGTTGGTTCCTCCACCGTTGCACCTACTAGAGCAGCCCCACCTCGGTTGTGAGCGCGACATCATCTCAAGAGTATGGTGCATTGTCAACGTCTGTACCTACATCAGCTACATCTTTGCGACAAGGTAACAGTAAAGGTATTGATGATATAACTTCACATGAGAATGATGCATCCCTAGTTAACTTGAATGCATCATGTGTTCAGTTACCTGGTGATTTGAGCACAACACCTATTTTAGAGAATCTTGATACTGTCATGAATGCGTCATGTGATCAAACAACTGAAATACCAACAATTTTGAGTGCACCCATTGAATTAACTGTTGATGCAAAAGAATCAATGTTTAATCTTTTTTATATGACCTCTAATCTTGGTGTGATTCTGTGTCGAATGACTTATTGCATGTTTGCTTATTTAAGCATGTTGTAGCATGTAAATTTGATGCAAGTAAGGTTTATTCACCATTGTTGGGATGGTCTAATGATGAATATTGTCAATCTTTTGATATGAATAAGAGCTTCACTTATATGTGCAAACTGAGTTGCAATATTTTCATGTCTTCTACTTATGATAATATTTTGGTTTTATATTTTATGATCTATGAAAGTTACTCATGTACACATGTGTCATATGTGCAAAAATCAAGGGAAGTAAAAATGGATGACATATACATATACAACATGTACACCTTGTCTCTTTTGTTAGCCACATTTCAGATTAAGCAACGCCGAGGACGGCTTTGTTTTCAAGAAGGGGAGGATGATGGGGACATGACTACCTTGGATAAGACCTAAAATATTGCATACATGCATATTTGTCAGGTGATTTATAGTGCAAACTATTCAATAATCTATTTATGTTATCCAGAACAAAAATACTTCACACACTTTTGTGTTTTGTCCAATTGCAGGTGTATGGGACATTTGTACAATCCACATATGAAGATAAGGGAAAAGGGGAGAAGTTTAGGTGTTGTTCAAAAAGTCCTTTCACGTCACTTTTGGGCCAAGAGAAGATAGAGTCCAAGTCTCTCACGTTCTGGATTCAGATTCGGACTGCACAGACATACCTGACTCAAAATGCCAACAACTTTTCATACGGATCCAAATTGGGTGATTCTTTTTTGTTGGAAACTAGATTTCGTGCACTTTCCAACCCAATTGGATTCACCTTCAAATTCGTCCGGAGCGTTGAGGTATGGACGAAACAATCTGATGCTGCAGCAGAATCCGAGTCAAACTACAAGTCCAAAGGTGTTACATCACCTTCACTTGGGCCCACTGGCCTTGTACGACCTAGGGTTAATTTTGGGCTGCCTTGGGACATCCTCCCACCTCCTTGGCCGCCACCCCTTGCTCCTATATAAGTAGATCCATCTAGTAGCTTTTCCCTTGGGATTTGTTTAGTTAAAAGTTAGCCATTGCAACTTCGTGTACTTTGTTTGTGTCCAAAGACCAGACCAAGACCGCTTACGTATCCCCACCTTTATCAGTACTTCATATATATTCGCAATATTCGGATTGCTTTACCATATTCTTGCTTGTTCTTTGATTGCTTGCAGGAATAGACCTTCGTGGTCAGGTTGATCGTGCTCCGGCGTGGTCAATAACCTCTCGGAGTTGGTTTAACGATTGCTAAGGCGCAATGTCGTGCACGTTTGTAGTCAGATCGTTAAAGTCGTCTCCACCAAATCGATACTTATAATCTCATCGAAAGATCGGGACACCCCGCCTCTATCAAGTAGTATCAGTTTTCAGGTTGCTCGGTGAGATTTTCTAGTTATCCCTAGATTCGATTTGTTTTCTTACCTATTGTCCAAGAAAAAGCCACAAAAAAAAGTTAGATCTATTCATCCTTTGTCCTAGCCAGTCCAAGCCTTTGCAATTTTCTTTTCATTGTTTGCATTATTGAATTATCGGTTGCATCATCGTGTCGAGTTGCTGGTCTTAGTGTCTAGTTCCTTTAGAGTTTAGAGTTCTATTCACATTAGTCACGCCGCCACTGCATCATTATCCCTTCTGCTATCCATCATCCCATCCATAAATTTCCACCACGTGCTACACACTGTTCATTGTCATAATCATAGTTGAGGTCATTCACATCTTCGCCTGATCCAATCTGCATCTTATCTAGTTTGTCTTGGAAAGAGCGAGAAAAAAAAGATAGAGAAAAAAAGAAAAAAAGAAAGAAGAAAAAGAAAATGAGAGAAGAAAAGGGAAAAAAGTGTGAGAAAAAAAGAGAGAAGAAAAAAAATTCAGATCTACCTAGAATCAATCCCGTACCTGAATTCGGATTGGAATCTGTTTTGCGCACTGTTCAGTAAAACAGGTGTATCTTCCTCATACGAAGTCCATTTTAGCTCCGTGAGTACTCAAATTAAAGCTAGAGACAAGCCGCATCTAAATAGTTACAGAAGCTAGTTCAATATTTGACACCTCAAAATCGGCTTCTAAATAGGTCTTTTTTCCCCCCGAAGTTCGTGAACACAGCTTGTTCCAATTTTTCAGGCCAGTTTTAGATTTCTTTGACTCCTCGTATCAATTCGAAATTGAGTGATTCTTTTTGCATTGAAAAGCTTGAGTTAGTAGCATTATTTGAAAATTTATCAGAAAATTGGCTCAAACTTTTCAAGAGGAAAGTTGGAGAGAGTTGTTGTATATCTTGCTTGGCAGTTGTTTTTCATCATTATCTTCACTGCCATTGTGATCTTCACTTATATCTTGCTATCCAGAGCTACTTAGTATCCTTGATTGATGCTAGTTGTGCTACGCCGTGACCTCATTAGTGTTCTAGGCTCGCGTCTCTAGTCCGGTCTAGCCTAGGACCAGCACAATACCGTCGTTGAGCGTTTATTCAACATTGCATCTCTGAATTGATTATTGCTAATCTTTTGCTGCCATATATAGCCAACCCAGCTCCACATATTTCTACACCGTGCATACGTATGTTCCCCTGGCAATCGCTTTACACAATCTTCGGAGTTATTTGACATCGATGGTCGCCTGTCACCACCTGCCGCATAGTAATAACTTGTAAGATATTGATATTTGCTTTACTGTGAGCACTTTACAACCACATCCTAGTAGTTCATAGGAACATTATTCTCGAATTTTATTTCTTGTTTCTACTAATCATGACAGGTTCCGGAGATAGAAGTTCTTGGATGACAGACACATCTTCACCATCACGAGAGTTGGGACAACACACACAAGCACATGGTCAGGTTATCTCTTTACCGTCATTTGAGGGTAGATTTAATCCTGCTATTTATCTAGCTTGGGAGTTTGAAGTAGAACAAGTTTTTAGTAACCATGACTTTTCTGAACTTGAGCGAGTACGAGCTGCCATTAGAGCATTTACTGGTTTTGCTTCTGTTTGGTGGAGTGTGCATTGTAAGAAAAATATTGATAACCAACCCACAACTTGGAAAGATTTGAGAGATGTAATGAGACAACATTTTTTCCCTCCTTACTATCATCGTGAATTGCTTCGCAAATTTGAACAATTTAAACAAGGCAACAACACTGTTCATGCTTACTACCAAGAGTTCAAATCTTATATGCATCATTGTGACATAGAAGAATCTAAGGATGATACAATGAATAGATTTTTTGGTGGTTTGAACCATGATATTCAGGCAAGATTTCAGTATATTCCTCGTTGCATTACTGGTATGTATGTTCGTGCTTGTACCTTTGAGAGACAGATACAGGAGGATGCATCGGGTGACTACAACAACTACTATTCCAGTTCGTGCTCACCACCGTCTGTTGGTTCCTCCACTGTTGCACCTACTAGAGCAGCCCCACCTCGGATTGTGAGCGCGACATCATCTCAAGAGTATGGTGCATTGTCAACGTTCGTACCTACATCAGCTACGTCTTTGCAACAAGGTAACAGTAAAGGTATTGATGATATAACTTCACATGAGAATGATGCATCCCTAGTTAACTTGAATGCATCATGTGTTCAGTTACCTGGTGATTTGAGCACAACACCTATTTTAGAGAATCTTGATACTGTCATGAATGCGTCATGTGATCAAACAACTGAAATACCAACAATTTTGAGTGCACCCATTGAATTAACTGTTGATGCAAAAGAATCAGTGGTTAATCATTTTTATATGACCTCTAATCTTGGTGATGATTCTGTGTAGAATGACTTATTGCATGTTTGCTTATTTAAGCATGTTGTAGCATGTAAATTTGATGCAAGTAAGGTTTATTCACCATTGTTGGGATGGTTTAATGATGAATATTGTCAATCTTTTGATATGAATAAGAGCTTCACTTATATGTGCAAACTGAGTTGCAATATTTTCATGCCTTCTACTTATGATAATATTTTGGTTTTATATTTTATGATCTATGAAAGTTACTCGTGTATACATGTGTCATATGTGCAAAAATCAAGGGAAGTAAAAATGGATGACATATACATATACAACATGTACACCTTGTCTCTTTTGTTAGCCACGTTTCAGATTAAGCAACGCCGAGGACGGCTTTGTTTTCAAGAAGGGGAGGATGATGGGGACATGACTACCTTGGATAAGACCTAAAATATTGCATACATGCATATTTGTCAGGTGATTTGTAGTGCAAACTATTCAATAATCTATTTATGTTATCCAGAACAAAAATACTTCACACACTTTTGTGTTTTGTCCAATTGCAGGTGTATGGGACATTTGTACAATCCACATATGAAGATAAGGGAAAAGGGGAGAAGTTTAGGTGTTGTTCAAAAAGTCCTCTCACGTCACTTTTGGGCCAAGAGAAGATAGAGTCCAAGTCTCTCACGTTCTGGATTCAGATTCGGACTGCACAGACATACCTGACTCAAAACGCCAACAACTTTTTCATACAGACTCCAAATTGGGTGATTCTTTTTTTGTTGGAAACTAGATTTCGTGCACTTTCCAACCCAATTGGATTCACCTTCAAATCGTCCGGAGCGTTGAGTTATGGACGAAACAATCTGATGTTGCAGCAGAATCCGAGTCAAACTACAAGTCCAAAGGTGTTACATCACCTCCACTTGGGCCCACTGGCCCTGTACGACCTACGGTTAGTTTTAGGCTACCTTGGGACGTCCTCCCACCTCCTTGGCCGCCATCCCTTGCTCCTATATAAGTAGATCCATCTAGTAGCTTTTCCCTTGGGATTTGTTTAGTTAAAAGTTAGCAATTGCAACTTCGTGTACTTTGTTTGTGTCCAACGACCAGACCAAGACGGCTTACAGATCCCCACCTTTATTAGTACTTCATATATATTCACAATATTCAGATTGCTTTATTATATTCTTGCTTGTTCTTCGATTGCTTGCAGGAATAGACCTTCGTGGTCAGGTTGATCGTGCTCCGGCGTGGTCAATAACCTCTCGGAGTTGGTTTTGCGATTGTTAAGGTGCAACATCGTGCACGTTTGTAGTCAGATCGTCAAAGTCGTCTCCACCAAATCGATAGTTATCATCTCATCGAAATATCGGGACACCCCGCCTCTATCACATAGTGTTGCTTGGTTCTCCTACTGGATTGATAACATTAGTTTCATAACAGAGGGAAATACCTATCGTAGATGTACTGCATCATCCCTTCCTCTTTGGGGAAATACCGACGCAGTTTCAAGCCGCATCAAAAGGATTTTTTGGCACCGTTGCTAGGGAAACATCATCAACATCTATTAG
The DNA here is from genome assembly GCF_002162155.2 of Triticum dicoccoides. Taxonomy (NCBI): domain Eukaryota; kingdom Viridiplantae; phylum Streptophyta; class Magnoliopsida; order Poales; family Poaceae; genus Triticum; species Triticum dicoccoides. The sequence continues at coordinate 286,395,322 of NC_041391.1, forward strand.
GTTCTTAATCACAAATCTCATCTCCTTGCAATTTACATTATTTGCCATTTGCCTCTCGTTTTCATCTCCAGCACTTCACAAAAATTTGCCGTTTTGTTCGCCTCCTTTTTCATTCGTCTTTTTTGCGTTTGATCTTTTGTTTGCTTGAACTTATCATCATGAGTGACTTTTGGTATGGCAGAAACAGATGATGTCCGAACTCCTAAAATTGGAAGATCCGGCAATCTGGATGTTAAAACTTTTGTTTTGGAACAAGGGAACATTATAGGAAAAGAAATTATCCAAGAATCCTTTAATTGTGTTGGAACTTTGACTTGTGATGATGCTCCTATACTTAGAACTAAAACTTATGCAGAAGCTATTTCAGCACTAGTTCTGAAACTTGAAAATAGATTTATCCGTACTCATCCTACCTTGCAAAGAATGTTTTATGCGCTACCTGTTATAAAGGACCCGAAAGCTAAAAAGTTAGCTACCCTTGTTCTTATGAATGAATTCGATCACATAGTATGGGAAGCTAGGGAATTTTTGATTTTTTATGGTATGAACCGTGAAAACCGGTAATAGATGAGATCCTTTACAATAGTGACTATGTGTTAAGGCATTTGCTTGGAAATAATCAAATTTTTTATGAGAACCTTAGAAAGGAAATCCCCATTTTGGACGTAATCCAACTAGTTTTTAATGATGTTAATCAACAATATTCTTGGATTGTAGCCGGGAATCAAAGGTGGTATAAAGATAGACAACTTGATAATGCTAAACTTTCTATGGACAATGTGTTTCAAGTTATATTTGAGAAACCTCCTCACAAAAACACATCTATGTAAAATAAGAAGAAAGATGACAATACTTGAATCTATGCATTGCGCCTAGCTAGGGGCATAAAACGATAGCGCTTGTTGGGAGGCAACCCAACGAATAAAATTTATTTCTGCCTTTTTCTTTTTGTTCTTGAGTGTTTTCACAATTATGCTACTTTTATGTTTTAATTAGTGTTTGTGCCAAGTAAAGCCTTTGGGATCATGTTGGGTGATAGTTGACTTGATCCTGTTGAAAAACAAAAAAATTTGCGCCCAGTAGGAGAATTTTCTAAATTCACATAAGAGAGATAAAATTCTAATTTTTGTACACAATATTGATATACAAATTGCCTACGTTGTCCTAATTTTTTAGAATTTCTGGAGTTACAAAAGTATGGTTAGAATTCAGATTACTATGTTCTGTTTTTGACAGATTCTATTTTCGTTGCATCGTGTGCTTATTTTGATAAATCTATGGATTGTATTGGGGGTATAAGCCATGGTAAAGTTGGAATACAGTAGGTATAATGCAGTAATAAAATATGAATGGGTTTGCAATAGTACTTAGAGTGGTGATTTGCTTTATTGTACTGACGGATCTCACGAAGGTTTTGTTAAGTTTTGTGTGAGTGAAGTTTTCAAGTTTTGGGTGAGATCACGATGGATGAAGGAATAAGGAGTGAAAGAGCCTAAGCTTAGGGATGCCCATGGAACCCAAGTTAAGATTCAAGGATAACCAAGCAACTAAGCTTGGGGATGCCCCAAAAGGCATCCCCTCTTTCTTCTAACAACCATCGGTAATTTTACTTGGAGCTATATTTTTATTCGTCACATATCATGAGTTTTGCTTGGAGCATCTTGTATTATATGAGTCTTTGCTTGTTTTGCTTTATAGTTTGTCACAATTATCCTTGTTGGACACACTTATTTGAGAGAGCCAAAATTATGCTATGATTTGTTAGAATTGCTCCATGTGCTTCACTTAAATTTTTTAAGCTATGGAATTGCTCTAATGCTTCACTTATATTTTTTGAGCACGGTGTGCTTTAATGTTTTTTGGAGAAATACTCTCATGCTTCACTTAGATTTATTTAAGAGTTAGTAAAAATTTTGAAGAAATTCTCTCATGCTTCACTTATATTATTTTGAGAGATGAGAATTTTTATGCTCATGTTCTTCACTTAAATTTGTTTGAGCTTGTCAAAAGCAATGGCAATATATGAAACTAGTCCAAAAGTGATAGATATTCAAGAGGAATATAATAAGAACTTTCATGAAGATCATTGGACAAACTAAACTTGATTCTTTCTAATAGTTTTGAGTTATGATGATAGTAATATGTGAGTCATGTTGGTGAGTAATTATGCTTTAGTAAGAATATTGGTGTTAAGGTTTGTGATTCCCTATGCAAGCACGAAAGTCAATAGTTATGCAATGAAATTACATCCTACTTGTGGTGCATTATTCGGTGTTAGTTATGCTTAATGCTCATTTATTAGAATTTTCGTTTCTTGGTTGGTTGCTTCTCAATCTATTTGCTAGCCTCGATTTGCACTAAGTGGAATACTACTTGAGCATCCAAAATCCTTAACTAGTTTTTGCCATATGAGTCCACCATACCTATCTATATGCAGTTTTTTCGTGCCGTCCTAAGTAAATTTGTATGTGCCAACTCTAATTTTCAAAATAAAGTTCCTTTTTGTGTGCCCGTACCGCTCATGAAGCGGTAGGGGGTGGCCAATATTTTTCCATGCTAGATGTGTTATTCTCAAGATGAGTATTTATTCACTTTTCATTGCACCAGAGTACGGCGGTAATAGGGATGCCTAGTCCCCAAATAAAAAAGAAATTTACTTTATGTTGTTAAATAATAAATTCCTTGGAAAGTGTTGGTATGGAAGGCACCCGTGGATACTAGCCATGGATTGTGAAAAAATGGTGGAAAAAGGAATAAACTTTATTTTATATTTGGGAACCGCCTATGATATATCTAGCTTGGAAAGTATTGGGAACTACTCGGTCATTTTCGTTGGCAGGAAAAGCATGCCTCTCAAAAAAAATCTCACAATTTTTGCTTTGAGCTCTGGCACCTCTATAAATCTATGCTTCCCTCTGCGAAGGGCCTATCTATTTACTTTATGCAATTTTTATTTTATTTGAGTCTGCATCTTCTCTTATAAAGCACCAGCTAGGGAGCACTATGACCATACTTGTGCATTGGATGTAGCTAATATTCGAGTGTGTTTCGTGAATGGATCAATGATTGAGCATTATGGGCTAGGGATAACTTTCTTTAGTATTGATATTTTGAAAGACATGGTTGCTTGTCGATATGCTTGAGTATTGAAGTCTTCATGTCAAATATAGCCTATTGCTCTGACCCATCAAAAAGTCCAAATGTCCATGCTACAAAAGAAAAGAACATGTAATGAACATGTTAGGCAGCATTCCACATCAAAAATCCTGTTTTTATCATTTACCTACTCGAGGATGGGCAGGAATTAAGCTTGGGGATGTTGATATGTCTTCAACGTATCTATAATTTTTGATTGTTCCATGATGTTATATTATAATTCTTGGATGTTTTACAATCATTTTATAGCAACTTTATATCATTTTTGGGACTAACCTATTGACATAGTGTCCAGTGCCAGTTGCTATTTTTTTCTTGTTTTTTACTTCGTAGAATATCAGTACCAAACGAAGTCCGAACATAGTGGAACTTTTTGGAGATTTTTTTGGACCAAAAGACAACTTGCGAGCCAAGGAAGCACCAGAGGGGAGGCCCGTGGGGCCCACAGGACACCAAGGCGCGCAAGGAGGCCCAGGCGCGCCCTGATGGGTTGTGGGGCCCACGGGGGTCTCCTCCACAGCCTCTCAGCTCTATAAATACCCAAATATTTCAGAAACCCAAGGGGAGTCGACGGAACACAATTCCAGCCGCCACAAGTTCTAGAACCACGAGATCCAATCTAGAGCCCTATTTCGGCACTCTGCCAGAGGGGACCACGATCACAGAGGGGTTCATCATCCTCATTGATGCTCCTCCGATGATGCATGAGTAGTTCACCATAGACCTACGGGTCCGTAGGCAGTAGCTAGATGGCTCCTCTCTTTTTGATTCTCAATACAATGTTCACCTCGTTGTTCTAGGAGATCTATTTGATGTAATGACTTTGCGCGGTGTGTTTATTGGGATCCGATGAAGTTCAAGTTTATGATAAGATCTATATCCATGAATATTATTTGAGTTTTCTTGGATCTCTTACATGCATGAGTATTTATACCCTCGTATTTCTTCTCTGAATCCTTGGTTTAGTTAGACCGACTAGATCAATTTTTCTTATAATGGGAAGAGGTGCTTTGTGATGGGTTCAATCTTGCAGTGTCCTCACCCAATGAAAGAAGGGGTAGCGAGGCACGTATGTATCATTGCTATTAAGGATAAAAAGATGGGGTCTATTCCTACATGAATAGATTTTGTCTACATCATGTCATCGTTCTTATTGCATTACTCCGTTTTTCCATGAACTTAATACACTAGATGCACGTTGGATAGTGGTCGATGTGCAGAGTAATAGTAGTAGATGCAGAATCATTTCGGTCTACTAATCTTGGATGTGATGCCTATATACATGATCATTGCCTTGGATATCGTCATAATTATTTGCTCTAACAATTGCCCAATAGTAATTTGTTTACCCACCGTATGTTATTTTCTCGAGAGAAGCCACTAGTGAAATCTACGGACCCCGGGTCTATCTTTTATCATATTGTTTTTAGATCTATATTTTAAAAAATACCTTGCTGCACTCTTTCTTTACTTATTTTATTTGTGTTCTTGATAGATCTTTTTATCCAATCTCATACAATTTAATCTAGCTTTTTCAATGGAGGGATTGACAACCCCTCTTACACGTCAGGTTGCAAGTATTTGTTCTTTGTGTGCATGTACCGTTTACATAGTGTTGCTTGGTTCTCCTAATGGATTGATAACCTTGGTTTCAAAACTGAGGGAAATACCTACCATAGTTGTACTGCATCATTCCTTCCTTTTGGGGGAAATACCGACGCAGTTTCAAGCCGCATCAATAAGCATCACCGAAACATGAAATAAATCTAGAAAAAATGTGTACACCAGTGTCAAGTCTAGGACTTGAACTTTGGTGGGTTGGTTCCACCACAAGGAACCTAACCATCTGAAGTACACGATTATTTTCTCAAATACATAGATATACATACACTCACCCCTATGAGCGCGTGCACACATACTCTATCCCTATGATTCTTTTGATATCTAACTCATGCTTCCTTCACGAGTTCAAAAAACTGCATACTCAATTCATTCTAAATTATGAGTTAATATTTAATTGTTAATCCAAGGATTTGACCAAATTACTTCACTCACATGTATTTTAGATAAAATTAATGTCATTAGATTCGTATTCAAAGGCTATCCATAGCCATAAATTTGCATTGTATGCACTACATATTAAGGAAATAAGTAATTGTTGGTCCAGACTTTGTCCTAATAATTAGAAAGAGCATTCAAGTCCTAATCCTTTTTTAAGATGTCAAGTTAGTCTTAATTATTCAAAACTAAATACCACCAACTCAAAACAGGCTTTCTCCCCGCTTTATAGATAATGCAATCACCTTGTCCATACAATTAGTTCAAGTGCAAGAAATGTATATATAAGTCCGCTCGGGCAACAACATACATGCCCAAATGAAAAAACAAAGAAAAGGGAAAAACCATCGAGTGGTCAATAGATCAGCGAATATGAGGCAGGGCAAGGGGACGAGCGGCCATAGTCATTGCATCCATCATGCTGCCAAAGCCGGTCTCGATTTTGTTGCCTGGAGAGCGGGTGCCAGAGGTGCAAAAGCGCTAGGAATTTGAAGATAAAGTCTGTGGCCCGCCGTAAGAAGACTCACTCAATCACCATCTTGTTATGTGTCATCCAGAGGGTACACGTCATTGTCACGAACACTAACATGAAGAGGCGTCTCCTTCTTTGGGTTTGGTTGGCCCAAGTTTTGAGAAACCAAGCCAAGCCTAGGGCCTCCCGTTCCATCCTAGAGCCCCTCATGGACAAAGCACCAAAGAAAATGAGCCTCGGGGCAGGCAGAGAATGTGCGAGTCCCCTTCTCCAGGACATACAAAGAAGGCATAGCCCATCGCCAGGCCCATGCCGATTGGCCACCTGCGATTTTTATGGGAGCGTTCATGTAGAAACTGACACATGAAGATCTTGATCTTCAGAGGACAGGGCGCTCCACATAGGTGTGGTGCACGCCAATATCGACCGTCAACAGAGGTCGTGATATGCAGAGCCAATGGAGAAGAACTACAATGGGGACAAGTGCTATGATATGGCATCTGGAAAATCCTGGTGTGATGTCATAAGTGAAGCCTGAAGGCCGGTCCAAGCAATGGTTTCCTCGGGTCCAAATGAACGTCGGAACGAGATGTTCCAGAATCCATTTTGGGAGGGCGGGGAAACCAATAGGAAGTGGTCCACATAGATAGCAAACAAGTTAGGGAAATCCATGCATAGCTTAGAACCACCCACCCAAGGCTCAAGCCAAAAGAGGGCCCATCTCCATTTTTGTAGAGATAGAGCCCTAGACGACTCCCCTTCTTTATTGATTGTACCGACTTCCAGAACTGAGATCCCTCCCTACATAACACACTAGAAGTGGACATCCCTGTAGATATGCAAAGAGCCACGAGTCACCATCCTCACTAAGGATCCTCCAAGCCCATCTCAACATAAGGGATACATTCATGCGAGGGAACACAATAATACCTAGACCCACCAGGTCCTTGGGCAAGCATATATTAGCCCATTTGACCATATGGTATTTTTAACGTCCAACAGCCCCCCGCCAGAAGAAACGTTATAGATCCTTATCAAAGGAGTTATACACCCCTTCTGGCAAAATATACATTCTCATCATATGCATGGGGAGACTAGAAAGGCATGAGCCAATAAGCACGGATTTACTTCCTTTGAACATAAATGTTTTGCACCACAGCTCAAGCCTAGTGGCCACTCACCCCATAAGTGGGTCAAATCCCGGATGAGTATGTAATGGGAAAGGTGGAAAACTCGCAATTAAGGTTGTCTGCAATCCGTTCTTGATCGTCGTTAGAGTACCTAGCAATACCACATCATGGGACCGACGGAACTCCTATCAAAGCGACTCTGACGGCGGATCTCGGGCTTCCTCCCAGGACCGATGGAGAGCTAGCCGGATGGCTAACTCCTCGTCGTCCCGCATGAGACGAGGCCCCAATCGACGGATACAGAGTTGCCAGACTCATATCCGTTGCTCACCATGCCCGAGAAGGTCGAAGATCACTAAGGAAGAGCTGGGGGGAGCGGAGCCAACTGCAAGTGGACTAGAGTGGCCAGGGTTTAGTTCAGGATGCGGATAGGGACACATATTTGTGGGGTTGTGGTGGGTCGGTACGGTCCGACGTGACGGATGCGTTCGAGCGTCCCTATATCCGCCCCACATATGGACAAGTTTGGAGGGTGTTGGGCAGCCCGGATGTATAGTGGGGTCTGCAGGGTCCAATTTGGTGGCAATTTCATGATCGGGTCGTGCACCCGGACGTAATAGGAGATTTGAGGACCCCGGTTGTTGATGCTCTTAGGGACATTTTTATAACGTCGCCATTCACCAATCGTACCTCCATTCGGCGGCGACGACGGTGGCATGGCGAAGAACGACAAGTCAACCAAGGCAGGGACCTTCATGACCCCTTCTTCTCCGAGCCCCTCCCCAGCCATAAAGCCCAAGGCGAAGCCCTAGCTGGAAATTGAGTGGTAGGGCATCCTTATCGGCGGGTACGAGACTTGTGTCATGGGCAAGCAATGTATTTGGCTTTCGCGTGCACATGCACCTGAATCTTTCCGTAATAATAAAGCATCGATCGACTTTGTCGGGTTCACCGTCACAATACGCTTTTTTTCTCATGTTATAATACGCTTTTACTATTTGTATGGACAAAATCGTAATAAAAACGATATAAACAAGGTGGTACTAATTTGGGGTACGCACTAAAGATTTAGGAGTAGTTTGGTTGGTGACCTGGCTTTGTGCCTGGAGAAAAACTAGCGCCTGGCCTGGGCCTGGGTTGGCGTTGATTTGTGCCTGGTCAGGCTAGCCTGGGATTGAAGCGTTTGGATTGTTCGTTGCCTGCACTTGCCTCCTTTACCTTAAAAAAATATTGAATCAGTGGGCCATACCACTTTGTCTCCCGGTTAGGACCCAGGCCGCTGGACAGGCGTAGAAAAATGGACGCCTGAACCAGGCTAAACACCCTGCCTGGTGCTAACCACTTTATTATATATTTTTATTCGGTGGAGCCAGGCTAATGCAGTTACTTGGGAGGACCAGGCCAGGCAGTCGTTTTCCTTCTCGGGCACCAACCAAACGCTTATCAGACACACTCCAGGCACAAGCTAGGCCAGGCATGTTGTGGTGTGGACACCAACCAAACTAGCCCTTAATTCTTTCGCTCACGGGCACGCTTGGGCCGTTACTTTCTATTGGGCCTGGGTTGGCGAGATAAGGAGGTTTGCGCTCTGCGCGGCAGAGTCGCTCCCGTGTTGTGAGGGGGGCGCCGGCAGGAGGCCCCACGGCGGCGGTGAGCCGCGGAGGAGAAGAAGGAGCGCCAGGGAGGGGTACTCTCCCGTGCTCCCATTCTCCCCCCGTCTCGCTCTGCCAAGTAAGGAAGGGCATGTCCCTGCGAGCGGCCGCGACGAGGCTCGCGCCCTCCAGCCTCCGCCGCCGCCACGGCCACCTCCTGCCGGCAGCCGCCACCATCTTCAGTACACCCCCCCCTTCCTCGCCGTCCCCTCTCTCGTGGCCTGCTTGGATGGACAATAGGAGGCCGTGTCCTTCTCCAACACGAAGCAATGGAGTGCCCGACCCGGATTTGATTTGCCTGGCATAAGAAGGAAGTGTCCTCGGCCGGAATCTCCATCAGGTTGCGTCCTTGGACCAGGAGCTCCATCAAATCCCGTCGAAATTGCAAGTTTCGTCGAAACGTCCAATGTCGCCGGCGAGTTCGCCGGAGGAAGAAACGCCGAGTTCGCCGAAGGAACAAGAACGTCCGTCCAACCATCCAATGTCGTTTTCGGCGGCTACACCAAAGGTATATATCCCCTTGATATTCATTGTATGCAATTCCCTGTTTTAGATGTTGTTTCTGTCCCCTGCCTCTGACTATGCTAGTAGCTTATTTTTTCTTCTTTTTATTAGATATTCAGTTATATGGGCAAGGCATCTGAATGAACCAATTCGTGTTGAGCGGGATTATAGTTTAGTTAGAAATCTGAGCTTATTTTCCTCCGGAAATGAGCATTAGCCCTCAGAAAAGAAACGAACCGCACAACTATCCTCCTACTTAATTATTAATCTGTATGTTCATTATTACAGTAAGTTCAGAAACTGCATTTGTGTATTTGTCCCAAGCTTTCTTGCTCATCTCATTCTGTACGTACCATTTTGTATGTCAGAAAGCAATGGTTTCTATATAGAGCTATAGTTCATCTATATGTTTCTGCTATATATTATTGATGTGTTTCCCCCACCTGCTATTTGAATGACATAATCCTTCAGATCTTTCCCAAGTTTGGTGTTGAAGCTAACAAGACTCCTCCTTCCTGTAAATACAACTTTGAATGAAGGAAAGCAAGAAAGGGCCGCCTTTATATCTTGGATCACTCCATAGCAGGGAGCAAGAGTGGGCACATCCGAGTTTAGATATTCAGTCACCGTTTTGCAATCCATCTCAAGCTCCACGGGTCCTCTGAAAACTTTTGCCAGAGCATGCAGCCGAACCAGGGTTGCCCGGGCTTCAGCTTCCTCCACACTATCGGAAACTGGTAACTGATAGTATGTCGACAGATACACTTAGCCTCTATAATCCCTGGCTACAGCCCCCGCCCATCCCAGCCACTGATCTGCTAAAAACTTGCGTCAGTGTTCAACTACGCCGAGCCCTGTTCGAGCGGAGTCCACTGTATGGGTGGCAGTGAAAGAGGTATTTATGTGGTAAAGGACGGGGTCAGTTGTTCCTTTCCCTTCTCTGAACTCATCTTTTCCATCGCATCGCCCATCTCTTCCTCGTACTTCTCCAGGAAGCTGACAGAGTGCAGAACATATTCCTTTCCTTCATGGACTACTACAACGCACAGGCATTTTCACGAAGAGAACATAGGGATTTTAAGTTTTGTATAGCCTGCACTGGAGGCTGTAGAGTTAAGTTTTTGTACATTTTGCGAATCGTTTTCTTCCAGATTCTCTTAGTGTATATAGTCTAACTATAGAAGGTTATTTACTATCTGCAAATTTGCTTTTTCCATTGCTGATCATGTCCTCTCTGTGCACTTACATCCTTCTGTTAACAGTTTAGTGATCTAATGATTATTCAGAAGGGACGCTGCATGTTCCTAGATGCATAGCTTTTCTTATATAGATTTTCATTACACTTAGATTTTTTTTGGATAACAATGGTATTTAAGATAGTTTTTTTTGTAGAATTCTCACACTGAAATCCGAACAAACCATACCTTCAAAAGGCCAGCATAATAGCACTTAAAATAAATGCTAATCTGCACTCACGCTGCAATCTGGTGCCCATTCTTCTGGTGATTTGGTCAAAGCTACAACCAAGCAAAGATATTTTACATGCTATAAGAACTAAGTTATGGACCTTGTGTTCCCAGGTGTATAATATGCGTGCTCTGCCGGTTCCCCGCAAGCGCTTTCGGCCATGACCTCAAGTTCTGCAGCTAGGCCGTGAATGTGTTGGTCCTTCTCACCGTCCACCGATGATGGTGCCCAAGATAAGTGACGGAAGGAGAAAAGGATGTTGCAGTTGTGTGGTCGTCGGAACGACTTGCCGTGGACGTGGCCATGCACTGGATGCCATCGGCGACTAGCCTCCGCAAAATATGGATGCACGGGATTCTGCTACAAACATTGGGGAGTGTGTACTGTTGCGGTGCTGTGACATATACACTCTGTGGAAGAAACCCTTGTTTGATTTACAGGTGATGTTGATTCGTCTGGAATCTACTTTTGACAGATCAATCTGGTTTGTTGGCTGTTGGGTGGCTTCATGCGACGCCGCAGTGCACTAGGGAGAGGTACAGGTCCACAGAACTACATGTATCTACCGTAATGTTTCATCTGTCGATTTTGACGTTCAATATTGACTCCTTGATCCCGTTTCTTAGGGTTCATGATTGGCAATTGGTCGTGGGCAATGGAACTAAAATATCTACTAAATGTTCATGGATATCTTAGGAGAACAATTCAGACTTTAGATGTACACTATATTTGATGCATCAGTCTAATCTGTACTTCAAATTACAGTGTATGATTTGTTTGGACACTACATATATATTTGATGGAGCCGTCTAAGTTGGACTGTTGGACATGAAATTACAGTGTACAATTTCCATCCAACTTGCTAATTCAATTTTACTTATTTTATAAACTCTTTAATAATAATTCTAAACAGCATAATAATTTAGAAAATATTTTCCAAAGGATGTTTTTTATATCTTCCTATATCATTTTGATGTGGGATGGGTTGTAAATACAGGTCTATAAATAACTTTATCATAGTTGTTATTTAACATCCTTAAGCCATCGTTTGGGGATAAGAGGCATGTTGAAATTGAGTGGAGAGGGTCCTTGAGCCATGCTTAAAAGATACCAGTGATGCCTGCTTATGTGATGATTATGTCATGGATGATATACCCATGTCTATGCCGTCTTGAATATGCCCGTCATGTCATAGTGTTCTATTTTTTTTCCGTTGCAACGCACGGGCATTTATGCTAGTTATAAAAAAAAAGGTAATAATTGAAAAAAGTCAAAATTTCCTAAAACTTTTGGAAACAAAACATGATCGAGTGTTTTACTCATGTAAAAAGTCTCTTCCATAAATGACTTTCATGGTGTTCTGGTCAAAATAATAATAATTCAACACTATATACAAGACACTATTTGTACTTTTGGTCCCTGAATTGTTACTTTTTGCCTGAAATCAACGGGGTTTTTCCTTGGCTAAACTTGTCATGCGAGTACAACACAAGGTTAACTTTATTTCCGGGAAGTTTCAGTTTTTTTTGTCAATTGCCAAATTGTTTTTTCCATATCAGGGGCGTGTGCACCCGAGACGAGAGCACAAGGGTATTCCCCCCTTCATAAGGGCATCTCCAGCCGTTCGCCCCCCCAGGGCGCCTAAATAGAGCGGCTTGGGGGCGACCTAGCTCCCAGTCACGCCCCCACGCGCCGGCCTCAGGATGCGGGAAATTTAAACTTGGTCGTTCCCGCTCTCAAAAGACGCCGCAAATCCGGCGATCGGACGTAGTCTGGCGTTACAAAAAATAGAGCGCCGCCGCCGCAAGTTCGCGTGCGCAACGATTCACTCGGCGGGGTCGGCTCCAGGCGTTGGCGGAATCGGCGTGCGCGGGCTCGTCGTTGGCGGAGCTGCTTCGGTGCTGGGCTGCGTCGGCGCGGCTTCGGCATTGCTGGGCGGCGATGCAGAGGCGTCGGTCAGGCTTGGCGTCCGTGTGGTCGTGGGCGTCGTGGGCGTCGTCGGCGTTGCCGTCGGCAGCTCGTTCAGGATGAGGCCGCGCTGCACCAGGGACCACGCCTTGAGCTTCTCGTCGTTGCTCTGGAGCATGTCCGCCCCGCCCATCAGAAAAACCATGTCGGTGTTCCTCTTCTTCGCGGCGACGTTCGTCCGGAGCATGTCGAACTTGATGGCGTTATTCTTCATTAGCGACGACCACCGCGCCTCGGTCTTCTCTTCGCGTAGGACGGCCCGGGCCTGGGCGTCGGCGAGGCAATGTTCGATGGACTCCTGCACTCGCGCGGTAGCGGTCCACGGTAGAGATGGGGCGTCGGTGTGGACGCGTAGGCGGCGGGCGGCGAGTAGTTGTATGGAGGGTACTGCACGCCGACGAAGGCGGGCGAGGGCGTGCGCGTAGCGGGGTGACCATGAGGAAAGGTCACGTTTGGGTTGAACCCACCGTGCGCATCGCCGTCGGCGTAGCCCGGCGACGATGAACCCCATGGAGATCCGGCGCCTTGCTGTCCCCAGGGCGCGTACTGGGCGTGGCTGACGATGGGTGGATTCATCCCCGCCTGGTCGACCGATGAGGAAGACGCCGCCGCGCGCGCCGCGTTGTCGCGGGCCTTCTTGGCTATGGCCCTGTTCCGCCTGTCGGTGGTGACTGCTTCGCGCCGCTGAACTTCCACCCTCCACTCGGCGTTCGACAGGCCCGGTTGCTTCGATGGCGGCGTCCTCGGCTTCCTCTGCTTCGGCTGGGCCACGGCGCCAGTCGCGGTTGCCGCCGCGCGCGGCATGGCGTGCTTCTTCGGCGGCATGGCGTACTTCTTCGCGGCGAGCGGGAGGGGGTTTGGCGGGAGAAAGGAAGAGAATGGCGGGAGGAAGGCGAGCGAGCGGGAGAGATGCGAGGGAAAAGCGTCGAGAAACGGCGGGAAAAGGCCCTCGGGTCGCCTCTAGGGCGGGCCCACGCGCCTTTTTCGCTTGTGCCGGCTCCCCAAGCGCCCCACAGGGCGCCGGATTCGGCCTGGGTCCGCCGGCACCAGTTTTGGCCCGAGCCGACGAAAAACGGGCTCCTGGGACGCGACTGGGGCCTTTTTTTGGCGCCGGCGCGGCAAAATCGCTTGGGGAGGGCCCGTTGGAGGCGCGGCTGGAGATGCCTAAGGACCTGTCTGTATCTCCGTAATTCACCAATCGTACCTCCACCCGGCGGCGGCGGCGGCGGCGGTGGCATGGCGAAGAGAGGCAAGTCGGCCGAGGCGGCGACCTCCACGGCCCCTCCTCCAAGCCCCTCCCCAGCCATAAAGGCTAAGGCGAAGCCCCGGCTGGAAATCGAGGGGTACCCCGTGGAGGGCATCTCCATCGGCGGGCACGAGACGTGCGTCATCTTCCCGACGCTGAGCCTCGCCTTCGACATAGGCCGGTGCCCGCAGCGCGCCGTGGCGCAGGACTTCCTCTTCATCTCGCACGCCCACCTCGACCACATCGGAGGCCTCCCCATGTACGTGGCCACGCGGGGGCTCTACAGGCTGCGCCCGCCCACCATCTTCGTCCCCAAGTACCTCAGGGAGCTCGTGGAGCGGCTGTTCGACGTGCACCGCGCCATGGACCAGTCCGAGCTCAACCACGCCCTCGTCCCACTCGACATTGGCGAGGAGTATGAGCTTAGGAGGGATCTCAAGGTCAGGGCCTTCAAGACCTACCATACCATACCCAGCCAGGTGAGGGAACTTGCTTCAGTTCTTGGAATTGTGCACCCCCTGGTTGATCTGTGAGGAATTTTGCAATGGCTTGGTTGAAAGTGATATCTGATATGGTTCTAGGGGTACGTGATATACTCAGTGAAGCAAAAGCTCAAGAAGGATTATCTTGGCCTCCCGGGGAGCGAGATCAAAAGGTTGAAGCTATCAGGCGTGGAGGTCTGTATGTCTTGGTGGATGTCAATATTTCATAGGAATAGGTAAATCAGAATCTACCAAGAGTTGTTGATGTGATCATGTGCTTGCAATTTTCCATTCCTTGCAGATTACTAATACAGTGACAACACCCGAGGTTGCTTTCACTGGGGATACGATGTCAGATTTCATTCTTGATCCTGACAATGCAGACGTATTGAAGACGAAAATTCTTGTGATGGAGGTATTACGTCTTGCCGCTTTATCATCATATAACCAACTTCCATTTTATTAACAGTAGCAACCAGTTTTTGTCTCCAAGTATATTCAAATTTCACTGCATGCAAGCTAGCTGCTGTTATTTTGCAAACAGAACTGATCACATCTAGGAAAAACTCATGTGCCACCAGTTAGCTGCAATTAAACGAATCCTGGTGGTTAGAAGCATGTTTCACTTCTTGTGCTCAAAACTTTTGCTGTTATTTTCCTCTCATGAGTTTTTCTTTGTTCCTATTATTGATCTGCTGAGCTCTTCTTAAAATTTTCAGAGTACTTTTCTTGATGACTCTGTCTCGATTGAGCATGCAAGGGAATATGGGCACATACACTTGTTTGAGGTTTACTTTGATTATTTTTGTCTGTCATAGGAAAGAAAGATGACCTAGTATCCGTAATAGTGCTTATGCTTCCATTTATGTTTGATGATATTTCCAGATTGCGAATCACTCTGAGAAGTTTGAAAACAGAGCCATTCTACTAATTCACTTTTCGGCTCGTTATACAACAGAGGTGGGTTAATATCTATTGTTTCAGTTCTCTCTGTGGAAATAGTATGGCTTGTTATTCAAATTTTAGCTATTGATGATTGAAGTCTATTTTACCCCCTTTACTGGCCGATTTATCCCAATTTCGCTCATGTTAAGGATGCTTTGGCTCCACATGTTAGTTCTAGCTTTTATGTTAATCAACTTCACCAATAATGCGCAACCCTTTTATAGTCTGAACTCCTTGTGACAAAGCACAACATGTTGATGATGCTAAAAAAAATGCAGAGATATCAATTACCTTACTGCATTTCCCTTGCTCTGTGAAAATCCCCTATATTTGGCTCTACATGCTTTGTAAGTAAATCTGTTGTATCTCTTGACCCCATCATCAGACATCCAGACCTATCCTTTCCTTGTGTAAAAGAAAAAGAAAACTGCGACAGATTCCTAATACTAGAGTTGCTTTCTTCAGGAAATTGATGCAGGGATAAGTAGATTGCCCCTGTCGTTCCGAAGCAGAGTTTATGCGTTGAAAGAGGGCATCTGAAATTAGGTTTCTTGTCTTGCGTCGAAACTAGACGAACAAAATGTCTGTATTTTTCACCCTAAACCTTGCTTGTATGGTATGCCATCGTAACAAGGTTCTTGACATGTCCCTAGTATTAAATTCATCTGGAATTCTGTGAAATGATGACTGGTTTAGTTGAGTGTTGATTTTGTCTATGTGAGATGGGAGAAGATTGAAATGCTTATTGTGTTTGGTTGACAGAAGAATTTGAAAGAAGTAATACGTACAAAACAAGCTGCATTTCTTTCTGAAGATGGATACTTAGGGTATACAAAAAAATCATAAACAAGAGCGGTTACAGTACGTCCATGTTGTACAACATGCATGCGTATATGTATATATAGGTACACAATTCCTATTTCCGAGGAAGAAGAAGAAGAAGAAGAAGAAGAAGAAGAAAAGCAAGTACATTGATTACACGAACAGAGAGCAGCAGACCCTCCTATATTCCTCACTCTATGCATGCTTACGGCCTTGTTGTCTAGTGTAGCATCAAAGATGGATGGGTTGTCGCGTGGAACGTTAACTGTTGTTTCCTTCCCTTGGGCGTGTCCGCTTGGCAGGTATGGTATGGTAGGGTACGGCGACGATCAGCAGGGACTGCCCGCGTTGCAGTCCAACGGGCCGGCGAAGCGGGTGAGCCTCCTGACGTACTCCCCTGGCTTGGGCTTGAGGAGGTCCTTACCGTTGAGCTTCTGGCTTATTTTTCCGCCGGACGTGATGAAGAAGGCGTCGTTTATCATCAGGTCGCCTTCCGATGTCCACACCCAGTTCTTCCACTCCGACTCGGCCGCGTACTCGCGCTTGGTCGCCTGCTCCACGTTTGAATTTGAATTTGAATTTGAATTGATGATTTGATTTGAACCATGTTGGGTGGATAGATGGATCGGAGTGAGGAGGAGGAGAGGACGTAGGTACCTCCTTGGCAGCCATGTTGGGTGGTGCTCTGTAGCGGTTCCCCTGGCTGACGATGGTGGGCGCGCTGCTGCCTCCGATGGCGTACATGAGCCAGTTGGTGTAGTCGTTGTTGACGACGTGGAAGAAGCCGTAGCGGCAGCGAGGCATCCTCTGCACCAGGCCTCTCCCGAAGTGGTTGAAGGCGACGGTGACCTGCATCACCTTGTCCTCCTCCTTCCCATCGGTGGCGCCGAAGAGCATCACGTCGTTGTGGTGGGCCAGGTGGGTGTTGGAGACGGTGACGGCCGTGGACATGGCCACCACGTCGATCATGCCGTCCTCGCAATTATCCATGGACAGGTGGTCCACCCACACTTTGGTGGCGTTGAAGATGGAGACGCCGTCGCCGTCGGCGCGGGTACGGATCGTGGAGTGGGTTGCCGTCATCGACACGTTGCCGCCCGACGTGTGTACGATGCCGTGCACGTGGAGGTTGTTGATGATGACGTTGTTCTGGTGCTGGATGGTGAGCCCACCGCCGTTGGCCACGTGCACCTGCGCCCCGCGCCCGTCGATGGTCTTGTCGCTCTGGATGATGATCTCCTGGGACGCGTTGATCACCATGTCCCTCGCGAAGATGATCCACAGCGGCTCCGTCTGGACCGCGCCCCACCGGAGCGTCCCGGGCCGCGGGTTGGTGAAGTCATCGTCGTTGGCGTCGGTCACGATGTAGATCTTGCCCTTGAGCCCGCCGGTGGTCTCGCGGCCGAACCCCTTGGCGCAGCGGGCCATCCGCTGCCGGTCCGTCGCCCAGTCCTTGCGGCACCGCCAGCACCGGTCGATCGGGTTCGTCGCCATGCACGGGCCCGTGTACTTTGGCTTCTTCGACTTCTTCTCCGAATACAGCGCACGACGCGGGCTAGTCGACCTGCACGCACGCACGCTCACTACATGTTCATGCCAATGCCACTTAATTCATCTACCACTCACTCGCTACAACGTAACTACAGTAGTACTCTACTCCGTATATGATAATATTATATTAATGCATGCATGCATGCATGCCTGTGAACGGCGCGGTTGAAGTGGTCCACGACGCTGTAGGGGTCGGGGTTGTACGCCGGGTTGGCGCTCGCTACGGCCGTCGCCGCCAGGAACGCCGCCCCCAAGAGGAGCAGCGACGCCGGCCTGCTCCATTGGAGGCTCCGATCCATGGACAACTAACTCTCTATCTTGTGGTATGATTGCTTTGTTTGGGTAGCTCCAGATAGATAGATAGATAGATAGGTAGAGAGGGGACAACCCTATCGCTCGCGTGGAAGAGAAGACAAGGCCTATATACGTAGGAGGATGGCCGTCGAGGTGGTATTATTAGCACAGAGGGGTGAGGCGAGCCACGCTCCACGGAGGAGACAAATTGTTTTGCCAATATTTGATTTTCTATTCTTGGTCTGGCCAGGCCGGAGAGGAGAGCCAAGACAAGGGAACGCATGAACCGCCAATGAACGTTCGTTTGGTCGACTCAAGGTTACTTTGAGTTTTTTCTTCTTCTAAACACGTTACAACCAAAGTCCCTCACATGCACGAGCATACACTCATCTCTATAAACGCACGCATGCACGTACGCACACCCTACCCTATTACGGGTTGTGGTATTGATGACAAGCAATTAATGGACAAATAAGACTATCTAATGTAAAACTAAGTTTTACTCCCAAGAGCAAAGGTTGTCGAGCATCGGCAACCCCCAAAAGGGAAAAAAATAAAACTGAGGCTTCTCAAAGGTTGCTTTTTGTAACCTTATCTTAGGGCATGTTTGGTTGCTTGTGTATGCCTCGGTCAGGCCTAGGAATGTGGCTTTGGCCCGTTAGGATGCCTGACCTATATCCAAATATTGGCTCATTCTTTCCTCTCAACCAGGTGTTCGGCTTGCAACGGAGGGGAATGCAGCGCCGAGCTCATGCGAGCTGATGGATGCTGCGAGCCCACGCGTGTCCCTGAAAAATCGACTGGAGGAATTGGATCACCTCTCGCCAATTTGATCGCCCTATTTAGCCCTCGTCCACTCACCTCGAAACCCCCGCCACCATTTCCTCCCCTTCGAGCTCTCTGTCCCGGGCGTATTCTTCACCGTAGAGCAGGTCAGCGACACACCGGCCGGTTGTGGTCGGCGCCGTCGATCCTTCTTCTTCCTCTTCTTCCCTGAGTTGTTTCGCACCTCCTGCTTGTCTACACTGATGTTTTAAGTTCAATCACTGCCTACTCGTTGTACCTTAGATATGTGAGCATGTGGTAGGAGTAGATCTGTGGGTAGTATGGTAGACCTTAGATATGTGAGCATGTGATGATGTGGTAGATCATATAGTAGTGTTGTCATTTTGCTAGAATGTTAGGTTTTGCTTCTCAACATTGTTGATGTTCATGTTGTTGTGATAGATGCGGCAATGTGTTGAACTAGATGATAGTATGTGTAGTATAGTAGTAGGTAGATAGGTAGATATAGTATGGTAGATAGGTAGATGTGGTATTGTGTTGAACTTTGTGATCAGTTAATGCTAGTTTGACCAGTCCATGTGTTGTATGCATTATCTTTGTTCAGTAGTATTGGTGCTAACCATTGTCATACATGAACACCAAAGACCTTAGTTAGGCCATTGTTTTGTCTGAGAGTATGTGCCCCTATGTTGAGGACTCACAACTGCTATCCGATCAGAGACCTCCTGGTGCAGATGTGTTTGAGGGGCCTGTAGTGCAATCATCTATAGTGGTGGTGATGCCTGAGGCAGCTACTAAGGCTACAAAGGCAGCGATTTGGGGGGGCTAGGAAGGGGAACACAATGAAATGGCAGCCTTCCCTGAGCACGTTCATGCTTAACAAGATGTGTGAGTTCATCGCTAGTGGGGTTAGGACTGACTAGGTCTTCAAGGAGGTGCACCTCAACATTGTTACCAAGCAAGTCTTTGAGTTATGTGGCACAAAGGTGACCTCAACCCTAGTCTACAAACACCTCGGGAAGTGGAGATCCATATGGATCCGAGTGTCCAAGCCCAGAGACCTTAGCGGAGCATAGTGGGATCAGGACAC
The DNA here is from genome assembly GCF_002162155.2 of Triticum dicoccoides. Taxonomy (NCBI): domain Eukaryota; kingdom Viridiplantae; phylum Streptophyta; class Magnoliopsida; order Poales; family Poaceae; genus Triticum; species Triticum dicoccoides. The sequence goes on from NC_041391.1 coordinate 286,414,945, forward strand.
CTTCGCGATCCCGATGGAGGCAGAGCACTACCAAGTCCACGTCGCGGTTAGCTAATATAGCACTTGGTTTTGTGCTCTAACATGTCGATCACAACTAATATCGATGTGTTTCTTTCTTAGGACCACCCCAAGGACACTGAGTTCCTCAACACTCCCATCCAGAACAACTCTCAGATGCAGACCATCTTCTCATGCGGTCTGGCTACTGGCAAGCATGCCATGGCTTTCAATTAGCCTCTCGTTCGCTATGCATGAGTATCTATACACCCAAGAGTCTGAGTGTTGGGGAACGTTACAGAAAATTAAAAATTTTCCTACGGTTTCACCAAGATCCATCTATGAGTTCATCCAAGCAACGAGTCAAGGGAGTGAGTTTGCATCTACATACCACTTGTAGATCGCGTGCGGAAGCTTGCAAGGGGATGGTGATGATGGAGTCGTACTCGACGTGATTCGGATCACCGATGACCAAGTACTGAACGGACAGCACCTCCGCGTTCAACACACTTACGGGACGGGAGACGTCTCCTCCTTCTTGATCCAGCAAGGGGGGAGAAGAGGTTGAGGAAGATCGCTCCAACGGCAGCACGACGGCGTGGTGCAGTTGGTACAGCAGTACTCCGACAGAGCTTCACCAAGCACGTATGGAGGAGGAGAGATGTTGGGGAGGGGAGGGGCTGCACCTTGACTTGTGTATTGCAGCCCTCCCCTCACCCCTCTATATATAGGGGAAGGGGGCAAGGGGGGCCGGCCCTCTAGGGAAAACCCTAGGGGGGGGCGGCGGCCAAAGGGAGAGGGGTGAGAGGGTGGCTTGCCCCCCAAGCCAGGGGGGCGCCCCCTTTAGGGTTTCCCCTCCCCTTGCCCTAGCCGCATGGGCCAGGGTGGGGAGGCGCGCCCAGCCCACTAGGGGTTGGCTCCCTGCCCCACGCAGCCCATGTGGTCCCCCGGGAGGGGTGGCCCCACCCGGTGGTCCTCCGGAACCCTTCCGGTGGCCCCGGTATGACCCCGAAACTTACCGATGTCCGTTTGACAACTTCCCATATATAAATCTTTACCTCCGAACCCTTCCGGAACTCCTCGTGACGTCCAGGATCTCATCCGGGACTCCGAACAACATTCGGTAGTCACATACTAGTCTTCCTAATAACCCTAGCGTCACCGAACCTTAAGTGTGTAGACCCTACGGGTTCGGGAGACATGCAGACATGACCGAGACGCTCTTAGGTCAATAACCAACAGCGGGATCTGGATACCCATGATGGCTCCCACATGCTCCTCGATGTTGTCATCAGATGAACCACGATGTCGAGGATTCGATCAAACCCTGTATACAATTCCCTTTGTCAATCGGTACGTTACTTGCCCGAGACTCGATCGTCGGTATCCCAATACCTTGTTCAGTCTCGTTACCGGCAAGTCACTTTACTCGTACCGTAATGCATGATCCCGTGGCCAACACCTTGGTCACCTTGAGCTCATTATGATGATGCATTACCGAGTGGGCCCAGAGATACCTCTCCGTCATACGGAGTGACAAATCCCAGTCTCGATCCGTGTCAACCCAACAGATACTTTCGGAGATACCTGTAATGCACCTTTATAGTCACCCAGTTACGTTGTGACGTTTGATACACCCAAGGCACTCCTACGGTATCCGGGAGTTACACGATCTCATGGTCGAAGGAAGAGATACTTGACATTGGCAAAGCTCTAGCAAACGAACTAAACGACCTTTGTGCTATGCTTAGGATTGGGTCTTGTCCATCACATCATTCTTCTAATGATGTGATCCCGTTATCAACAACATCCAATGTCCATAGCCAGGAAACCATGACTATCTGTTGATCACAACGAGCTAGTCAACTAGAGGCTCACTAGGGACATATTGTGGTCTATGTATTCACACGTGTATTACGATTTCCGGATAATACAGTTATAGCATGAATAAAAGACAATTATCATGAACAAAGAAATATAATAATACTATTATTATTGCCTCTAGGGCATATTTCCAACAGTCTCCCACTTGCACTAGAGTCACCAATCTAGTTACATTGTGATGAATCGAACACCCATAGAGTTCTGGTGTTGATCATGTTTTGCTCGCGAGAGAGGTTTAGTCAACGGATCTGCGACATTCAGATCCGTATGTACTTTGCAAATTTCTATGTCTCCATCTTGAACATTTTCACGGATGGAGTTGAAACGACGCTTGATGTGCCTGGTCTTCTTGTGAAACCTGGGCTCCTTGGCAAGGGCAATATCTCCAGTGTTGTCACAGAAGAGTTTGATTGGCCCCGACGCATTGGGTATGACTCCTAGGTCGGTGATGAACTCCTTCACCCAAATCGCTTCATGCGCTGCCTCCGAGGCTGCCATGTACTCCGCTTCACATGTAGATCCTGCCACGACGCTCTGCTTGCAGCTGCACCAGCTTACTGCTCCACCATTCAACATATACACGTATCCGGTTTGTGACTTAGAGTCATCCGGATCTGAGTCGAAGCTAGCTTCGACGTAACCCTTTACGACGAGCTCTTCGTCTCCTCCATAAACGAGAAACATGTCCTTTGTCCTTTTCAGGTACTTCAGGATATTCTTGACCGCTGTCCAGTGTTCCTTGCCGGGATTGCTTTGGTATCTTGCTACCAAACTTACGGCAAGGTTTACATCAGGTCTAGTACACAGCATGGCATACATAATAGATCCTATGGCTGAAGCATAGGGGATGACACTCATCTCTTCTTTATCTTTTGCCGTGGTCGGTGACTGAGCCGTGCTCAATCTCACACCTTGTAACATAGGCAAGAACCCTTTCTTGGACTGATCCATTTTGAACCTTTTCAAAATCTTATCAAGGTATGTGCTTTGTGAAAGACCTATGAGGCGTCTCGATCTATCTCTATAGATCTTGATGCCTAATATATAAGCAGCTTCTCCAAGGTCCTTCATTGAAAAACATTTGTTCAAGTAGGCCTTAATGTTGTCCAGAAATTCTATATTATTTCCCATCAAGAGTATGTCATCTACATATAATATGAGAAATGCTACAGAGCTCCCACTCACTTTCTTGTAAACGCAGGCTTCTCCATAAGTCTGCGTAAACCCAAACGCTTTGATCATCTCATCAAAGCGAATATTCCAACTCCGAGATGCTTGCACCAGCCCATAAATGGATCGCTGGAGCTTGCATACTTTGTCAGCGTTCTTAGGATCGACAAAACCTTCAGGCTGCATCATATACAGCTCTTCCTTAAGATGCCCGTTAAGGAATGCCGTTTTGACGTCCATCTGCCATATCTCATAATCATAGTATGCGGCAATTGCTAACATGATTCGGACAGACTTTAGCTTCGCTACGGGAGAGAATGTCTCGTCGTAGTCAATCCCTTGAACCTGTCGATAACCCTTAGCGACAAGTCGAGCTTTATAGATGGTAACATTACCATCCGCGTCCGTCTTCTTCTTAAAGATCCATTTGTTTTCTATCGCTCGCCGATCATCGGACAAGTCTGTCAAAGTCCATACTTTGTTTTCATACATGGATTCTATCTCGGATTTCATGGCTTCAAGCCATTTGTTGGAATCTGGGCCCGCCATTGCTTCTTCATAGTTTGAAGGTTCACCGTTGTCTAACAACATGATTTCCAGGACGGGGTTGCCGTACCACTCTGGTGCGGAACGTGTCCTTGTGGACCTACGAAGTTCAGTAGCAACTTGATCCGAAGTACCTTGATCATCATCATTGGTTTCCTCTTCAGTTGGTGTGGGCATCACAGGAACATTTTCCTGAGCTGCACCACTTTCCCGTTCGAGAGGCAGTACTTCATCGAGTTCTACTTTCCTCCCACTTACTTCTTTCGAGAGAAACTTTTTTCCAGAAAGTATCCGTTCTTGGCAACAAAGATCTTGCCTTCGGATCTTAAGTAGAAGGTATACCCGACAGTTTCCTTAGGGTATCCTATGAAGACGCATTTTTCCGACTTGGGTTCGAGCTTTTCAGGTTGAAGTTTCTTGACATAAGCATCGCATCCCCAAACTTTTAGAAACGACAGCTTAGGTTTCTTCCCAAACCATAATTCATACGGTGTCGTCTCAACGGATTTAGACGGTGCCCTATTTAAAGTGAATGTAGTTGTCTCTAGAGCGTATCCCCAAAATGATAGCGGTAAATCGGTAAGAGACATCATAGACCGCACCATATCTAATAGAGTGCGATTATGACGTTCGGACACACCGTTACGCTGAGGTGTTCCAGGCGGCGTGAGTTGTGAAACGATTCCACATTTCCTCAAGTGTGTACCAAATTCGTGACTTAAGTATTCTCCTCCACGATCTGATCGTAGGAACTTTATCTTTCGGTCATGTTGATTCTCTACCTCATTCTGAAATTCCTTGAACTTTTCGAAGGTCTCAGACTTGTGTTTCATTAAGTAAACATACCCATATCTACTTAAATCATCGGTGAGAGTGAGAACATAACGATATCCTCCGCGAGCCTCAACGCTCATTGGACCGCATACATCGGTATGTATGATTTCGAACAAGTTGGTTGCTCGCTCCATTGTTCCGGAGAACGGAGTCTTGGTCATTTTGCCCATGAGGCATGGTTCGCATGTGTCAAACGATTCATAATCAAGAGACTCTAAAAGTCCATCAGCATGGAGCTTCTTCATGCGCTTGACACCAATGTGACCAAGGCGGCAGTGCCACAAGTATGTGGGACTATCGTTATCAACTTTACATCTTTTGGCATCCACACTATGAACATGTGTAACATTACGCTCGAGATTCATTAAGAATAAACCATTAACCATCGGAGCATGACCATAAAACATATCTCTCATATAAATCGAACAACCATTATTCTCAGACTTAACTGAGTAGCCATCTCGTATTAAACGAGATCCAGATACAATGTTCATGCTCAAACTTGGCACTAAATAACAATTATTAAGGTTCAAAACTAATCCCGTGGGTAAATGTAGAGGCAGCGTGCCGATGGCGATCACATCGACTCTGGAACCATTCCCGACGCGCATCGTCACCTCGTCCTTCGCCAGTCTCCGTTTATTCCGCAGCTCCTGCTGTGAGTTACAAATATGAGCAACGGCACCGGTATCAAATACCCAGGAGTTACTACGAGTACTGGTAAGGTACACATCAATTACATGTATATCAAATATACCTTTGGTGTTGCCGGCCTTCTTATCCGCTAAGTATTTGGGGCAGTTCCGCTTCCAGTGACCCTTCCCCTTGCAATAAAAGCACTCAGTCTCAGGCTTGGGTCCATTCTTTGACTTCTTCCCGGTAACTGGCTTACCGGGCGCGGCAACCTCCTTGCCGTCCTTCTTGAAGTTCTTCTTACCCTTGCCCTTCTTGAACTTAGTGGTCTTATTGACCATCAACACTTGATGTTCTTTCTTGATTTCAGCCTCTGCTGACTTCAGCATCGAGAACACTTTAGGAATGGTCTTTTCCATCCCCTGCATGTTTTAGTTCATCACAAAGCTCTTGTAGCTTGGTGGGAGCGACTGGAGGATTCTGTCAATGACCGCCTCATCTGGGAGGTTAATATTCAGCTGGGTCATACGGTTGTCCAACCCAGACATCTTGAGTATGTGCTCACTGACAGAACTGTTTTCCTCCATCTTACAACTGTAGAACTTGTCGGAGATGTCATATCTCTCGACCCGGGCGTGATCTTGAAAAACTAGTTTCAACTCTTCGAACATCTCATATGCTCCGTGATGCTCAAAACGCTTTTGGAGCCCCGGTTCTAAGCTGTAAAGCATGCCGCACTGAACGAGGGAGTAATCATCAGCGCGAGTTTGCCAAGCATTCATAATGTCTTGGTTCTCTGGGATGGGAGCATCACCTAACGGTCCTTATAGGACATATTGTTTCCTGGCAGCTATGAGGATGATCCTCAGGTTCCGGACCCAGTCCGTATAGTTGCTACCATCATCTTTCAGCTTGGTTTTCTCTAGGAACGCGTTGAAATTCATGTTGACATGAGCGTTGGCCATTTGATCTACAAGACATATTTGCAAAGGTTTTAGACTAAGTTCATGATAATTAAGTTCTAATCAAATTATGAACTCCCACTTAGATTAGACATCCCTTTGGTCATCTAAGTGTTACACGATCCGAGTCGACTAGCCCGTGTTCGATCATCACGTGAGACGGACTAGTCATCGTCGGTGAACATCTTCATGTTGATCGCATCTTCCATACGACTCGTGTTCGACCTTTCGGTCTCCGTGTTCCGAGGCCATGTCTGCACATGCTAGGCTCGTCAAGTTAACCCTAAGTGTTTTCGCTGTGTAAAACTGTCTTACACCCGTTGTATGTGAACGTAAGAATCCATCACACCCGATCATCACGTGGTGCTTAGAAGCGACGAACTGTAGCAACGGTGCACAGTTAGGGGAGAACACTCCTCGAAATTTTATAAGGGATCATCTTATTTACTACCGTCGTCCTAAGTAAACAAGATGCAAAAACATAATAAACATCACATGCAATTATATAGTTGTGACATGATATGGCCAATATCACATAGCTCCATTGATCTCCATCTTCGGGGCTCCATGATCATCTTGTCACCGGCTTGACACCATGATCTCCATCATCATGATCTCCATCATCGTGTCTTCATGAAGTTGTCATGCCAACGACTACTTCTACTTCTATAGCTAACGTGTTTAGCAATAAAGTAAAGCAAGTTACATGGCATTCTTCAATGACACGCAGGTCATACAAAAAAATAAAGACAACTCCTATGGCTCCTGCCGGTTGTCATACTCATCGACATGCAAGTCGTGAATCCTATTACAAGAACATGATCTCATACATCACAATTCATCATTCATCACAACTTCTGGCCATATCACATCACATGTTCAATCGCTGCAAAAACAAGTTAGACGTCCTCTAATTGTTGTTGCATCTTTTACGTGGCTGCAATTGGGTTCTAGTAAGAAAGTTTTCTTACCTACGAATAACCACAACTTGATTTTGTCAACTTCTATTTACCCTTCATAAGGGCCCTTTTCATCGAATCCGCTCCAACTAAAGTGGGAGAGACAGACACCCGCCAGCCACCTTATGCAACTAGTGCATGTCAATCGGTGGAACCGGTCTCACGTAAGCGTACGTGTAAGGTTGGTCCGGGCCGCTTCATCCCACAATACCGTTGAAACAAGAAAAGACTAGTATAGGCAAGTACGTTGACAAGATCCACGCCCACAACAAAATTGTGTTCTACTCGTGCAAAGAGAACTACGCATAGACCTAGCTCATGATGCCACTGTTGGGGAACGTTGCAGAAAATTAAAATTTTTCCTACGGTTTCACCAAGATCCATCTATGAGTTCATCCAAGAAACGAGTCAAGGGAGTGATTTTGCATCTACATACCACTTGTAGATCGCGTGCGGAAGCTTGCAAGGGGATGGTGATGATGGAGTCGTACTCGACGTGATTCAGATCACCGATGACCAAGTACTGAACGGACAGCACCTCCGCGTTCAACACACGTACGGGACAGGAGACGTCTCCTCCTTCTTGATCCAGCAAGGGGGGAGGAGAGGTTGAGGAAGATCGCTCCAACGGCAGCACGACGGCGTGGTGCAGTTGGTACAGCAGTACTCCGACAGAGCTTCACCAAGCACGTATGGAGGAGGAGAGATGTTGGGGAGGGGAGGGGCTGCGCCTTGACTTGTGTATTGCAGCCCTCCCCTCACCCCTCTATATATAGGGGAAGGGGGCAAGGGGGGCC
>NC_041391.1:286423020-286460302 GCF_002162155.2 Triticum dicoccoides
GGGCGGCGGCCAAAGGGAGAGGGGTGAGAGGGTGGCTTGCCCCCCAAGCCAGGGGGCGCCCCCTTTAGGGTTTCCCCTCCCCTTGCCCTAGCCGCATGGGCCTGGGTGGGGAGGCGCGCCCAGCCCACTAGGGGCTGGCTCCCTGCCCCACGCAGCCCATGTGGTCCCCCGGGAGGGGTGGCCCCACCCGGTGGTCCTCCGGAACCCTTCCGGTGGCCCCGGTATGACCCCGAAACTTACCGATGTCCGTTTGACAACTTCCCATATATAAATCTTTACCTCCGGACCCTTCTGGAACTCCTCGTGACGTCCGGGATCTCATCTGGGACTCCGAACAACATTCGGTAGTCACATACTAGTCTTCCTAATAACCCTAGCGTCACCGAACCTTAAGTGTGTAGACCCTACGGGTTCGGGAGACATGCAGACATGACCGAGACGCTCTCAGGTCAATAACCAATAGCGGGATCTGGATACCCATGATGGCTCCCACATGCTCCTCGATGTTGTCATCGGATGAACCACGATGTCGAGGATTCGATCAAACCCTGTATACAATTCCCTTTGTCAATCGGTACGTTACTTGCCCGAGACTCGATCGTCGGTATCCCAATACCTTGTTCAGTCTCGTTACCGGCAAGTCACTTTACTCGTACCGTAATGCATGATCCCGTGGCCAACACCTTGGTCACCTTGAGCTCATTATGATGATGCATTACCGAGTGGGCCCAGAGATACCTCTCCGTCATACGGAGTGAAAAATCCCAGTCTCGATCCGTGTCAACCCAACAGATACTTTCGGAGATACCTGTAATGCACCTTTATGGTCACCCAGTTACGTTGTGACATTTGATACACCCAAGGCACTCCTATGGTATCCGGGAGTTACACGATCTCATGGTCGAAGGAAGAGATACTTGACATTGGCAAAGCTCTAGCAAACGAACTAAACGACCTTTGTGCTATGCTTAGGATTGGGTCTTGTCCATCACATCATTCTCCTAATGATGTGATCCCGTTATCAACGACATCCAATGTCCATAGCCAGGAAACCATGACTATCTGTTGATCACAACGAGCTAGTCAACTAGAGGCTCACTAGGGACATATTGTGGTCTATGTATTCACACGTGTATTACGATTTCCGGATAATACAGTTATAGCATGAATAAAAGACAATTATCAGGAACAAAGAAATATAATAATACTATTATTATTGCCTCTAGGGCATATTTCCAACACTGAGGCCATCATCCTTGATGGTCCTGAGGAGGTTGCTGGTGGTGATCACTATCCTTCTCATGGGAGAAATAGGAACATGGGAGGCTTGATGGAGGAGGAGCTCAACATCTTTAGCAGCATGACCGATGCAGTGAACGAGGTGGCTTTAGTCAGGAGGCTTTGATGGTGCTACTCTTAGCCACCTATTGGACAACAGGGCGTGGGGTCTTTGGTTTGTTGGGATGGAAGTGCATCATAGGGTCCTATGGCTTACGGCCTGGCTGGGCAAGCACTACTTTAGTGCTAAGGTCTGGTGGTAGTGATGGCGTGCATGATGGTGATGTCCATTTTGGTAGCTAGGGCTTTAAAACAATTGTTGGCCTATATACTTTGATGAGGTGTTATATGCTAACCCATCATGTTGATGGTTAACTTGCGGTGGTAGGATTACATCCTCTTTGGGATGTGGTGGTAGGATGACACCATAGTAGTTAGGATGAACTTGTGGTGCTTTTTGGGTATATGACTAGACATACCTATGTTGCTTTTATTCCATATTTGCCTATTGTTTGAACTGTTGCTCTTTAGCCTTGGTAGATGAAGTGGTATTTGGCATACTCAGGTGGGGTTCTAGGAGTCTATGGTTCATGGCCGACATGCCATGAACAAGTGAAAGGTTACAAAGACAGCTGCTACAAAGGATTTAAGAGTATGCATGAGGCAGAGGATGATTACTCCAACTTTGCAATCAAAGAGAAGAGCTATCCTGAAGTAGGCAAGGGTGCAGGTTAGGCGGGTAGTGTGGGATGAAGAACTAGATAATATCCTTTTAGTTTGTCGCCATTGCAGTGTTGCTTTTATCCTATGATCATCGTGATCATATGTAACATGCAATGATCACTGGTTAGGGAGGTGGTAGATAAGGTCACCACATAGGCATATGAGGTTACTACATCGAGTCGAATGTGTGCAACCAGACGTCGTGTGGTGCATGAGCCCAGCCAAAAATCACGACATGGGCAACAAAACGTTTGGGGGGAGGGGGGTTGGTACCCTAATGCACGCAACCAAACATGATGTAGAACATGGCCCAGAACCTGTTTTTACTCAGCCAGGTTGAACTGAGTAATGGATGTGAAGGAAATATGCCCTAGAGGCAATAATAAAGTTATTATTTATTTCCTTATTTCATGATAAATGTTTATTATTCATGCTAGAATTGTATTAACCGGAAACTTAGTACATGTGTGAATACATAGACAAACATAATGTCACTAGTATGCCCCTACTTGACTAGCTCGTTGAATCAAAGATGGTTAAGTTTCCTAGCCATAGACATGAGTTGTCATTTATTAATGGGATCACATCATTAGAGAATTATGTGATTGACTTGACTCATTCCGTTAGCTTAGCACTTGATCGTTTAGTATGTTGTTATTGCTTTCTTCATGACTTATACATGTTCCTATGACTATGAGATTACGCAACTCCCGTTTACCGGAGGAACACTTTGTGTGCTACCAAACGTCACAACATAACTGGTGATTATAAAGTGCTCTACAGGTGTCTCCGAAGGTACTTGTTGAGTTGGCGTATTTCGAGATTAGGATTTGTCACTCCGATTGTCGGAGAGGTATCTCTGGGCCCTCTCGGTAATGCACATCACTATAAGCCTTGCAAGCAATGTGACTAATGAGTTAGTTGAGGGATGATGCATTACATAACGAGTAAAGAGACTTGCCGGTAACAAGATTGAACTAGGTATTGAGATACCGACGATCGAATCTCGGACAAGTAATATACCGATGACAAAGGGAACAACGTATGTTGTTATGGGGTTTGACTGATACAGATCTTCGTAGAATATGTGGGAGCCAATATGAGCATCTAGGTTCTGTTATTGGTTATTGACCGAAGACATGTCTCGGTCATGTCTACATAGTTCTCGAACCCGTAGGGTCCGCACGCTTAACATTCGGTAACGATTTATATTAAGAGTTATGTGTTTTGATGTACCGAAGGTAGTTCGGAGTCCCGGATGAGATTGGGGACATGACGAGGAGTCTCGAAATGGTTGAGACGTAAAGATCGATATATTGGATGACTATATTCGGACATCGGAAAGGTTCCGAGTGATTCGGGTATTTATCGGAGTACCGGAGAGTTACGGGAATTCGCCGGGGAGTATATGGGCCTTATTGGGATTTAGGGAAAGAGAGAGGGGAGGCTGCACCCCCCCCCCCCAAGGGCCTAGTCCGAATTGGACTAGGGGGAGGGGCTGCGCCCCCTCCTTCCTCCTCTTCTCTTCTCCCTTTCCTTGACTCCTACTCCTACTACATGGAAGGGGGGAATCCTACTCCCGGTGGGAGTAGGAATCCCCAGGGCGCGCCATAGAGAGGGCCGGTGTCGGTGTCAAAACCGGCGGATCTCGGGTAGGGGGTCCCGAACTGTGCATCTAGGCGGATGGTAACAGGAGACAAGGGACACGATGTTTTTACCCAGGTTCGGGCCCTCTCGGTGGAGGTAAAACCCTACTCCTGCTTGATTAATATTGATGATATGGGTAGTACAAGAGTAGATCTACCACGAGATCAAGGAGGCTAAACCCTAGAAGCTAGCCTATGGTATGATTGTTCTTCGTCCTACGGACTAAAACCCTCCGGTTTATATAGACACCGGAGAGGGCTAGGGTTACACAGAGTCGGTTACAATGGTAGGAGATCTACATATCCGTATCGCCAAGCTTGCCTTCCACGCCAAGGAAAGTCCCATCCGTACACGGGACGAAGTCTTCAATCTTGTATCTTCATAGTCTTGGAGTCCGGCCAATGATGATAGTTCGGCTATCCGGACACCCCCTAGTCCAGGACTCCCTCAGTAGCCCCTGAACCAGACTTCAATGACGACGAGTCCGGCGCGCATATTGTCTTCGGCATTGCAAGGCGGGTTCCTCCTCCGAATAATTCATAGAAGATTGTGAACACCAGGATAGTGTCCGGCTCTGCAAAATAAATTCCACATACCACCGTAGAGAGAATAATATTTACACAAGTCCAATCTGCTGACGTATTTCGTGGTATGACGTCACACCACGGCCAAGACTTTACTCGAATTGTTTTTATTGTTCCACCTCAGCACGTTTAGCGAAGCGGTTTCCTTGGCACGTCTTGTCAAAGCAGGGATCGTGTCCCCTTATTCCGGGATTCTCATCAATACGGACGTGGGTAACCCAACCGCGCCATTGATTGCGGCGCTTGGGAGATAAGCGAGTTTTACCGGGCTGGTGGGGACGCATAGCTTCGTCCGCCCATATATAAGGGGATGAGGATCCACCTTTTTACCTACGCCTTCTTCCTCCTTTGCTTATCCATCTCTGCGCACTCGAGCTCCAGCGCCCAAGTCCGCACATTTCACCTCAACCTTCTCCGACCATGTCCGGAGCGGGAGGCAAGTGGATGGCCTCCTCCGTCACGGAGGGGCACATCAAAAAGCTGCGCAAGGCTGGATATTTGTCCAGTGATATCGCGCACCGGCTCCCCGACGAAGGGCAGCTCGTCCCCACCCCCAGGCCCCATGAGAGGGTGGTGTTCCTTCCCCATTTCCTCCGCGGACTGGGCTTCCCACTCCACCCGTTTATCCGGGGGCTCATGTTCTACTATGGCCTGGATTTCCATGATCTGGCCCCAAATTTTATCCTCAACATCTCGGCGTTTATCGTCATGGGCGAGGCCTTCCTCTGCATCCAGCCCCATTTCGGCTTATGGCTAAAGACTTTTAATGTCAAGCCGAAGGTAGTGGGTGGCCGCCAAGCGGAGTGCGGAGGCGCCATGGTGGGCAAGATGCCCAACGTCACCTGGCTCGAGGGCGCCTTCGTGGAAACCATCAAAGGGTGGCAATCGGGATGGTTCTATGTCACCGAGCCGCGTGACCCTAAATGGGCAGCGGCCCCCGAATTCAGATCTGGCATCCCCACGCGACTCACCTCCTGGAAAGAGAAGGGCCTGTCGTGGGGCGATTTGGAGGAGCTGACCGGACTCCAATCCTGTCTCCAAACCCTGGTGAACAAGAAGCTCAAGCTTGTCAACGTAGTCCAAGTCATGCTCATCCGCTGGATTCTCCCGTGCCAACAGCGGGATTTCAACCTGTGGGAGTTCGATCCGGCACAGCACCAGACCTTGAGCAGGCTCTTCGACACTACGTACGAAGAGGCCTGGAGGGTGCTGTTCAAGGGCGCCGAGGCTCCCGCATCCGCTACTGAAGATCGCTGATTTAGCTCGCAGCGTCCGGCTGGCGAGGTAAGCTATATTATCCTTTATGGGGCACTTGCTTTCCATAGTTTGATTCTATGTGGGATCTGAACTCCCATTACCTTTAACAGGCCTGGCAGAAGACGTCCGGACAGGTTAACTGTCCGGCCCCCCTTCCAGAAGACCCAGCGGATGCCCGTTTGACAGGGCTGCTGGTCCCGGCGCCTTACGTGGTGCCGGAGAAGAAGGCCAAGAAGAAGGCCACGGGAACCCGGAGGAGTTCCCGGCGCCAGGTGTTATCGGACTCCTCGTCCGATGACTCCGAGGCGGACTCCTCCCACGAAGACGAGGAGGAGAAGAAAGAAGCCTCTCCCCCAGCGGGGGGGGAGAAGAAGAGGAAAGCTTCCCCAACAGGGGAGGCCGAAGGGTCCAAGAAGGGAAGGACCCTTCCTCCGGACTGTTCCACCAATGCCGATGACAGTGAAGAGGAGTGGCCCTCGAGGGCCAAGCCCCTGGCGAGATCGTAAGTGTCCGGATTCCAGAATAACTCATGATTTTTCTTTCGTCGCATAGAGTCTTCTAACGCCGAATACAACCATGTAGTCCGCCCAAGGACGATCTCCCCGCTTCGTCAGGCGGGTCCCTGGGTTCGTCGGATGTGAATAGCGCTTCACTTCCGACCGCCTCCTCCCCCCGTGATGCAGACGACGCCGAGGTGGGGTCCAAGAAGGGGACCAGCCAGGAGGAGGAGGCCCTGGAGGTGCCGCAGGGCAACCTCCCAGACTTTGGACCGGACTCCGCACCGGAACCTTTGGTGGTTCCGGAGTCCGGCGGGCGGCCCCTTCGTGATAAGGGAGAGACAGTGATGCCGGTGGCCTCCGTCCAACCGGAGGCACCGGATAACTTGCTGGAGGCGCTCAACGGCGCTTCCATCAACGAGGAGCACCGCACTGTCATGAGTGCGGTGATTCAGAAGGTTCAGTTCGCCAAGAGGGGGCTGACCGAAGCCTGTACCAGCCTTCTAACAGGCTTTGAGGTATGTGATTAAGATATGTAAAAATAGTACCGCATAGACAGTAGCCCCTCATGCTCGGTTCGGTGTTCGGAAAGAAAAGCCGAACTGAGGATCTAAAAATATATACGCAGGAGTCTAACACAAATATGTCAATATGGGAATGCAGGCTGCGCTGCTGACCTCTACCGCACTGACTGCAGAGGTCAATGCCTTGAAGCAGAGCCTCGAGCGGTCCGAGAGCGAGCTCGGCCGTGCCAAGAAGCAGCTCGAGGACAAGGAAGGTAAGTAACACCTTATTAAAGTTGTACCTTATAGAAAAGGATTTTGGTTGCAAAAAATGACAGGAATAACATGGGTACTCTAGGGGCTACGAACGAGGTGGCGACCCTGAAGGAGGCGGTGTCCGCGGCCGAACGCAATGCGGCCGCGGAACGCACCGAGCGAGAGAGGCAGGAGGCGCGGGTGGCGGAGGTACGGCAAGAGCTCCAGGCTCTCATGGAAAAACACGAGAGTTTGGAGCGTGACTCGAAGACTCGAGAGTCCGAGCTCGCGTCGGCTCTTGAGAGTGCCAAAGCCGCTAAGGCCGAGGCCCAAAAGGCCCTCCAGGAAATCGAGGCAGTAAAGAAGATAGAGGCGGGTAAGGCATTCTTCATGCAAAGCAAGCATGTAAAAGTGAATTACTTGTTACTTACCCAAATTCGGAGCTCTCCAGGAGCGTTCGCAGATCTGCCTCGTAGCATGTCCGATGCTGCCGCGTTCTACAGAGCCGAGGAGGGGAGATCGACGGAAAAGGTGTTCAGGTCTCAGTATGCTGAGGCTGGACATCGGTGCCCCTGAGCGACCAGCTGAAGCAGCTGGTCGAGCTCCACAAGGTGGCCGAACAGGCCATGAAGGGCCTCATAGTCGGCTTTGGCCCAAAGAAGCCATGCTTGGGAGCTACTTCGGTCTGGTGCGGCGGCTGGTGGACGCATGTCCATGGGTTGAAGTCATCAAGCACTCCGCCTGTATTGAAGGTGCCCGTCGGGCCCTTGCCCGCGCTAAGGTGCATTGGGGCAAGATGGACGCCGAGAAGCTTGTGACGGACGCGCCACCGTCGGGCAATAAGTATCGCACGCCCGAGATGTATTATAAGGGTGTCCTGAAGGGTGCCCGCATTATTGCGGGTGAATGCTCCAAAGATGTAATTTTTGAGTAGACTCGCATTTTGTTATCCTGTGCGCTGAAAACTTTGTTCATATGCGCTAAGCAACTTTTGTTAATTTAAAATATTACCTTCTGTGCAGCCGTTTATCAAATCTGAGAGATGGCAAGTCGTTGGCTTTAGCTCCCATGCCACGAGTGCTGGGGTGTTCGGGATAAACTTGAGCGCTCTTGTTCCCATTTTTTGGTCCTTCTAGGGAGGCGCTCAACACAATGAACGAGGCAACCGGACTTATAATGCTTGAACACTCTCACTTAGCCATAGAATTCTATAATTTTAAATTTTGGCGAAGCCCCTAGTGTTCGGAAGGCCGAATTCGGGGCGCTATCCACGCCTGGGGCCGGACAAAGCCGGCTCCTCGCTCTAAGCGGCATAAGTCTTTAGGGACTCGAAAAGACCTCTCGAATAGCAACCAGCTCTCGCCTTATCATGACGGTCAGTTTTAGCTTTCTCCACTGAGGTGCTCGACCCAGCTCAACTGGGGCACAATCGCAGTGGTTCTCCCAGCGCTACCTTAGCCAATATAACGGAATGTAAGGTACAAAAACATGGGAGCCGGGCAAACCCAACTATTGACCCAAGACATGATTCGGAGCCGATGCATATAATGCTATAAGTTCGGGGTGCCGCACTTGTGAAAGTGTTCGGACTTATCACACCATAATTTGGGGAACTTAAGCCCCTAGTGTATTTGGCCGTACCAAAGCGTACGGGTGCGACATGTCATAAGTGAACATATATAAAAAGGAATGCAATAATAGGCAAAAAGCGATGCATTGGTTATTCAAAAGATACTGCAATAAAGGCAGAATGATACAAATAGTGCAATAAGCGAGGGGTGGGACTATTTAACATGTCCCCTTCCAGGGGTAGGCTGCGGAATGGTATGTAAAATAGGTATAATGCTCATAATGGAGACCACCTGGATACTCGTCGTAGCCTTTCTGCTTCCCTGGCTGTTGCATCGTGAGTTCGGCAGATCTACTGCCGGACAGGGCTTCTGGAAAACGGAGTCCTGAGAATAAGAAAAAAGGAATGAAAAATTTGGGAGCCCCTGGTGTGGTTGATCCGCACTCTGGGCATGCCGTGGTCGTGCCCCTCCCCCGATGCCCATGGTACCTCCAGAGCGTAGTGATGTACGCGTGGTACTGGTCTCGCGAATTCGCGAGGGCTGGGGTTGGGGCCGCATTGCTACGCGTGCTCCGAACGTGCCAGGTGGTCTTGTTTTAGGTTACTCCGGGCGCGCTTGACGGTGCCCGGTCGCTTAACAGTTGGACTCGAGAATTGCCTTAGGAGGCTACTCTGTACTTCCGCTGCGAGAGCCGCTGTATGCTCCTCCGTTCGGAGAGAGCGTTCGGTGTTTCCGTTGACCGTGATGACTCCTCGAGGGCCTGGCATCTTAAGCTTGAGGTATGCGTAGTGCGGCACTACATTGAACTTTGCAAATGCGGTTCGTCCGAGCAGTGCATGATAGCAACTGCGGAACGGGACTATGTCAAAGATTAACTCCTCGCTTCGGAAGTTATCCGGGGATCCGAAGACCACTTCAAGTGTAACTAAGCCTGTACAATTGGCCTCTACACCTGGTATGACGCCTTTGAAGGTCGTATTTGTGGGTTTAATCCTTGAGGGGTCTATGCCCATCTTGCGCACTGTATCCTGATAAAGCGGGTTCAGGCTGCTGCTGCCGTCCATCAGGACTCTAGTGAGGTGAAATCCATCGACGATTGGGTCTAAAACCAATGTGGCGAATCCGCCATGGCGGATACTGGTGGGGTGGTCCCTTCAATCAAAAGTGATCGGGCAGGAGGACCACGGATTGAACTTTGGGGCGACTTGCTCCATCGCGTATACGTCCCTGAGCGCACGCTTCCGCTCCCTTTTGGGTATGTGGGTTATGTATATCATGTTCACCGTCCGCACTTGTGGGGGGAAACCCTTCTGTCCTTTATTGTTCGGCGGCCGTGTCTCCTCCTCGTCATCGCTATGCAGCCCCTTGTCGTTGCCTTCGGCGATTAACTTGCCTGCCTACTTGAACACCCAACAATCTCTGTTGGTGTGATTAGCTGGCTTTTCGGGGGTGCCGTGTATCTGGCACGAGCGATCGAGTATCCGGTCCAAATTGGACGGGCCCGGAGTAGTTCTTTTGAATGGCTTTTTCCGTTGTCCGGGTTTAGAGCCTCTGAATCCGGCGTTGACTGCCGTATCTTCAGTATTATCGCCGTTAATGCAGCGCTTGTGCTTATTGCGACGCGACCTGCCATTGCTGTCTTTGGTATCCGAACTACCAGAATTTTTGGTTAGGTTGTTACTACGAGCTAGCCAGCTGTCTTCTCCCGCACAGAAGCGGGTCATGAGTGATGTGAGGGCTGCCATTGGTTTCAGCTTTTCCTGTCCTAGGTGCCGGGCAAGCCATTCGTCGCGGATGTTGTGTTTGAAGGCTGCAAGGGCCTCTGCATCCGGACAGTCGACGATTTGATTTTTCTTGGTTAAGAACTGTGTCCAGAATTGTCTGGCCGATTCGTCTGGCTGCTGAATTATGTGGCTTAGGTCATCGGCATCTGGTGGTCGCACATATGTGCCCTGGAAGTTATCGAGGAATGCGGCTTCCAGGTCCTCCCAACACCCAATTGATTCTGCTGGCAGGCTGTTGAGCCAATGCCGAGCTGGTCCTTTAAGCTTAAGTGGGAGGTATTTGATGGCGTGAAGATCATCACCGCGGGCCATGTGGATATGAAGGAGATAGTCTTTGATCCAAACCGCAGGATCTGTTGTGCCATCGTAGGATTCAATGTTCACGGGTTTGAACCCTTCGGGGATTTGATGATCCATTACTTCATCTGTGAAGCATAGTGGGTGTGCGGCGCCTCTGTATTGGGCTATATCACGACGTAGCTCAAACGAGCTTTGTCTGCTGTGCTCGGCCCGGCCGGAGTTGCTGTATCCGGCGCGACGGTAGTCGTCGTGGGTCGTGGGGCGCCCACGCGATCTGTAGATTGATCTTGTTTCCCTCGCCTTATCCTCCAATATGTCTCGCAAGTCCGGCACATTCCACTGTGGATTTGTACTTTTCGAGCGACGCCGGGGTGCGGCTTTAGTGGAGGGCCTAGAGGCCTCTCTGTCGCGGCCACGAGGTGGCCGGTCGGCCGTATTGTGCGCTGGTGATGTAGGTTTATGTGCTTCCTCCTCTAATCGGGGCAGCAGCTTGCGTTTGGGGTAGCTTTTGGAGGGGCGTTCGAGTTCATACTCTTTGGCCGCAAGGACTTCAGTCCATCTGTCGGCTAGCAAGTCTTGGTCAGCTCTAAGTTGTTGCTGCTTTTTCTTGAGGCTGCTTGCCGTGGCCATAAGCCTGCGTTTGAAACACTCTTGTTCGACGGGATCCTCAGGCACGACAAATTCGTCGTCGTCGAGGCTTGCCTCGTCTCCGGAGGGAGGCATGTAATTGTCGTCCTCTACCTCTTTGTCTGCCGCTCTCTCACGAGGGCTGGCTTCTCCGTCCTCCTGTGCTGAATCTTGCTGGAGGGGGTTGTCTTCGGCACTGTCCGGGGTGTTATTATCTCCGGTGCCAAAATCTCCATTCTTGCTGTGGTGGGATTTGGAGCGGCGCCGCTGACGCCGGCGCTTAGGCTGCTTTTTGGAGGGGTCATCCTCCGTTGTTCCATCGCCATTTTCATCCTTTGAGGTGTCCACCATGTATATGTCATATGACGAGGTGGCTTTCCAGTGCCCTGTAGGCGCTGGTTCTTGGTCGTCTCCGGCATCGTCGTCCATACCGTCGATATCTTCGGAGTCGAAATCTAGCATGTCGGTTAAGTCATCGACAGTAGCTACGAAGTGGGTGGTGGGTGGGCTTTGAATTTCTTCGTCGTCCGCATCCCAACCGTTTTGACCATAATCCGGCCAGGGCTCTCCTGATAAAGAGAGACGCTTTAGCGAATTCATAATGTCGCCAAAAGGCGAGTGATGAAAGATGTCCGCAGAGGTGAACTCCATGATCGGCGCCCAATCGGATTCGATTGGCAGGGGCGCGGAAGGTTCGGGGTCCAGAGAGGAGTCCGACACCTTGGAGTCACGGGCTTCACAAGGGACAGGGTCGGTATTCGGCTCCATCGCCGTAGAGGCAGCAGCCCCGAGGCGGTGTCCGGCCACCCATCCTCGATCGGCGCAGTCGGTTCCGAGCTAAGGGTCGGAGCGGACTCTTGTGCTGCCTCCAGGGCACTGTCCGGCAGCAGAGCTAAATCATGCCCATCGTGACAGTGCGGTGCGCTCGGCTGTGGCTCGAATCCGTCGAAGATCAAGTCTCCGCGGATGTCGGCCGTATAGTTCAGGCTTCCAAATCTGACCTGATGGCCAGGGGCGTGGCTTTCGATCTGCTCCAGATGGCCAAGTGAATTGGCCCGCAGTGCGAAGCCGCCGAATACGAAGATCTGTCCGGGGAGAAAAGTCTCACCCTGGACCGCGTTGTTGTTGATGGTCGAAGGAGCCATTGGGCCTATAGGTGACGGCACAGAGGAACTCTCAATGAAAGCACCAATGTCGGTGTCAAAACCGGCGGATCTCGGGTAGGGGGTCCCGAACTGTGCGTCTAGGCGGATGGTAACAGGAGACAAGGGACACGATGTTTTTACCCAGGTTCGGGCCCTCTCGGTGGAGGTAAAACCCTACTCCTACTTGATTAATATTGATGATATGGGTAGTACAAGAGTAGATCTACCACGAGATCAAGGAGGCTAAACCCGAGAAGCTAGCCTATGGTATGATTGTTCTTCGTCCTACGGACTAAAACCCTCCGGTTTATATAGACACTGGAGAGGGCTAGGGTTACACAGAGTCGGTTACAATGGTAGGAGATCTACATATCCGTATCGCCAAGCTTGCCTTCCACGCCAAGGAAAGTCCCATCCGGACATGGGACGAAGTCTTCAATCTTGTATCTTCATAGTCTTGGAGTCCGGCCAATGATGATAGTTCGGCTATCCGGACACCCCCTAGTCCAGGACTCCTCAGCCGGCCCCTCCCCTCCTCCACTCCTTTATATACGGGGATGGGGGCACCCCATAGACACACAAGTTGATCTGTTGATCTCTCCCAGCCGTGTGCGGTGCCCCCCTCCACCATATTCCACCTCGGTAATATCGTAGCAGTGCTTAGGCGAAGCCCTGCGTCGGTAGCATCATCAACACCGTCATCACGCCATCGTGCTGACGAAACTCTCTCGTAAAGCTCTGCTGGATCGGAGTTCGTGGGACGTCATCGAGCTGAACGTGTGCTGAACTCGAAGGTGTCATACGTTCGGTACTTGGATCGGTTGGATCGTGAAGACGTACGACTACATCAACCGCATTGTGCTAACACTTCCGCTTTCGGTCTACGAGGGTACATGGACAACACTCTCCCCTCTCGTTGCTATGCATCACCATGATCTTGCATGTGTGTAGGAAATTTTTTAAAATTACTACGTTCCCCAACAGTAGTATCAGAGCCAGGTTTATGCGTAGATGTTATATGCACGAGTAGAACACAAATGAGTTGTGGGCGATACAAGTCATACTGCTTACCAGCATGTCATACTTTGCTTCGGTGGTATTGTTGGATGAAGCGGCCCTGACTGACATTACGCGTACGCTTACGCGAGACTGGTTCTACCGACGTGCTTTGCACACAGGTGGCTGCCGGGTGTCAGTTTCTCCAACTTTAGTTGAATCGAGTGTGGCTACGTCCAGTCCTTGTGAAGGTTAAAACAGCACTAACTTGACGAAATATCGTTGTGGTTTTTATGCGTAGGTAAGAACGGTTCTTGCTAAGCCCGTAGCAGCCACGTAAAACTTGCAACAACAAAGTAGAGGACGTCTAACTTGTTTTTGCAGGGCATGTTGTGATGTGATATGGTCAAGACGTGATGAGATATAAGTTGTTGTATGAGATGATCATGTTTTGTTGAAGTTATCGGCAACTGATAGAAGCCTTATGGTTGTCTCTTTATTGCATAAGATGCAAGCGCCAAATAATTGTTTTACTTTATCGCTATGCGATAGCAATAGTTGCAAGAGCAATAGTTGGCGAGACGACCATGTGACGACACATTGATATAGATCAAGATGATAGAGATCATGGTGTCATGCCAGTGACCATGGAGATCATGGCGATGCTTTGAAGATGGAGATCAAAGGCACAAGATGATGATGGTCATATCATATCACATATTTTGATTGCATGTGATGTTTATCTTTTATACATCTTATTTTGCTTTGATTGACGGTAGCATTATAAGATGATCTCTCACTAAATTTCAAGGTAAAAGTGTTCTCCCTGAGTATGCACCATTGCCAAAGTTCGTCATGCCGAGACACCACGTGATGATCGGGTGTGATAAGCTCAATGTTCATCTACAACGGGCGCAAGCCAGTTTTGCACACGCAGAATACTCGGGTTAAGCTTGACGAGCCTAGCATATGCAGATATGGCCTCGGAACACTGGAGAACGAAAGGTCGAGCGTGAATCATATAGTAGATATGATCAACATAGTGATGTTCACCATTGAAAACTACTCCATCTCACATGATGATCGGACATGGTTTAGTTGATTTGGATCACCTGATCACTTAGATGATTAGAGGGATGTCTACCTAAGTGGGAGTTCTTAAGTAATATGATTAATTGAACTTTAATTTATCATGAACTTAGTCCTGATAGTATTTTGCAAATAATGTTGTAGATCAATAGCTCGCTTTGTTGCTTCCCTATGTTTTATATGTGTTCCTAGAGAAACTAAGTTGAAAAATGATAGTAGCAATCATGCGGACTGGGTCCGTGATCTGAGATTTATCCTCATTGCTGCATAGAAGAATTATGTCCTTGATGCACTGCTAGGTGACAGACCTATTGCAGGAGAGGATGCAGACGTTATGAACGTTTGGCTAGCTCAATATGATGACTACTTGATAGTTTAGTGCACCATGCTTAACGGCTTAGAATCGGGACTTCAAAGATGTTTTGAACGTCATGGACCATATGAGATGTTCCAAGAGTTGAAGTTAATACTTCAAGCAAATACCCGACTTGAGAGATATAAAGTCTATAACAAGTTCTATAGCTAAAAGATGGAGGAGAATAGCTCAAGCAGTGAGCATGTGCTCAGATTGTTCGGGTACTACAATCGCTTGAATCAAGTGGGAGTTAATCTTCTAGATAAGATAGTGATTGACATTGTTCTCTAGTCACAATAAAATTAAAGTTACTGGAACTTTGTGATGAACTATAGTACGCAAGGGATGACAAAAACGATTCACGAGCTCTTCGTGATGCTGAAAAATCGACGAAGGTAGAAATCAAGAAAGAGCATCAAGTGTTGATGATTGACAAGACCACTAGTTTCAAAAAAAGGGCAAATGGAAAGAAAGGGAACTTCATGTAGAATGGAAAGCAAGTTGTCACTCCCGCAAAAAAGCCCAAAGCTGGACCAAAGCCTGAAACTGAGTGCTTCTACTGCAAAGGAAATGGTCACTAGAAGTGGAAATTCCCTGAATATTTGGTGGATAAGAAGGATTGCAAAGTGAACAAGGGTATATTTGATATACAGGTTATTAATGTGTACCTTACTAGTGTTTATAGTAGCCCCTGGGCATTTGATACTTGTTTGGTTGCTAAACTTAGTAACTCGAAATAGGAGTTACAGAATAAACAGAGACTAGTTGAGGGTGAAGTGATGATGTGTGTTGGAAGTGATTCCAAGATTGATATGATCATCATCGCACACTCCCTATACTTTTGGGATTAGTGTTAAACCTAAATAAATGTTATTTGGCGTTTGCGTTGAGCGTGAATATGATTTAATCATGTTTATTGCAATACGGTTATTCATTTAAAGTTAGAGAATAATTGTTGTTCTGTTTACATGAATAAAGCCTTCGATGGTCATACACCCAATGAAAATAGTTTGTTGGATCTCGATTGTAGTGATACACATATTCATAATATTGATGCCAAAAGATGCAAAGTTGATAATGATAGTGCAACTTATTTGTGGCACTGCCGTTTGGGTCATATCGGTGTAAAGCGCATGAAGAAACTCCATAAAGATGGATTTTTGGAATCACTTGGTTATGAATCATTTGATGCTTGCGAACCGTGCCTTTTGGGCAAGATGACTAAAACTCCATTCTCTGGAACAATGAATCGAGCTACTGACTTGTTGGAAATAATACATACCGATGTATGCGACCCAATGAGTGTTGATGCTCGTGGCGGGTATCGTTATTTTCTGACCTTCACAGATGATTTGAGCAGATATGAGTATATCTACTTAATGAAGCACAAGTCTGAAATATTTGAAAAGTTCAAAGAATTTCAGAGTGAAGTGGAGAATCATCGTAACAAGAAAATAAAGTTTCTACAATCTGATCGTAGAGGAGAATATTTGAGTTACGAGTTTCGCCTTCATGTAAAAAAATATGGAATTGTTTCATAGCTCACGCCACATGGAACACCACAGCGTAATGGTGTGTCCAAACGTCGTAACCGCACTGTATTGGATATGGTGCGATCTATGATGTATCTTACCGATTTACCACTATCATTTTGGGATTATGCATTAGAGACATCTGCATTCACTTTAAATAGGGCACCATCAAAATCCGTTGAGACGACGCCTTATGAATTGTGGTTTGGCAAGAAACCAAAGTTGTCGTTTCTTAAAGTTTGGGGCTGCGATGCTTATGTGAAAAAGTTTCAACCTGATAAGCTCGAACCCAAATCGGAGAAGTGCGTCTTCATGGAATACCCAAAGGAAACTGTTGGGTACACCTTCTATCACAGATCCGAAGGCAAGATATTCGTTGCTAAGATGGATCCTTTCTAGAGAAGGAGTTTCTCTCGAAAGAAGTGAGTGGGAGGAAAGTAGAACTTGATGAGGTAACTGTACCTGCTCCCTTATTGGAAAGTAGTTCATCACAGAAATTAGTTTCTGTGATTCCTACACCAATTAGTCAGGAAGCTAATGATGATGATCATGAAGCTATAGATCAAGTTACTAACGAACCTCGTAGGTCAACCAGAGTAAGATCCGCACCAGAGTGGTACGGTAATCCTATTCTGGAGGTCATGTTACTAGACCATGATAAACCTACGAACTATGAGGAAGCGATGATGAGCCCAGCTTCCGCGAAATGGCTTGAGGCCATGAAATCTGAGATGGGATCCATGTATGAGAACAAAGTGTGGACTTTGGTGGACTTGCTCGATGATCGGCAAGCCATAGAAAATAAATGGATCTTCAAGAGGAAGACAGACATTGATAGTAGTGTTACTATCTACAAAGCACGACTTGTCTCAAAAGGTTTTCCGACAAGTTCAAGGTGTTGAATACGATGAGATTTTTCTCACTTGTACGCTTAAGTCTGTTCGAATCATGTTAGCAGTTGCCACATGATGTCTACTACACAACCTTCTCGTTGTAGACGTTGTTGGTCCTTCAAGTGCACAGGTTTGTAGGACAGTAGCAAATTTCCCTCAAGTGGATGACCTAAGGTTTATCAATCCGTAGGAGGCATAGGATGAAGATGGTCTCTCTCAAGCAACCCTGCAACCAAATAACAAAAAGTCTCTTGTGTCCCCAACACACCCAATACAATGGTAAATTGTATAGGTGCACTAGTTCGGCGAAGAGATGGTGATACAAGTGCAAAATAGATAGTAGATATAGGTTTTTGTAATCTGAAATAATAAAAACAGCAAGGTAACAGGAGGTAAAAGTGAGCGTAAACGGTATTGCAATGGTAGGAAACAAGGCCTAGGGTTCATACTTTCACTAGTGTAAGTTCTTTCAATAATAATAACATAGATAGAACATATGACAATCCCTCAACATGCAACAAAGAGTCACTCCAAAGACACTAATAGCGGAGAACAAACGTAGAGATTATGGTCGGGTACGAAACCACCACAAAGTTATTCTTTCGGATCGATCTATAAAAGAGTTCGTACTAGAATAACACCTTAAGATACAAATCAACCAAAACCCTAATGTCACCTAGATACTCCATTGTCACCTCAAGTATCCGTGGGCATGATTATATAATATGCATCACACAATCTCAGATTCATCCAACCAACATAAAAGTACTTCAAAGAGTGCCCCAAAGTTTCTACCGGAGAGTCAAGAACGTGTGCCAACCCCTATGCATAGGTTCCCAAGTGTCACGAAACCCGCAAGTTGATCACCAAAACATACATCAAGTGGATCAATAGAATAACCCATTGTCACCACGGTTATCCCACGCAAGACATACATCAAGTGTTCATAAAAGACTCAATCCAATAAGATAACTTCAAAAGGGGAAACTCAATTCATCACAAGAGAGTAGAGGGGGAGAAACATCATAAGATCCAACTACAATAGCAAAGCTCGGGATATATCAAGATCGTGCCATAGATGGAACACGAGAGAGAACACGAGAGAGAGAGAGAGAGAGATCAAACACATAGCTACTGGTACATACCCTCAGCCCCGAGGGTGAACTACTCCCTCCTCGTCATGGATAGCGCCGGGATGATGAAGATGGCCACCGGTGATGGGATCCCCCTCTGGCAGGGTGCCGGAACAGGGTCCCGATTGGTTTTTGGTGGCTATAGAGGCTTGCGGTGGCGGAACTCCCGATCTATCTTCTGTTCTGGAAGTTTTAGGGTATGTAGGTATATATGGGTGTAGGGGGTACGTCGGTGGACCCTCGGAGTGCTCACGAGGTAGGGGGCGCACCCCCCACCCTCGTGGGCAGCCCTGGAATCCCCTGACGTGCACTCCAAGCCCAACAGATTGGTTTCCTTCCAGAATTAACTTCTCCAGTTGATTTCATTCCGTTTTGACTCCGTCTGATATTCCTTTTCCTCGAAACACTGAAACAGGCTTAAAACAGCAAATCTGGGCTGGGCCTCCGGTTAATAGGTTAGCCCAAAAATGATATAAAAGTGGATAATGAAGCCAAATATTGCCTAAAACAGTAGATAAAGTAGCATGGAGCAATCAAAAATTATAGATACGTTGGAGGCGTATCAAGCATCCCCAAGCTTAATTCCTGCTCGTCCTCGAGTAGGTAAATGATAAAAAAGAATTTCTGATGCGGAGTGATACTTTTGCATAATTTCAATGTAAATCTTCTTAATTGTGATATGAATATTCAGATCCGAAAGATTCAAGACAAAAGTTCATATTGACACAAAAATAATAATACTTCAAGCATACTAATCAAAGCAATCATGTCTTCTCAAAATAACATGGCTAAAGAAAGTTCATCCCTACAAAATCATATAGTTAGGCTATGCTTCATTTTCGTCACACAAAGATGTTCCCAACTTCTATACCCCCGATGACAAGCCAAGCAATTGTTTCATAATTAAATAATCTCAAACTTTTTCAACCTTCACGCAGTACATGAGCGTGAGCCATGGATATAGCACTATGGGTGGAATAGAATATGATGATGGGGATTGTGTAGAGAAGACAAAAAAGGAGAAATTCTCACATCAACTAGGCGTATCAACGGGCTATGGAGATGCCCATCAATAGATATCGATGTGAGTGAGTAGGGATTGCCATGCAACGGATGCACTAGAGCTATGAATGCTCAACAAAAGAAAACTAGTGGGTGTGCATCCAACTCGCTTGCTCACGAAGACCTAGGGCATTTGAGGAAGCCCATCGTAGGAATATACAAGCCAAGTTATATATTGAAAAGTTCCCACTAGTATGAAAAAGAGAACTTATGAGACTCACTACATGAAGAACAAGGTTCTACTTTGAAGCACAATATATGAGACTCACTACATGAAGAACAAGGTGCTACTTTGAAGCACAAGTGTGGAAAAGAGATAGTAGCATTGCCCTATTTATTTAGTTTTTTGGGGCCTTTCTTTTTTTGGGGGGGCTTTCCTTTTTTTGGGCCTTTTTTTGCCTTTCTTTTTTTGGCCTTTTTTTGGGCAATGCTCTAATAATGATGATCATCACACTTCTATTGATTACAACATAAGGATTACAACTCGAAACTTAGAACAAGATATGACTCTATATGAATGCCTCCAGCGGTGTACCGGGATGGTGCAATGAATCAAGAGTGGCATGTATGAAAAATAATGCATGGTGGCTTTGCCACAAATACGATGTCAACTACATGATCATGCAATGGCAATATGACAAAAGTAATGTATGTCATGAATATGATGATGGAAGTTGCATGGCAATATATCTCAGAATGGCTATGGAAATGCCATGATAGGTGGTATGGTGGCTGTTTTGAGGAAGATATAAGGAGGTTTATGTGTGATAGAGCGTATCGTATCACGGGGTTTGGATGCACCGGCGAAGTTTGCACCAACTCTCAAGGTGAGAAAGGGCAATGCACGGTACCGAAGAGGCTAGCAAAGGCGGAAAGGTGAGAGTGCGTATAATCCATGGACTCAACATTAGTCAAAAGAACTCATATAGTTATTGCAAAAATTTAGAAGCCATCAAAAATCAAGTACTATGTGCATGCTCCTAGGGGGATAGATTGGTAGATAAAGACCATCGCTCGTCCCCGACCGCCACTCATAAGGATGCACAAGCCAGGTACACTTCATGTTTCAAATTTGTTACACAACTTTAACCATACGTGCATGCTACGGGATTTGCAAACTTCAACACAAGTATTTCTCAAATTCATAATCACCCAACTAGCACGACTTTGATATTATCACCTCCATATCTCAAAACAATTATCAAGCATCAAACTTTTCTTAGTATTCAACACACTCAAAAGAAAGTTTCACACATCTTGAATACCAAGTATATTAACATTAAGCAAATTACCATGCTATTAATGACTCTCAAAATAATATAAGTGAAGCATGAGAGATCAATAGTTTCTTTAAAACAAAGCCACCACCGTGCTCTAAAAGATATAAGTGTAGTACTAGAGCAAAAATTATCACGCTCAAAAGATATAAGTGAAGCACTATGAGAAAAAACTATCAAGCTCAAAAGATATAAGTGAAGCACATAGAGTATTCTAGCAAATTCCAATTTGTGTAAGGCTCTCTCTCATTAAAGAATTTCAGATCTTGATACTTATTCAAACAGCAAGCAAAGCTAAAGAAAACTACATTGCAAGGATAGCACAACTCATGTGAAGAAGCAAAAACTTAGGCTCAACCGATACTAACTGATAGTTGTTGAAGAAGAAAGGTGGGATGCCTACCGGGGCATCCCCAAGCTTAGATGCTTGAGACTTCTTGAAATATTATCTTGGGGTGCCTTGGGCATCCCCAAGCTTGAGCTTTTTTGTCTCCTTAATTCCTCTCATATCATGGTTTCTCTTTTTATCAAAAGCTTCATTCACAACAAACTCAACAAGAACTCGTGAGATAGGTTAGTATAAACCAATGCAAAACTTTATCATATTATACTGTAGAAAATCACTTAAATTATTATTCACCATTGCATACTAAATGCCTCTGTATATTTAATACTCCTATCCTCAAATAGAATCATTAAACAAGCAAACATACGCAAACAATGCAACCATAACAGCAATCTGTCAAAACAGTACAGTCTGTAAAGAATGCAAGAGTATCAATACTTCCCTAACTCCACAAATTATGAAATAAAATTCCCACTTTAATAAATTTATCAGATATCAATATGCAAAAAGATTCAACGTTATACCATGCTCTGGCTTTTCTAGGGAATTTTTGCAACAGCGGTAAACTTTCTGTTTTCAAACAGCAACATGTATACTAGCAAAATAAGCATGGCAAAGGCTATCCTTGACTTCATTATTGAAACTAAAGAGGCAAAACACCTCTAGCTAACAGCAAGCAAAAACTAACAAAAGAAATTGGCACTCCAAGCAAAACACATATCATGTGGCGAATAAAAATATAGCTCCAAGTAAAGTTACCGATGAACGAAGACGAAATAGGGGATGCCTTCCGGGGCATCCCCAAACTTAGTTGCTTGGTTGTCCTTGAATATTACCTTGGGGTGCCTTGGGCATCCCCAAGATTAGGCTATTTCCACTCCTTATTCTATTGTCCATCGAATCGTTACCCAAAACTTGAAAACTTCAACCACACAAAACTCAAAACAAAACTCGTAAGCTCCGTTAGTATAAGAAAATAAAACCACCACTTAGGTACTGTAATGAACTCATTCTAAATTCATATTGGTGTAATATCTACTGTACTCCAACTTATCTATGGTTCATACCATCCGATACTACTCATAGATTCATCAAAATAAGCAAACAACATATAGAAAACAGAATCTGTCAAAAACAGAACAGTCTGTAGTAATCTATATAAAACGTATACTTATGGAACCCCAAAAATTATGAAATAAATTGCTGGACCTTATAAATTTGTCTATTAATCATCTGAAAAAATAATCAACCAAAAATCACTCTCAAGTAAAAAATGGCAGATAATCTCGTGAGCGCTAAAGTTTCTGTTTTTCACAGCAAGATCACATAAACTTCACCCAAGTCTTCCCAAAGGTTCTACTTGGGACTTTATTGAAACAAAAGCTATAAAACATGATTACTACAGTAGCATAATCATGTGAACACACAAAAATAGTAAGGATAAGTATTGGGTTGTCTCCCAACAAGCGCTTTTCTTTAATGCCTTTTAGCTAGGCATGATGATGACAATGATGCTCACATAAAAGATAAGAATTGAAACATAACAGGAGCATCATGAAGCATATGACTAGCACATTTAAGTCTAACCCACTTCCTATGCATAGGGTTTTTGTGATCAAACAACTTATGGGAACAATAATCAACAAGCATACGAAGGTAAAACAAGCATATCTTCAAAAATTTAAGCACATAGAGAGGAAACTTGACATTATTGCAATTTCTACAAGCATATGTTCCTCCCTCATAATAATTTTCAGTAGCATCATGAATAAATTTAACAATATAACCAGCACCTAAAGCATTCTTTTCATGATCTAATAGCATAGAAAATTTACTACTCTCCACATAAGCAAACTTTTTCTTTATAGCATACGTATCATCACAATAATCATCATAGATAGGAGTCATGCTTTCATCATAGTAAATTTGCTCATCAAAGCTTGGGGGACAAAAAATATCATCTCCATCAAACATAGCTTCCCCAAACTTGTGGCTTTGCATATCATTAGCATCATGGATATTCAAGGAATTCATACTAACAACATTGCAATCATGCTCATCATTCAAAAATTTAGTACCAAACATTCTATAGATTTCTTCTTCAAGCACTTGAGCACAATTATCCTTTCCATCATACTCACGAAATGAAGTGTATGAGACAAACTCAACTCCATTTTTTTGTAGTTTTCTTTTATAAACTAGAGTAGTGCTAAAACAAGAAACAAAAAGATTCAATTGCAAGATCTAAAGATATACCTTCAAGCGCTAACCTCCCCGGCAACGGCGCCAGAAAAGAGCTTGATGTCTACTACACAACCTTCTCCTTGTAGACGTTGTTGGGCCTGCAAGTGCACAGGTTTGTAGGACAGTAGCAAATTTCCCTCAAGTGGATGACCTAAGGTTTATCAATCCGTAGGAGGCGTAGGATGAAGATGGTCTCTCTCAAGCAACCCTGCAACCAAATAACAAAAAGTCTCTTATGTCCCCAACACACCCAATACAATGGTAAATTGTATAGGTGCACTAGTTTGGTGAAGAGATGGTGATACAAGTGCAAAATAGATAGTAGATATAGGTTTTTGTAATCTGAAATAATAAAAACATCAAGGTAACAAGCGGTAAAAGTGAGCGTAAACGGTATTGCAATGGTAGGAAACAAGGCCTAGGGTTCATACTTTCACTGGTGTAAGTTCTCTCAACAATAATAACATAGATAGAACATATGACAATCCCTTAACATGCAACAAAGAGTCACTCCAAAGACACTAATAGCAGAGAACAAATGTAGAGATTATGGTCGGGTACGAAACCACCACAAAGTTATTCTTTCGGATCGATCTATAAAAGAGTTCGTACTAGAATAACACCTTAAGATACAAATCAACCAAAACCCTAATGTCACCTAGATACTCCATTGTCACCTCAAGTATCCGTGGGCATGATTATACGATATGCATCACACAATCTCAGATTCATCCAACCAACATAAAAGTACTTCAAAGAGTGCCCCAAAGTTTCTACCGGAGAGTCAAGAACGTGTGCCAACCCCTATGCATAGGTTCCCAAGTGTCACGAAACCCGCAAGTTGATCACCAAAACATGCATCAAGTGGATCAATAGAATAACCCATTGTCACCACGGTTATCCCACGCAAGACATACATCAAGTGTTCATAAAATACTCAATCCAATAAGATAACTTCAAAAGGGGAAACTCAATTCATCACAAGAGAGTAGAGGGGGAGAAACATCATAAGATCCAACTACAATAGCAAAGCTCGGGATACATCAAGATCGTGCCATAGATGGAACACGAGAGAGAACACAAGAGAGAGAGAGAGAGAGAGAGAGAGATCAAACACATAGGTACTGGTACATACCCTCAGCCCCGAGGGTGAACTACTCCCTCGTCGTCATGGATAGCGCCGGGATGATGAAGATGGCCACTGGTGATGGGATCCCCCTCCGGCAGGGTGCCGGAACAGGGTCCCGATTGGTTTTTGGTGGCTACAGAGGCTTGTGGCGGCGGAACTCCCGATCTATCTTCTGTTTTGGAAGTTTTAGGGTACGCAGGTATATATGGGTGCAGGGGGTACGTCGGTGGACCCTCGGAGTGCTCACGAGGTAGGGGGGCACGCCCAGGGGGAGGGGCGCGCCCCCCACCCTCATGGGCAGCCCTGGAATCCCCTGACGTGCACTCCAAGCCCAACAGATTGGTTTCCTTCCAAAATTAACTTCTCCAGTTGATTTCGTTCCGTTTTGACTCCGTCTGATATTCCTTTTCCTCGAAACACTGAAATAGGCATAAAACAGCAAATCTAGGCTGGGCCTCCGGTTAATAGGTTAGTCCCAAAAATAATATAAAAGTGGATAATAAAGCCCAATATTGCCTAAAATAGTAGATACAGTAGCATGGAGCAATCAAAAATTATAGATACATTGGAGACGTATCACCACATTTTATGAAATTTGGCAAATGGATGTCAAAACTGCATTCCTTAATGGATTTATTAAAGAAGAGTTGTATATGGTGCAACCAGAAAGTTTTTTGTCAATTGTAAAGGTGCTAACAAAGTGTGCAAGCTCGAGTGATCCATCTATGGACTGGTGCAAGCATCTCGGAGTTGGAATATATGCTTTGTTGAGTTGATCAAAGCATATAATTTTATACAGACTTGCTGTAAAGCCTGTATTTACAAGAAAGTGAGTGGGAGCACTACAACATTTCTGATAAGTATATGTGAATGACATATTGTTGATCGGAAATAATGTAGAATTTTCTGGGAAGCATAAAGGAGTATTTGAAAAGAGTTTTTCAAAGAAAGACCGTGGTAAAGCTGCTTACACATTGAGCATCAAGATCTATAGAGATAGATCAAGATGCTTGATAAGATTTTTCAGTGAGTACATACCTTGATTATATTTTGAAGTAGTTCAAAATGGAACAGTCCAAGAAGGAGTTCTTGCCTGTGTTGCAAGGTGTTAAATTGAGTAAGACTCAAAACCTGACCATGGCAGAAAATAGAAAGAGAATGAAAAATCATTTCCTATGCCTCAGTCATAGGTTCTATAAAGTATGATATGCTGTGTACCAGACCTATTGTATACCTTGCTCTGAGTTTGGCAAGGGAGTACAATTTTGATCTAAGAGTAGATCACTGGACAGAGGTCAAGAATATCCTTAGTGAGGACTAAGGAAATATTTCTCGATTATGGAGGTGATAAAAAAGCCCGTCGTAAAGAGTTACATCGGTGCAAGCTTTTACACTGATTCAGATGACTCTAAGTCTCAATCTGGATATATATTGAAAGTGGGAGCAATTAGCTAGAGTAGCTCTGTGCAGAGCATTGTAGACATAGAATATTTGTAAAATACATACGGCTCTGAATGTGACAGACCCGTTGACTAAACTTCTCTCACGAGCAAAGCATGATCATACCTTAGTACTCTTTGGGTGTTAATCACATAGCGATGTGAACTAGATTATTGACTCTAGTAAACCCTTCGGGTGTTGATCACATGACCATGTGAACTATGGGTGTTAATCACATATAGATGTGAATATTGGTATTAAATCACATAGTGATGTGAACTAGAATATTGACTCTAGTGCAAGTGGGAGAATAATATGCCCTATAGGCAATAATAAAGTTATTATTTATTTCCTTATTTCATGATAAATGTTTATTATTCATGCTAGAATTGTATTAATCGGAAACTTAGTACATGTGTGAATACGTAGACAAACATAATGTCACTAGTATGCCTTTACTTGACTAGCTCGTTGAATCAAAGATGGTTAAGTTTCCTAGCCATAGACATGAGTTGTCATTGATTAATGGGATCACATCATTAGAGAATGATGTGATTGACTTGATCCATTCCGTTAGATTAGCACTTGATCATTTAGTATGTTGCTATTGCTTTCTTCATGACTTATACATGTTCCTATGACTATGAGATTATGCAACTCCCGTTTACTGGAGGAACACTTTGTGTGCTACCAAACGTCACAACGTAACTGGGTGATTATAAAGGTGCTCTACAGGTGTCTCCGAAGGTACTTGTTGAGTTGGCGTATTTCGAGATTAGGATTTGTCACTCCGATTGTCGGAGAGGTATCTCTGGGCCCTCTCGGTAATGCACATCACTATAAGCCTTGTAAGCAATGTGACTAATGAGTTAGTTGCGGGATGATGCATTACATAACGAGTAAAGAGACTTCCCGGTAACGAGATTGAACTAGGTATTGAGATACCGACGATCGAATCTCAGGCAAGTAACATACCGATGACAAAGGGAGCAACGTATGTTGTTATGCGGTTTGACTGATAAAGATCTTTGTAGAATATGTGGGAGCCAATATGAGCATCCAGGTTCCGCTATTGGTTATTTACCGGAGACGTGTCTCGGTCATGTCTACATAGTTCTCGAACATGTAGCGTCCGCACGCTTAACGTTCGGTGACGATTTATATTAAGAGCTATTTGTTTTGATGTACCGAAGGTAGTTAGGAGTCCCGGATGAGAACGGGGACATGACGAGGAGTCTCGAAATGGTTGAGACGTAAAGATTGATATATTGGACGACTATATTCGGACATCGGAAAGGTTTCGAGTGATTCAGATATTTATCGGAGTACCAGAGAGTTACGGGAATTTGTCGGGGAGTATATGGGCCTTATTGGGCTTTAGGGGAAAGAGAGAGGGGAGGTTGCGCGCCCCCAAGGGCCTAGTCCGAATTGGATTAGGGGGAGGGGCTGCGCCCCCTCCTTCCTTCTCTTCTCTTCTCCCTTTCCTTGACTCCTACTCCTACTACATGGAAGGGGGGAATCCTACTCCCGGTGGGAGTAGGACTCCCCAGGGCGCGCCATAGAGAGGGCCGGCCCCTCCCCTCCTCCACTCCTTTATATACGGGGAGGGGGGCACCCCATAGACACACAAGTTGATCTGTTGATCTCTCCCAGCCGTGTGCGGTGCCCCCCTCCACCATATTCCACCTCGGTAATATCGTAGCAGTGCTTAGGCGAAGCCCTGCGTCGGTAGCATCATCAACACCGTCATCACGCCGTCGTGCTGACGAAACTCTCCCGCAAAGCTCTGCTGGATCGGAGTTCGTGGGACGTCATTGAGCTGAACGTGTGCTGAACTCGGAGGTGCCGTACGTTCGGTACTGGTCGGATCGTGAAGACGTACGACTACGTCAACCGCATTGTGCTAACGCTTCCGCTTTCGGTCTACGAGGGTACGTGGACAACACTCTCCCCTCTCGTTGCTATGCATCACCATGATCTTGCGTGTGCGTAGGAATTTTTTTGAAATTACTACGTTCCCCAACAGGATGCAGGGAGGCAAACTATGGTGCAAGACCAAACATGCCCTTAGTTTCTTGAGTCATAGGGAACCCGTGCTATTAAGAGAGGACGAGGATGGTGAAGTATATTTGCTCATGCCTTTTATACCTAGTTCACACCTTCAAAGTCATCATTTTTAACATCCCGAACCAGTTGGAGCAAAGTGCCCAGACTATCCAGATGTCGAGATTGACAGGCGCGAGATTGAGCCCAGTGTGGGATCGCCTAGACTTAGGTTCGGGTTTGCTCGATCTTTGCACCATACGATCAACACTCGATTTGGGATCACTCGATGACCATGCCAGACCTTCCGGCGCTGGTTCACAAAGGCTAGTTTGAACAAAGTTTGACTTGTTGACCAGCAGATAGGTTACCACTCGAGCTGTCCCAAGCAAAGTGCCCGAGTGTGTCGTTCTAGTAGGAAAAATGACTAGTTTTCGGACGCGGAGTAATTGATCCCGAGCACACAGGCTTTCGGAATCTGTCTCGCTCGATAAGTCGTTGCGATTCGGGTTACCAGACACACGTGACCAAGGCCGGGCTCAGCAGAGGGTGTGGCAGAGATAAAGAAAAGGAGGAATCCTCCTGGACAGTGGGGCAGAACGAGATTTCCATTCCAAACCGTGGTGGATTGGCGTCAGAGCCGTAGCTCGAGTCCGCGGCCAATTCCTGATCCATGGATCAGTGCCCGTTAATGACGTCAATGGGCTAGAGTAAATGAAGAAATGGGTAGGTGGGGATATGGCAGGCTCCTTCCTCTCGCACCTGGGTCGGGTTCTATCGGGGCAGCTCGGTGGCGACAACAGCAGCTCTTCTAGGGTTCGAGAATCTTTGCTCCGGCGCGCATGGAGTTTTTGATGCCGTCATTCAACAGGTGTGAAATCTGTCCATGTCTGCTCTTTCTGGTCTGCGATTTGGTTTTGTTAAAGTGGGGATCTAAATCTTGAGCGCTCGTTGTGTGTGTGCAGTAGAACTCTGATTGAAGAGGTGACTGACAGATCCGCGCCCCGCCACTTGAAGCACTCGCAGCTACCACTTCAACGTCGGGCAGCGACCTAACAGGGTGACGCAGCGGCGACCTAACAGGGAGTGGAGATAAGCCAGAGGCTTCAGAAACTTCCATAGAGCAGGTTGATTCAAAGACGTCTGGGTGGACACAAAGGTATGAACTTCAAAGCATAGAAATAATTAGGAACATAAGGAAACCTACTTCAAAGTGAATCTCTGTCGTTTGCTGTACTATGAGGACAGAAGTAAAATTGATAAAATTCTGGGAAAGATATCTATGGTTGCCATGATTGCATTGTGTGCAAGTGCGGGAGGGGTAATCTGTGACAGAAAGTGAAAACATTAAAATGAGCAAAGCCAGAATGCAGAAATGACATCTGAATATTTGTGTGGGACAGAGGATGACGGGTAGCTACCGATGTTCACATCGGGCAGCGAGTCATTGTTGAAGCCGACCATTATTTGTGTGTTTGTATTTCAGAGTCAGGATCGGAGCTGCCGCGCCACGTTGTGCCCCATGCCCAGATAAGATGACGGCATTGGAGAAATCAGTCCGCGTCTTTGCCGAGGCCCCTAGGGAGAATGTCATTGTACCAAACTTAGGGGTCACTTTTGATACACTAGGCGAGACCTATGATTTCTACAATACGTATTCATGGAAGAAAGGATCCGGAATTCGATATGAGAAGAGTAGGCTAAATGTCAATCGGACAAGATGCGTGGTATGCTTCCGTTTGTTGAAACCTTTTACAATATGCATATCTGTTTTTAGATTGTCTGCACTTGTTTAGCTGAAAGTTGGTAGTATGAAATGGTTGCAGGGAAAACCAAACCCAATTTCTGAAACCAAGCACCTGTTGAATTCATCGAACGACTAGATTACTTCTACTGCTTTCTTAACTAAACTTCGGGATGTGGGGGCTGGTGCCGCCTTTCCTTCATTAGCACTGGACGAGTGTTCAGCGTCTTGTGGTGATACTTGTTGAGCCGCGACATCACAACTGCCTGAGTCGGACATGATTATAGCCTGTAGATAACGTTGTGAGTGCTTAAGCAATGTAGAAATCATGTATCACATAGCGTGCGGTCCCTATGTCTAGTGATATCAGACATGCAAACTGCAATGCTTGATGTGTACGTAGACATGCACTAGCAAAAACTATTAAGAACAGAATGTATCTGGACAAAGTAGTTCTGCTCGAATCTGCATATGCATGCGCTGGTTTGCATTGACAGGCTAAAAGGAAACAGATCTGTGTTCTGCTCTAAACAAAGTTTAGGATACTAGGAGCGATCTATACTTTGCAATTCAGAACAATTCGAGATTTGCACAATTAAAATAAAGTAAGCATACACAGGATTCAGATCAGATCCACCCTCGCAAAACACAAAAACAGGATTTGACCTGCGAGCGTACCCGGCGTAGCGCGAGCAGGGGATCCACTCCGGCGAGATTGCAGGTGCTTCTTCGGGTTGGGGAGGGTGAACAGGGGAGTAACTGAGTATGGCCGCCCGTTGGGTGTGCACGGGAGAGGTAGGTACAAGTGATTTATTGCACAGTAACACCCTTAATAATTTTGACTCCCCATATCAACAAAATTAGATTAATACCGGGAACATAATTCATTACTGGCGGACATGAGTGATTACAAGGATTTAACTTAGCACCACAAGGATATCTGACGAACACGGCTGCACTAACCTATTCTCCTACCTACGAAGCAAATAGGCTATCTTGGCTAACATAAACACTCCGACCACCAGTGGCAGTATGGCAGCAACTAGCATAACAAGGAGGCATGACGTGGCCGCCGCTGCGCCTCCTGTGTTAACCCGAGCGTGCCCGCTCCATGCCTGCTGCTCCGCTCGGCCATTCCGTGCAAGCTCGCTTCCGCGGCTCCACTCCTCCATTGGTTCGCCTGATCTAGCTCTCTGGTGCCTGTAAGCTGCGGGTTGATGAGGGGCGGCTACAGGATCTCCAACAATCTGGTCACTCAGCTGAGCACGATACTCCTCGCTCGACCTCATGTATCCACAGAGCCCTCTCTACAAATCACAACAAATGAGGAAACAAAATGCATTAGAAACTAGAAATCCAACGCACAGGCTGCGATCAGCAAAAATCGATTCTGGCTATAAAACTTACATCCGTATTGACTCACTTGTAGAAGTGACCAGCGTTTAATCCGCTGTGAGCAATCCAAGTGTAAATCCGGGCATGGCAGTCCTTGCATGGAACAAGAGGCCAGACCTCGTCATGGCCTACCGACGAGGAAGATGCAGACATGGCTAGGAAGCGTTGGAGTTGCTGGCAATGGCTGGAGTGAGTTCTGGTGGAGCTGCAGATCTGGGTGAGCGGCCGGCTGGATGAAGGGGATTATGAAGAGGAGCGTGTTCAAGAAGATTGGTAGCTACTCCCTCCGTCCGGAAATACTTGTCCTCCAAATGGATAAAATAAATGTATCTATAACTAAAATAAGTCTAGATACAACCATTTCGAGGACAAGTATTTTTGGACGGAGGGAGTACAACGGCTGGGTACATTAAATGAAGTAGTGGGCGGCATTAATCCAGAATCGCGGCCGAACCGGCTCAATTCGTGAGCATATTTCTGATCCGCGCCGAGGATTGCTGACAGCATAACCGTAACGCATCCCGACCGTGGGCCAAGGGCCATAATAAAAAACCAAAAACCAAAAAATGAGCTGGACCCGCTCTGACGCCGTTGAGCATCTCGATATAGCCCTGCGGTGCAGATTCCGGGATCCTATGAGCTCGGGCTCACATTAGTACTTTCGCTAGTTTGAGAACTACTTTAAATAGCCTTTCTCCACTTCGGGTTAAGGTTAACCCCTTCGAGAGGCCATTTGAGATCAAGCAAAACATCATTCCCCACTTCCCAAGCCACTATTCCTTTGACTCCTTGAGACTTTTGACTTGAATTTAGCAAGTTTTCCAAGTGAGGATGAAGACTCCTAGGCGATTGGAGGCACTAGTGAGTATATTTGTAGATTTCAAGTTTGTGAAGGTTTGGAGATCACCTCCAGACCTACACCTACAATTAGTGTTATTATAAGCTCAGGCTTTGTTTGGTAAGACTCATGGAGAAGGCACTAGTCTGTTAAGCTCAGGCTTTGTTTGCTAAGACTCATGGAGAAGGCAAGACTTTATGTCGTTGGGGGTAATTCATGTTCCTCACACATCTCCAAAAAGACTAGTTTCCATGCCTCGATAATTTCTATTCGCATGGTGTAAAAGCACGCCCAAACTAATTTGCTAGATTCATGGAGTACTATGTTGAAACAAATCACAATTTCCCATAGTCGTTGAAAAACTGAGGTTGTTTCATTCAATATTTAAACGTTTCCATCTCATGTTAAGAACACACCCACTGATGTCCGATTCCCTCCCAGTCATTATGTGCTCCATACCTTGTTCAAGGACTATGTCATTATTCAGTGTTCACAATACATACATCTTGTGGGGTTGCTCTTGAAATGGCTAGTCCCAAAAAAAGGATTTCGCATTGCCAAGAGGATCATAGTGAGTTTGCAGCTACAAGCCTGCAACAAATCAAGGGAACCAACTTCTCACCACTTCTTCATGTGGGCCAAAAGACAAATAGCACAAGCAGAAAGTGATGCTTCCTTCAATTGCGCCTTGTGGGGACTGATAGCAGGCAGTAACGAGAAGCCTATATGTGCCCGGCAAATCTTAGAACTGCAATATGCCAATGGCAATGGAGCAACAGGACTCCGAGCTGCCTGTGCTCTGCTTGACCCTGGGCAACGTTTGAGTACCCAGAGGCCCATACAACTGCAGGTTGCCATCCAGGCTTCTCAGTCACGGATTACTCATTTTTCCCGTTGTCGAAAACCCCAATGCGCTGTTTTCTCTGGTCAAAAACTGCCCTGAAGGATTGACCTTCATCACGAAGTTGCTCACTGAACCGTCTTTTTGTTTCATTGTTTACTTTATCCTTCACGCCTGTGGAATTATCTTCAGCCAAGGGGTTGGAGACCTACAAGCAATGATTTTCAATATAGCAAACTGGCAGGAAGCAAAGACTTGGGCCTAAATAAATTGCCAAAGGGACCTCGGACATAGGATAGATAAAACACAATTAAAATAGAAGGCCTTTCAGAAAAATACTCCCTCCGTTTCAAATTACTCGTCGCTGAAATGGATGTATCTAGAACTAAAATGCATCTAGATACATCCATACGTGAGACAAGTAATTCGGAACGGAGGGAGTAGAAAGCAAGGGAATATATGCAAACAAGTGATTTGTACAAAATATTAGCAAGTATGAAAGAATATGCAGAGGATGAATAGTAGCAGAAAGTAAGGTGCTACTAACAGCATAGTGCGGTCATTTAACTGCCATAATGTTAGCAGTGGGTTAATACTAACCAAATTGTACCCTGATCCAGGTCCTATGATTAAAGATGAAGTGGGTCTCCTTTTGGCTGCACCGATAGAAAATCCACCCTTTTCAAGCTGCAAAAGAAAGGAAGATTGAGCATATCAAAAAAGGAATATGGTATTTCCATTTTAAGTAAACAGTGTAACACAGACTTGAGTGAAGGAGCATCACATCATGACTACAAAGTGATAAACAACTGCAAGGGTGCAGCCAACGTAACTTCTACTCCCTCCGTTCCCAAATATAAGTCTTTCTAGATATTTCAACAAATGACTACATACGGAGCAAAATCAGTGAATCTACACTCTAAAACATGTCTAAATACATCCGTATGTTGTAGTCCATTTGAAATGTCTAAAAAGACTTATATTTAGAAACGGAGGAAGTATTTTGGAATAATCAAAGTATCTTCAAAGGTTCAGTAACTAAATACTCCCTCTTATCTCAAAATGTAAGATGTTAGTGTCAAGAAACGTCTTACATTTTGAGACAGATGGAGTACAAAGTGTCCAACTAAATCCGTGTTTTTGTAGCTCAGAAACTAGGACTAGATTTTAATAATGACGTAATTTCTCTTTTGCACTCCAGAGAAACAAGTGCAGCCAAGGATCAAGCATAAATAAAGCACAAGGAAAGCAATATGTTGGACTTTCACTAAAGCAAATGCCGTACCCGATCACCCCAAGTAAGTGTTTTTTGATGAGTGCCATATGTCTTGGCCAGCCCAGAAAGAGTATGTGTACTTCCATCTGCATGCTTGGACCTGTCAGTATCCTCATCAAAATCTTTTGACCATTTGCTCTGTCCTAGCTCTTTAATGTCATCTAAGTCTTCTTCATCTGATGAATCCCACTTGTCCCCTGGCATAAAAAAGTACGCACCAAGATTCATTAAAAATATAAAATTGACAATGACATATATCGAGTTCAAATACTCCACACTTGCCCACGTGGGAGAGTTTGTCTCACAGGGCAGAAGGTTCCAACAAGTGTGCGGGCAGGAGATCCACAGTAGGTCAGGTTAGTTGGATTATAAGACTATAAGTTGACAGAGATAACAAAATTGCCAGCATACTGACAAGGTGATGCACGTCAAAAAAAAGACAGGGTAATGGTGTTTGCTTCATTCCTACAAAGAGAGCTTAGGGTTGACAAGATATATGCATCAACAGAAAAAACGAGTCAAACTACAGGGCATTCTACACTTGGGGTGTGTTTGGTTCAGGTCACAGGGTGGAATGCAACGGATCCTTTCTGCGCCAGGGGCTTTCTACACTTGGGGTGTTGTTTGGTAGGAGTGGAGAACCAGAACCAAACCATTCTCCTGAATGGAAAATTCAGCCCAGATGTGGAGTGCACAAGTACCTCCGATTTGGAGGAATCACGCAAAACACCTCTCAGCTCTCACCTCTCCCGCGACTCACTCACCCCCAAACCCATCCTTGGCCAGCACTGCCACTCCCTCATCTCTCTCCCTCTCGATCTGCGACTGTGCCGGCCACTCCCTCGTATTTCCCTCTCCGGAGCCGCCTCTCCCTCGCCTCCCCATCGTCTCTCCCTATCTCTCGATCTCTGGTGGCGCCGCACCGAGGATCGAAGATGGTGGTGGGGACGGCAAGGGGAGCAAGGGTGGCGGTCAAAGATGGCGGTGGGGATGACAAGCGGAGCAGGGGCGGCGGTCTAGCAGCTGCGTCGGAGCAACTGGGCTGGCTAGCGGCGGCGGCGGCAGAGGAGCAGTGGCAGAGGCTCGTCGTGCGGCTGCGGTGATTTCGTCCTGCTGCTCGCCTCGGCATGCAAACTGCGACGAGTACCTGAGTACTCTTCATGCATATGGTCACTACGGCCCGGAGCTCGTCTTCACAGGCCCGTCGACAAGTCACCGGCAGCCATCCGGAGCTCATTCACCTGTCGCCCGAAGGTGAAAATGCCCCGCTGCCCCGTGCTTGTCTTCTATGTATGATGCCATTGCATATGCAGATGCAGTTGATGTGCACATAACTATATGCGTGTATGTAGCCATGACGCAAAATTCAGTTTATGTGTATGGACATGCTAGGATTGTTGCAAGAGTTAGCTAAGATCTGTGTGAAAATTGTTAACGATGAGCAATTTGCGTGAGTTCCAAATTTTGTGATGAATACCAAAGCAAATTTGATGTTTCAAAGTTTGTAATGAGGAATAATATATCCTGTAATTGTGCATTGTTAGTTGTTCCTGATGCAAATGCAAAAGAAATGCTGGTGAAAATTGCAATAACGTTTTACTAAGAATGCAATAGATTTCTCTCATTCCATCTCTCCCACCAAACGCAGGAACGGAACCATTCCATTCTATTTTTTGACCCCCACCAAACGCAAGAATGGAACCGACCCATTCCACCAGAATAGAACCATAACATTTCATTCCACTTGGTTCTCAAACCAAACACACTCTTGGGAGTATGAGAAGAAAAATACTTTGCAGGGCTGCTTCAATTTTTTGTTAGGGTTATTAAACCATAAGATTAACTGTGGCCAAGGATATGTCATCAATATGTACCTTGATCAGGTACATCATCTGCTGATTCAGGTATAGCCTTCTTTGAGCTTCCAGACTGGGTGTTAACTGCCGTATCATCAGCATCATCAGTATCCTCTGTGTCCATATCAACCTATTTAACATATAGAAATCATGAGAAAGTTCGTCTCTTCACAAATGACTGGTGAAATAGTGTTACCTCTTGTATAGAATGCTCATGAAGATTGTCACCATGGAATAAAGACTGAAAATAAAGGTGCAAATGATTAGAAACATGATTAACTATATGTATCTAATATAAGGGCTATTGCAAAACATTAAACATAACAATACTCTCAAGAACATACATGGGTATCTAGACGCACATATAGTGGTGGAGCCTCCTCCCAGTCAGCTGCCATCTTTTTGATATCATCCAATGTAAACCC
Organism: Triticum dicoccoides; assembly: GCF_002162155.2. Lineage (NCBI taxonomy): Eukaryota > Viridiplantae > Streptophyta > Magnoliopsida > Poales > Poaceae > Triticum > Triticum dicoccoides. Next base: position 286,459,106 of record NC_041391.1, read on the forward strand.
ATGCACATTCCTAGCAGCACAGCCCTGTGTATTACAAAAGATATATAAGACATTCTACGCTATTAAAAAGAATCTATTTTATCTGAGTATAAATATCATACAACTAAGCATATTTCCGACAAAACTACCACAAAGCTACACCGCTAGGAAAAGTTTCACCAAAATGCACACATATTTATCGTATCTATCATAAAACTGCATCTTCAAGGTGTATCTACTCTGCCTGTGGACTACAGAAACATGCAAGGTGTACCTACTCTGGCTATGGAGTAGAGGAACATTCAAGGTGCATGCATTTGACTGAAAGCTTTCTACATTGGCAATTACACCATATGGTTCACATGTCGTAAGCACCACAACTTCAGGTATATATTTCATCAGCAGTGCATATGGACAGTCTCCCAATCCATATTCTTACCAAACTATACCAAAACAAATAATTGGCAAAGAGTTCTTAGAATTGATGATCCATGACTTATCCGACAAAAATAGAATTGGTAGCTGTCTGAAGTACATAATCACATATTTACAACAAGTTAGGCCTTTCTTATTATGTGATATTACATGAACTTACTGTTGGATCCTTGTATGGTGCCTCGAGCAAGTAGACCTCATAGCCAGATCTCTATACAAGAAAACAGAATCAGTAACCTACTATAAAAAAAAAATCCAGATTAGGAGACAATAATAATTCAGACAATCAAATTCCAAACAATGAGGTAGTGCAATAAAGTGCCTCCTGAAATGCATAAGATCTTATCCAGCAAGGTTTGGACGTCAACAGTTGATTCTCGGTATATACAACTCATTGACCTTGCAACCGCATGTTTTATAGCTATTATGCAAACCATATAAAAATGTAAACCACGTTTCAGTATGCAGTTAACTGCATAGTGCATACAGAAACATGGAACGGACCAGAAGAAAGAGAGTGCTCTTCCTGTGCGCAGGCATAAACACGTACACTCATGAGAGAGAGAGAGAGAGAGCTCTTTGTGCGCAGGCATAAACACGTACACTCATGCAAGAGAGAGAGAGAGAGAGCTCTTTGTTCGCAGGCATACACATAGAGAGAGAGCTATTTGCGCGCAGGCATAAACAAATACTCACAGGCATAGAGAGGGAGAGAGAGATGAGCGGTTTTTTATTCTTGTTTTTACGTAAATCGTTGCATAACATTATGTATGTCATGGTATA
>NC_041391.1:286460680-286477893 GCF_002162155.2 Triticum dicoccoides
AGCAACTAGTATAGATCAAAAACACATTCAAGAGGAAAGGAGGAAGAAGAAAGTCACTACTGTGGCAAACAAATTAAATCAAAACATGCAACATTAATATGCAATTTCAAAATAGTACTACATCTGAGTACTGCCTGACTGGCAGTTGGCCCTAAAACATGCTTTTTGAATATTTAAGAACGGTGTGGTTTAAATATTTAAGAAAAGGTCCAGGTAAGCAAAATAAATTCTCGCAGTTGACGCAAAAGAGACTGAGGGTTTACCTTCGCGCTTGCCCAAAATTGAGCAAAATCAGCTACCCGCAGATTGCGGTCATCCACTAAAAACGGTCAGGGATACCAGCAATAAACATGTCAGTTACCACAATCCAGCATCCGCCACTGGTGAAAATAAAGGCATCGCCTGGTGTACTGTATGCCGCGACGACAGCTAAAATGTTGCTTAACTGAATGTTTTGAACAATAAGGAATATAAACTTCCGAGACAAATGGGCACCCAACCACTGTCTAGGGAACCGATGTCATAATTCCCACAAACTGATCACCAAAATATTTGATAATTAATAGAAAACAAAGTTTCTATTGTGAAGAAAACCTTTTAATATTCATATTAAGATGTTGATGAATTTTGACAGGAAAAAATAGGAAGGGTACTCATTCAACACTCCATGAAATTACAAGCAAAGACATAAACAAGGCAGACTATAACATGCAAGGTAAAACAACCAATGCGGACTAAATTGTTGAGTCATGATAAAGCATGTTGCATCATTTAATAATATTTAGAGTAACTTCATACCGATCACAAATGTGAAATTCCCTTCATCAAGGGTCTTCTTAAACGCGTTTAACATGCTTGATCTGTAGGTCTGTCAAATGGAGAAGAAATTAGACTTCTTATGGTGGAGCTTTTCTTTTTAAAAGGCAACTGATAGCCGATGCTCATATCCACAATCCAGGTAATTCTTTCTATAGGGAACCTTACATTATCCTTACATTTAATGCTAGTTTCAGATACTATCTCGTTCTCTATACATGCATTGCAAACTCTTGGGAAGGTCCCCTGATATCCATATTTCAACAAATATGAAGTACATTTCTTTACATAAGGTTGCATTGCACCGATGCATTAACTAAAATATGTTTGCCTGCTTGTTAATAACAACAGGCGATGCTACGATTTAGCTATAGCAGGTTCCCAATAATTGGCAGGTGCATTCAACATGACAAAAAGAAAGTAATAGACAAGAACAAATGAGATACATCACCTCCTCCATTTCAGGCTCATAACAATATTCAATCACTTTCTTGGTCAACTGTTTCCGTCCTTTGGATGCAGTAGAAGATTTAGACCCTTCGTTGTCTTCGACCTTCTAAGAGCAATTTAGCACAATATCAGTTACAAGACAAATTATCCATAGAAATAGCAGGGCCATGATGAGCATTTCTGAAAGTCTAAGCCAAGAAATAAATGGTCGACAGTACACAATAAATTGTGTCCACTGTTCAGTTTCTACCGACCTTCTCAACCTCAATCATGAAATAGTCATCCATCGAGTGAATTCTGGGTGCACTTCCACCACTCTCAACTTCAAGATCACGCAATGCCTTCGCAAGGTAGCTCTTTCCACTACCTACAAGTTCTAACATTTGTCAGAACCGTAACAGTTGTGAAGCACTGACATGAAATGATTTGACCCTACCAGAATAATAGATAATTTTGTGCGCCAAATTAAACCATAATACTACTCCCTCCCCACCCCACACATCATTTTTGGAAAGTGATTCATGAAGACTCAACTTTATGTAGTACCTTATCACAGTATTTTCACAGGACCTTGAAGATATATCGCTATGCCACGATGGGGTACTTTGTGACAAAGCCATCTATGTTCTTTCATATAAACAGTGAAGGTACTTCTACAAGTATTGGTGGAGAAAGTTAAACAAATTTGTTTATACCTCTCTAGAAGCAACATATGTATACGAACGGAGGGAGTAGGAAGTTCATCATGCATATTGATGTTTGCTTTCGATTGAAAACGTCATCAAATAGATTACAATTTGTTCAAAAAATAATCAGGAACTGCCAAGTAATGTGCCCGGGTTTCATGTATATGTAAGAAAGACAACATGCACTCTTAAACAACAGGAACACTGAAACGATAAGGTCACTGCTTATGTAAGTATCAAAAGGTTGAAAACTTCCCACAGCATATCAGATCTAATGTCATTTTACTGGCTAGGATTGCCAACTTTGTTGCACTTAATAATTAGACTACTTAATGACTATGAAACATTAACAATGGTATATGAAACAACCTGGAAGCCCTCGCAGGATGATAACAATATGATCAGGGCGTGAAGCGCGAAGGGGCTGCTTGAACAAGTCGCATGCATTAACAATATTGACTTCCACATTGTTAAAAGAATGTTTGTCCTGTGTTGGCATTCTATCCTCCAGATGCTGCTCCGATTGTTGCCGATGTACGAAATCTACCCCCTGGAGAAACACGCACATATATAACAATTAATACTTTTGACTTCTGAGTGGCCAATGATATATTATAAGCAAAGCATCCAAGTGCATGAAGAGAACCTCATTTTTGTTGGGTCCATTGTAATAATTTGCGTTTGGCATCAGGTGGGAATGATGCAAGGTATTATCACTGGGTGGAAGTGATGTAGTAGCCGGGGAACTGGAGAGGACAGGAAACAACGACGAGTTTGCTGCCTGCAGAGGTGGCATTGCATGGTAATCTGGGGTAGAAGGCATTGGAGGATCTGGTGGTGGCGGCACAACACCCGCATGATGACGCCAATCGCGGGAATCATAATGGTTTCCTGCCTCAGCATGTTGTGGTAGTGGTGGAGCACCCGGCAATGCTTCAGGGTGAAACTGATGATGGTGATGGTGGTCGAAATACTTCTCCTGAGATCCTCCAACAGAATCTAAGGCACTGTACCTATCAAACGGCATCGGCGGAGGTGGCATCCTTCTGACGAGATCGTAATCAGTGAAATTGCCTCCCTGCGCATAGGGGTTATTATAATTTTGATGAGGAGGATAAGCCCCATCTCCTCCATGGCCGAAACCATCGGGTGGATACGGTTCGCCATGCCACTGTGCAGGCGGCAGCTGAGCGCGGCCATGGCCATGCTCCCGGATCAGCCCGAGCAGCCGCTCTCCCTCCACGGAAGCCCTGCCCAACATTGGCGGGTAGGGAGGGGGCGGGCCGGAGAACGGAGGCGCCTCCCCCACGCGCATCCTCTTGTGGGGACCTTCCGTGTCGAGGAGATCGTACGGGTGCGGCCCCGGAGGAGCCCACATCGGCGGTGGCGGCGGCGGCGGGTGGAAGGGGGCATGGTACTGGGGCGGGGGAGGAGGGGGCGGTGGGTGGAGATCGTAGGGAAAGGGGTGGGGCGGGAGAGGCGGAGGCGGGCAAAAGGGGAAGTGGGGCGCGGTGCAGACGGGGCAGAGGTCGTTGCCGGCGCCAGCTGCGAAGCGCCATGGATGATCCATGAGGAGGTGGCCGCGTGGGTTTGGGGATCTAGGGTTTCGAGGGAATAATCAAGGGGGGCTGAGGCTTGCTTCCAGAAGTTCTCTGGGGTTCTGCAGATGGCTTCGCCGGTTGGGGACGGGGCGAGGAGGCTGTGCGCGCAGCTGCTAGAAGGAAGATGAGCTGGTTCGATTCTGTGCGGAGGACCCTCGTAGAGTCGTAATTTGTATCGTTCGCGACCTCACCTGATTTAACCATAATTTTTCACCAATGAGCATATAGTCTCTTTAGGCATTCCGAACATATGGATTTTAAGCATGGTAACCCAAACATTTGGATTTTAAACATGGCGACCTGAATGTTTTTTTATGACGACTTTAATTGATATGAGGTGGCAAGTTTAGGCAATTTTGTGACAAAAAAATGAACCGGGGCAAAATTGTCATGTTTTAACAACTAAACTTGTCACCTCATGTCAATTAAAATTGTCATCAAAAAATATTCAGGGTGATATGCTTAAAATCCGAACGTTCGGAATTTATCGGTGTTTTAAGTACTCCCTTCAGATCAGAAATTTAGATTGTCGACTTAGCTAGTGAAACATGTATAATATGTCATAAAAAATACACATATATGAAAGCTTTATTCAACAATGTACGTAGTGATATACTCCCTTCGTCCCAAAATAAGTGACTCAACTTTGTACTAACTTTATATTAAAGATAATAGAAAGTTGAGTCACTTATTCTAGGATGGAGGGAGTAATTTTTATGGCATACAACACATGTTTCGGTAATCGGTAGTCAAATCTAAGACTAAAAAATGCATGCTCAACTTGTATTGTCGTCCGAAAGAGGTATGTGTTTGTAAAGCATATATTCTGAATTTCAACCTTACTATCAAGTTAATATCTAAAACAATAATATAAAATGATAATTTGTTCATCTGAGCTTCTTTTTCATATAAATAAGGGTGCACCCAGTGCTAAATATAAAGTAATATGATAATCTAAATATTGCTCTAGCTTTTCTTATTTTTTGGTTGATATGGTTCAGGGGTATCACAAAAAAAATTGTGAACAATAACCTCATTGCAAAAAAAAACTTATTTCAAAATAAACATAGAAGGAACATTATATATTGATTTAAAGTATGTTTTTTTATATGTTAATTTCTATCTAGGCACACCCGAATTATATGTGTGCATTTGCCGCCTTCCATGGCCACCATCGCTCATTGGTATGGAAAGCTCCCATGATCCAACAACTGCCAAACATTTTTTGCACCTCTCTGTTTGGCTTGAAACAACCACTAATCGTCTTTCTTCGGGTATATGTTGAAATAAATCAAGGAACTCCATCCAGACCTCGACGACGTAGGTGATAGGTGCAGGAACAAAAGTAAAATGGTTGTCAAGTGGTGTTCCCCTAACCTCTTGGGGGGTGGAGTAGATGTATGGCCTCCACCAAATTATTATAGGGAGAGAGAAGAGAGGAGGGAGGGAGAAGAAAGGTGGAGGAGGAGGACCCGACAACTGGGACCAATATGTTGTATGTGTGGCTGGCATCTCCTCGGCACATTAGATCTGGCATCTCGAGCCCGCCAATTAACTATGCTAACTGGAGCTTTCATCTTATTAAAGACTCTTACCATGTAAAACCACACAAGTAATTAACTCCCTCACGTCGGCTCTCATCGTTGAGGCTTCCCTGAAAGCCCTGCCCAATTGAGAAATAGATAGACAAATAGATGACGAGGAAGAGTGCAAAGAAACATGTGTCAAGAGATATGGCGTTTTTCTAATGCTTGTAGTCGACATAGAGTACCAAGGATGATAAAGAAAAATACTTGTATCGAGAGCAACCTAATAGCAAGTCCAACCAGTTTAAAGCATCTCCAACAGGTGACGTAGAAGTTGGTGCCAAAAATGATTTTGGAGAGGGGAGAGAAATTTTTTGGGCACCTGAACTTTTTCCGTCGTAGCAGATGTGCTATAATTGCATTGATTTTTGAATATGATAATCAGAGCAAAATTCAAGCATGTGTGAAAACATAAACACCAAAATGATCCATAGTCATGCCTCTAAGGCTAGCTCATGTATTGATTTGATCTTGTTTTTCTAATCATGAACATTGCTATCGTAAAAGGATGCTATCAATAATGAGAACACACTGATACTGGAACAATAGTGTTGGATAGATCCAACTTATGAATTACTAAGAGATCATGTCATTATTATGAACCCATGTGATTAAGATCACAGGATACTAGAATACGTATATGTGTAACAAGAACAAAATTGGTAACGAGGATGTCCAGTATAGCGATCAAAGTATTGATCACGGGGATACCAATAATATCTTACCTCGTGTTTAGTACTGTACCGCAAAGCAAAAGGAACGGTATTCGTAAACAAAAGGTTAGCTCAAGAACTGCCTGAATATGCGTGAGTTGTCAAGGGTGTCATATCCTGCCATTAACTAAAAGTGTTCCGCCCTTCTGGGTCATGTTCGCTTATTACCGAACATGTAGGTTCACACGCTTAACGAGTACTAACTCCATATGGGTTTATTAGTCCCTCTTGTATTTTGGGGCAAACTTTGACCTTTTATTTAACTACCAAAAAATAAGATATATACCACAAAAAATAGTATCATTGGAAACCTCTTTCAAGTATGAATCCAACAATATAAGTTTGTGATGTGCAAATTACATTTTGTTAGTCAAATCTATAGTCAAAATTTGGTATAAAATACGAAGGGGGCTAATAAACCAGGATGGATGTAGTAGTAATTAAGATGAGACCAAAAGTTTGAGAGAATGAGCATCGAAAGAGTTTCCGATGGAGTCAGAAGTGTTCGATATGGTCTCAAATGTGTTTCGGGAATTCTGAAAAGGAAAACACTTTAATTCTACCGACTAATTACAACCCATCATCATCATCCTCACTCGCGCGACATGTGCCCAATAGGCCCCACCTACCGCTCTCCATCCCTCGTCGTACTCTTATATCTTTTCTAACTTTCCCTTTTGCCCATTTTCTCCAAATCCCCTCCCCATCCGACTACTCTCTCTCTCTCTCTCTCTCTCTCTCTCTCTCTCTCTCTCTCTCACACACACACACACACACACACACACACACACACAACAAGGCTCCTTCACCCCAATCTCTTCTTCGCATCACCACCTCACCCGATTGCTTGTATCCATGTCGGAGCTCGCTCATCCTCCGCACCACAAAAGTTGGCGATCTCTTCTCCACATCACCACTTCGCCCGAACCCTTTGTATTCATCATTTTGTCTACAAAAAATCGCTCGGGTAATTTGTCAAACAAATAGAAGGCAAGGTCAAGTCCGAGAATAGCCGAAAGTATCGCGGCGACGATACTGGCAGGAAGGACTTTTGTGGTGGCGATGGCGGTAGAGTTAGGAGAGGGCCGACGTGGATGAGTGAGAAGAGAGGAGAGGAAAAGGTTTGGTCTGATAAGGTTGGGGGATTTGCTGAAATTTGTGGTAGGTCCTGTATGTCGGAGCTGACGTGACGTCCGGGCACGTCCAGGCCTCATCATATTCGCCCCAGATATAGATTGGATATGGGGGTGCTGATCAGCCTAAACGTATAAGGCCGGTTTAAAGAGCCCCGGCTAGGCCACAATTTAAATACATTAAAACTAAGCACTAATCCAGCCATCTCAAGGCATTAGCGTCTACAACCGTCGGATCTATAGTTTCCAGTGTTTTCGGCCGTCCAACAAAACTCTACCGCAGTACTTCTTGCGACTGGGAGTGGGCAGCTGCTCCCGCGACAAAATTGGGGGGTCGTGGTTAATTGGGCCATCTCGCACAAAGCCCTTATAAACATCACGAGGAAAAAAACACATCAAACGCCACCCCTCTTCCTTCGCCCGACGCCCTCTCCGTGCCGCCTCACTTTCTTTGAGACCTGGAGATGTCTGTGGCGGCCAAGATCCCTCCCAGCCCTCTTACGCTACCACTCCATCCGGCGAAAAAGGAGGAATGCCTGGCGAACATGAAGATCCTTCACTGGTACACATCCGTTCCTGTCCCAGTTTCCCATCAATTTGGAAGCGACGAGGCGGCTGTAGCACCAGGAAGCGTCGCCATCGTCCGACCTCAACGCGCCACCTGCAAGGTCTCCCTCCCGCCCACCTCTTCCTGACCCAGCCCGTCGTCTCGTTCGTCCGCCCGCCCCTGAGCCCTGACCCGATTGTTGCCAATCTGATTAGTGATGTGTCGATGCCCCGTGTTCCCGTCGCTACCCAAAAGTATTCCACTACAGCTTCCCCATGCCTCCTTCCCCTCGTGCTCTCATTTGATGATTTGAAATTGGGATCTAGTTAATCTACAAGTATTGTTTTTGCAGGGGAATCTGTGAGTAGTTGATTTGATGGTCTGGTAACGCAGTAGCCCAATCAGATTACAACGACGGGGGTGGCGCATGCTCTCTGTATCTCCATTGTGTCTGTTCTTATTGCTGATTCAACACAGGATGGTTGCAGAAAAGCACTCCAGAAACCACCCGATTGTGATGGGACCTCTTATTTGCCATCTCTAATCACGTTGCCTGCCATGATGTGGACATGTAACTTATTTTATACACGATTACACATGAATTTAGGAATGTCCTTGATATGCAGCAATCAGTTATTTGTTGGTAGACTGAGAAAAACATGTGTCAATTGATACGTCTTCAACGTATCTATAATTTTTGATTGTTCCATGCTATTATATTACCCCTTTTGGATGTTTATGTTCTTTATTTTACACATTTATATCATTTTTGGGACTAACCTACTAACCGGAGGCCCAGCCCGTATTGCTGTTTTTTTGCCTATTTCAGTATTTCGAAGAAAAGGAATATCAAACGGAGTCCAAACGAAATGAAATCTTCAGGAGCATGATTTTTGGAACGAACGTGATCTAGAGGTCTTGGAGTGCAAGTCAAGAAGCGGCCGAGGCGGCCACGAGAGGGTAGCCCCCCCTAAGGGCGCGCCCCCCTGTCTCGTGGGCCCCTCGGGCGGCCACCGACGTACTTCTTCCTCCTATATAAGCCTATGTACCCCGAAAACATCCAGGGATCCACCGAAACACAATTTTCACCGCCTTAACCTTCTGTATCCGCGAGATCCCATCTTGGAGCCTTCGTCGGCGCTCTGCCGGAGGGGGAATCAACCACGGAGGGCTTCTACATCAACACCATAGCCCCTCCGATGAGTTGTGAGTAGTTTACCACAGACCTTCGGGTCCATAGTTATTAGCTAGATAGCTTCTTCTCTCTTTTTGGATCTCAATACAATGTTCCCCCCCTCTCTTGTGGAGATCTATTCGATATAAATTCTTTTTCTAGTGTGTTTGTCGAGATCCAGTGAATTGTGGGTTTATGATCAAGTTTATCTATGAATAATATTTGAATCTTCTCTGAATTCTTTTATGTATGATTGAGTTATCTTCGCAAGTCTCTTCGAATTATCAGTTTGGTTTGGCCTACTAGATTGATCTTTCTTGCCATGGGAGAAGTGCTTAGCTTTGGGTTCAATCTTGCGGTGTCCTTACCCAGTGACAACAGGGTTTGCAAGGCACGTATTGTATTGTTGACATCGAGGATAAAAAGATGGGGTTTATATCATATTGCATGAGTTTATCCCTCTACATCATGTCATCTTGCTTAAGGTGTTACTCTGTTCTTATGAACTTAATACTCTAGATGCAGGCAGGAGTCGGTCGATGTGTGGAGTAATAGTAGTAGATGCAGGCAGGAGTCCGTCTACTTGTCACGGACGTGATGCCTATATACATGATCATGCCTAGATAATCTCATAATTATTCGCTTTTCTATCAATTGCTCGACAGTAATTTGTTCACCCACCGTAATACTTATGCTATCTTGAGAGAAGCCACTAGTGAAACCTATGGCCCCCGGGTCTATCTCTTATCATATTTGCTTCCAATCTACTTTTATTTGCATCTTTACTTTTTGCATCTATATTATAAAATACCAAAAATATATTTATCTTATCATACTATCTCTATTAGATCTCACTTTCGCAAGTGGCCGTGAAGGGATTGACAACCCCTTTATTGCGTTGGTTGCGAGTTCTTTGTTTGTTTGTGTAGGTGCGTGGGACTTTTGAGGAGCCTCCTACTGGATTGATACCTTGGTTCTTAAAAACTGAGGGAAATACTTATGCTACTATTGCTGCATCACCCTTTCCTCTTCAAGGAAAACCAACGCAAGCTCAAGACGTAGCAAGAAGGATTTCTGGCGCCGTTGCTGGGGAGGTCTTTGCTCAAGTCAAGACATACCAAGTACCCATCACAAACCCATCTCCCTCGCATTTACATTATTTACCATTTGCCTCTCGTTTTCCTCTCCCCGCTTCACCCTTGCCGTTTTATTCGCCCTCTCTTTCCCATTCTCCTCTCTCTTTCGCTTGCCTTTTTCCGTGTGCTCGTGTGTTAGATCGTTTACCTTGTCGTTATGGCTAGTCCTCCTATCCTTGTTATCACTCCCGAACATGAAATTCTTAATTTTAAGCAACGGGAGGGAGAAAATTTAAAAGATGCTTGACATAGAATTTGCAATGCTCAAAATAGATCTACTGGGAAGCTTTCCACTTCCGTTCTTCTCCGCAATTTTTATGTAGGCATCACTCCTTGGAATAGATGTGTTCTTGATACTGTTGCCGGAGGTGATTTCTTGAGTAGCCATACGTTTGATGTTTATAATGCTATGTTAGATTTGTTTGGCCCACCACCTCTTTTGGTTAATGGAACTGTTTTAACTTTAGAACACGTGATGCAATGGCTTGATATTATTGAAAATAAAATGGCTACTGTTGAGTTGATTGAAAATTTGGATGAAAAGATCCATAATAACATTACCCAATATGGATCTAGGGTTGGAGTTACCTTGAAAAATCTTAAAGAAAAAGAACCTATAGTTAATGAAAAAATAGATCTAGATTCTGAAAGAATTGGTAAACTTGAGGATATCATTACCAACATAGGTTCCACATTTTCCTCCATGAAAAACACTCCAAAACCCCCTACCAAAACTACCAAGTTTATTTATGTTCCTAAAAATAAGGGGGAATCTTCTAGTAAAGGAGATGCGGATCTCAAATCCATAAGTGTTCACCCCAATTGTCTCTCTATCGTTAAGGAACCTTTTGCTACGAATGAATTTCTTGAATTTTTGCCTAAACGTTTAGTCATTGCTAAAAAGGGAGAAACCCCTAAAGATTATAAGTGCTCTATTGAGGACCTGAGTGCCAAAGATGACACTACTTAGATCTATCTTCGCTTTTATGCCTAGCTAGGGGCGTCAAAACGATAGCGCTAGTTGGGAGGCAACCCAATTTTCTTTGTGTTTTTTTTGTTTTTGTTCATGTTTAGTAATAAATCTTGCATCTACCTTCTATTTAGATGTGTTTTTATCTTTTAATTAGTGTTTGTGCCAAGTAGAACCTATAGGATAACCTATGATGATAGTTGAGTTGATTCTGCTGAAAAACAGAAACTTTGCAGGCACGAATTTAGTTTTGTTAAATCACAGAAACGTGATTTTGCGTTGATTATTTTTGCTACTTATCAATAGACAAATTTTCCAGGACTTCCTATTTTAGTAGGATTTTTGGAGTTCCAGAAGTTTGTGTTAGTTACAGATTGCTACAGACTGTTCTGTTTTTGACAGATTCTGTTTTTCTTGTGGTGTTTGCTTATTTCGATGCATCTATGGCTAGTAAAATAGTTTATAAACCATAGGGAAGTTGGAATACAGTAGGTTTAACACCAGAATAAATAAAGAATGAGTTCATTACAGTACCTTATGTGGTGGTTTTGTTTTCTTTCACTAACGGAGCTTATAAGATTTCCTGTTGAGTTTTGTGTTGTGAAGTTTTCAAGTTTTAGGTAAAGCTTTTATGGACTATGGAATAAGGAGTGACAAGAGCCTAAGATTGGGGATGCCCATGGCACCCCAAGATATTCAAGGATAGCCAAAAGCCTAAGCTTGGGATGCCCCGGGAAGGCATCCCCTCTTTCGTCTTCGTTCATTGGTAACTTTACTTGGAGCTATATTTTTATTCGCCACATGATATGTGTTTTGCTTGGAGCGTCGTGTATTATATTAGTCTTTGCTTTTTAGTTTACCACAATCATCCTTGCTGTACACACCTTTTGGGAGAAGCCTACTTGATTAGAATTTGCTAGGATACTCTATGTGCTTCACTTATATCTTTTGAGCTTGATAGTTTTTGCCTAGTGCTTCACTTATATTTTTTAGAGCACGGTGGTGACTTAATTTTGAAGAAATTGCTAGTCTCTCATGATTCACTTATATCTTTTTGAGAGTCTTTTAGAACAGCATGGTATTTGCTATGGTTACAAAGTTGGTCCTAGAATGATGAGCATCCAAGTTGGGTATAATAAAAACTATCACAGAAAAGAATTGGATGCTATGATCAATATAATGCTTGATAATTGTTTTGAGATATGGTGGTAGTGATATTAAAGTCATGCTAGTTGAGGTGATTATGAAAAATACTTGTGTTAAGGGTTGTGATTCCCGTAGCATGCACGTATGGTGAACCGCTTTGTGATGAAGTTGGAGCATAATTTTATTTATTGATTGTCTTCCTTATGAGTGGCGGTCGGGGACGAGCGATGGTCTTTTCCTACCAATCTATCCCCCTAGGAGCATGCGCGTAGTGCTTTTGTTTTTTGATGACTTCTAGATTTTTGCAACAAGTACATGAGTTCTTTTGACTAATGTTGAGTCCATGGATTATACACACCCTTTCACCTTTCCACCATTGCTAGCCTCTCTTGTATCGTGCAAATTTCTCTAGTGCCACACACCCACCATTTACCTTCCTCAAAACAGCCACCACACCTACCTATTATGGCATTTTCATAGCCATTCCGAGATATATTGCCATGCAACTTTCCACCGTTCCGTTCATATGACATGCATTACTTTTGTCATATTGCTTTTTGCATGATCATGTAGTTGACATCGTATTTGTGGCAAGGCCACCTTCATAATTTTCATACATGTCGCTCTTGATTCATTGCATATCTCGGTACGCCGCCGGAGGCATTCATATAGAGTCATATCTTGTTCTAGTTTTGAGTTGTAATTCTTAGTTGTAAATCAATAAAAGTGTGATGATCTTCATTATTAGAGCATTGTCCTAGTGAGGAAAGGATGATGAAGACTATGATTCCCCCACAAGTCGGGATGAGACTTCAGACTTTAAAAAGAAAAAAAGAAGAAGAAAAAAAAAGGCCACAAAGAAAAAAAAGAAAGGGCAAAGAAAAAGAAAAAAAGGAAGAAAAAAGAAAAAAAATAAAATAAAATGAGAGAAAAGGAGAGAAGGGACAATGCTACTATCTCTTTCTCCACACTTGTGCTTCAAAGTAGCACCATGATCTTCATGATAGAGAGTCTCCTATGTTGTCACTTTTATATACTAGTGGGAATTTTTCATTATAGAACTTGGCTTGTATGTTCCAATGATGGGCTTCCTCAAAATGCCCTGGGTCTTTGTGAGCAAGCGAGTTGGATGCACACCCACTTAGTTCCTTTTGTTGAGCTTTCATATATTTATAGCTCTAGTGCATCCGTTGCATGGCAATCCCTACTCACTCACATTGATATCTATTAATGGGCATCTCCATAGCCCGTTGATATGCCTAGTTGATGTGAGACTATCTTCTCCTTTTTGTCTTCTCCACAACCACCATCCTATTCCACATATAGTGCTATGTCCATTGCTCACACTCATGTATTGCGTGAAAGTTGAAAGAGTTTGAGATTATGAAAGTATGAAACAATTGCTTGGCTTGTCATTGGGGTTGTGCATGATTAAATACTTTGTGTGATGAAGATAGAGCAACAGTCAGACTATATGATTTTGTAGGGATAACTTTCTTTGACCATGTTATTTTGAGAAGAAATGATTACTTTGATTAGTATGCTTGAAGTATCACCATTTTCATGTTAATATGAACTTTTATTTTGTATCATTTGGATCTGAACATTCATGCCACAATAAAGAAAAATTACATTGAGAATTATGCTAGGTAGCATTCCACATCAAAAATTTTGTTTTTATCATTTACCTACTCGAGGAGGAGCAAGAATTAAGCTTGGGGATGCTTGATACGTCTTCAACGTATCTATAATTTTTGATTGTTCCATGCTATTATATTACCCCTTTTGGATGTTTATGTGCTTTATTTTACACATTTATATCATTTTTGGGACTAACCTACTAACCGGAGGCCCAGCCCGTATTGTTGTTTTTTTTTGCCTATTTCAGTATTTCGAAGAAAAGGAATATCAAACGGAGTCCAAACGGAATGAAACCTTCGAGAGCGTGATTTTTGGAACGAACGTGATCCAGAGGACTTGGAGTGCAAGTCAAGAAGCAGCCGAGGCGGACACGAGAGGGTAGGCCCCCCTATAGGGCGCGCCCCCTGTCTCGTGGGCCCCTCGGGCGGCCACCGACGTACTTCTTCCTCCTATATAAGCCTACGTACCTCGAAAACATCCAGGGAGCCATCAAAACACAATTTCCACCGCCGTAACCTTATGTATCCGCGAGATCCCATCTTGGAGCCTTCGCCGGCGCTCTGCCGGAGGGGTAATCGACCACGGAGGGCTTCTACATCAACACCACAGCCCCTCCGATGAGTTGTGAGTAGTTTACCACAGACCTTCGGGTCCATAGTTATTAGCTAGATGGCTTCTTCTCTCTTTTTGGATCTCAATACAGTGTTCTCCCCCTCTCTTGTGGAGATCTATTTGATGTAAACTCTTTTTGCGGTGTGTTTGTTGAGATTCGATGAATTGTGGGTTTATGATCAAGTTTGTCTATGAATAATATTTGAATCTTCTCTGAATTCTTTTATGTATGATTGAGTTATCTTCGCAAGTCTCTTCGAATTATCAGTTTGGTTTGGCCTACTAGATTGATCTTTCTTGCCATGGGAGAAGTGCTTAGCTTTGGGTTCAATCTTGTGGTGTCCTTACCCAGTGACAATAGGGGTTGCAAGGCACGTATTGTATTGTTGCCATCGAGGATAAAAAGATGGGGTTTATATCATACTGCATGAGTTTATCCCTCTACATCATGTCATCTTGCTTAAGGCGTTACTCTGTTCTTATGAACTTAATACTCTAGATGCAGGCAGGAGTCGGTCAATGTGTGGAGTAATAGTAGTAGATGCAGGCAGGAGTCGATCTACTTGTCACGGACGTGATGCCTATATACATGATCATGCCTAGATAATCTCATAATTATTCTCTTTTCTATCAATTGCTCGACAGTAATTTGTTCACCCACCGTAATACTTATGCTATCTTGAGAGAAGCCACTACTGAAACCTATGGCCCCCGGGTCTATCTCTTATCATATTTGCTTCCAATCTACTTTTATTTGCATCTTTACTTTTTGCATCTATATTATAAAATACCAAAAATATATTTATCTTATCATACTATCTCTATTAGATCTCACTTTTGCAAGTGGTCATGAAGGGATTGACAACCCCTTTATTGTGTTGGTTGCGAGTTCTTTGTTTGTTTATGTAGGTGCGTGGGACTTTTGAGGAGCCTCATACTGGATTGATACCTTGGTTCTCAAAAACTGAGGGAAAATACTTACGCTACTATTGCTGCATCACCCTTTCCTCTTCAAGGAAAACCAAGGCAAGCTCAAGACGTAGCATCAATCTTTTTGTCTGTGAAGAATTGAGATAATTTTCTCTATCTTTTTGCAAAAAGTCTATGTAGTTTGAAATGTCTTTTTTCAAACGCATTGACCAACAGAAGGAGTCTTCAGTCTAGTACTTGGCTAATCTGATTTGTTGTGACGCCCCCGATTCAATCGTACACTAATCATGCACGCAAACATGTACGATCAAGATCAGGGACTCACGGGAAGATATCACAACACAACTCTAAAAGTAAAGTAAGTCATACAAGCATCATATTACAAGCCGGGGGACTCGAGGGCTTGAATACAAGTGCTCAAACATAAACAAGTCAGCGGAAGCAACAATATCTGAGTATAGACATAAGTTAAACAAGTTGCCATAGATGGCTAGCACAAACTGGGATACAGATCGAAAGAGGCGCAGGCCTCCTGCCTGGGATCCTCCTAACTACTCCTGGTCGTCATCAGCGGCCTGCACGTAGTAGTAGGCACCTCCACTGTAGTAGGAAACGTTGTTGACGGTGGCGTCTGGCTCCTAGGCTCCAACATCTGGTTGCGACGTCCAAGAAAAAGAAGGAAAAGGGGGAAAAGGGGCAGCAAAGCAACCGTGAGTACTCATCCAAAGTACTCGCAAGCAAGGATCTACACTACATATGCATGAGCATATGTGTAAAGAGGCAATATCGGTGGACTGAACTGCAGAATGCCAGAATAAGAGGGGGATAGCTAGTCCTATCGAAGACTACGCTTCTGGCAGCCTCCGTCTTGCAGCATGTAGAAGAGAGTAGATTGAAGTCCTCCAAGTAGCATCACATAGCATAAACCTACCCGGCGACCCTCCCCCGTCGCCCTGTGGGAAAGTGATCACTGGGTTGTCTCTGGAACTTGTCTTGATGTGTTTTATTAAGTATCCAGTTCTAGTTGTCATAAGGTCAAGGTACAACTCTGGGTCGTCCTTTTACCGAGGGACATGGCTATTCGAATAGATAAACTTCCCTGCAGGGGTGCACCACATAAACCAACACGCTCGATCCCCTTTGGTCGGACACACTTTCCTGGGTCATGCCCGGCCTCGGAAGATCAACACGTCGTAGCCCCACCTAGGCACAACAGAGAGGTCAGCACGCCGGTCGAAATCCTATGCGCGCAGGGGTTTGGGCCCATCGCCCATTGCACACCTGCATGTTGCGTGGGCGGCCGGACGCAGACCTAGCCCCCTTAATACAAGAGCAGGCTTACGGTCCAATCCGGCGCGCGCCGCTCAGTCGCTGACGTCACGAAGGCTTCGGCTGATACCACGATGCCGAGTGCCCATAAGTGTTCCCGCGTAGTTGGTTAGTGCGTATAGGCCAGTGACTAGACTCAGATCAAATACCAAGATCTTGTTAAGCGTGTTATTATGAAGTAACCGCGAACGCTGACCAAGGCCAGGCCCACCTCTCGCCTAGGTGGTCTCAACCTACCCTGTCGCTCCGCCACAAAGTTCCACACAAAGGGCCGTCGGGAAAAATGTCCTTTCAGCCCCCAATCCGTGAATCACTCGCGGGTACTCAACGAGCCGACCCGACTTTAGTCACCATCTGTATAGTTTGTATATATGTATAGTATATACCCGTGATCACCTCCCGAGTGATCACGGCCCGATAGGATAGCAAGGCAGACTAACAAGAATGTAGGGCCACTGATGATAAACTAGCATCCTATACTAAGCATTTAGGATTGCGGGTAAGGTATCAACACTGTAGCAACAATGACAAGCTATGCAACAGAATAGGAGTAACCGAACAGTAACATGCTACACTACTCTAATGCAAGCAGTAAAGGGTAGAATAGGCGATATCTGGTGATCAAGGGGGGGGGGGGGGGCTTGCCTGGTTGCTCTGGCAAGAAGGAGGGGTCATCAACTCCGTAGTCGAACTGGGCAGCAACAGTGTCGGTCTCCTAGTCTACCGGAGAGAAGAGGGGGAAG
>NC_041391.1:286478442-286480059 GCF_002162155.2 Triticum dicoccoides
CTATACTAAGCATTTAGGATTGCGGGTAAGGTATCAACACTGTAGCAACAATGACAAGCTATGCAACAGAATAGGAGTAACCGAACAGTAACATGCTACACTACTCTAATGCAAGCAGTAAAGGGTAGAATAGGCGATATCTGGTGATCAAGGTGGGGGGGGGGGGCTTGCCTGGTTGCTCTGGCAAGAAGGAGGGGTCATCAACTCCGTAGTCGAACTGGGCAGCAACAGTGTCGGTCTCCTAGTCTACCGGAGAGAAGAGGGGGAAGAAACAGTAAATACAATGCAAATATAAGCATGACGATGCATGACATGACAATGAGCGGTGTTAGGTGTGCCCTAACGCGGTAGTAGGTGATACCGGCGAAAGGGGGAAACATCCGGGGAAGTATCCCCGGTGTTTCATGTTTTCAGACAAATGAACCGGAGGGGGAAAGTTGCGGGTTCACTATGCTAGGGACGCGTGGCGGACGAACGGGCTGCGTATCTGGATTCGTCTCGTCGTTCTGAGCAACTTTCATGTACAAAGTTTTTCCATCCAAGCTACGGTTTATTTTATATTAATTTTAAAAGATTTAATCATTTTAGAATTTATTTAAGTATTTTAAATCAACATTATCCAGAATAGTGTATGCTGACATCATCATGACGTCAGCAGTCAACAGGGTGTTGACTGGGTCAAACTAACGTGTGGGGTCCGCATGTCATTGACTGAACAGGCTAATCAGGGTTTAATTAAGTTAACTAGTGATTAGGTTAACTTAATCAGGATTAATTAAGTTGATTAATTCTTTAATTAGTTAATATTTTAATTATTTTCAATCCTTTTTTATATGAAAAAACGTTTTGGGGCTGGGCCCCACATGTCATTGGCCCTAGGGGCCTTGGCGGGTTTGGTCCAGCGGGTGCGGGCGCACCCAAGCGAGCACTCGCCCATAGGACGGGACGAGGCCACCGGGGCACTGACCGCGGGGCACGCCGGTGCGGCCAGCCGGGGCCATGGCGGGCGGAGGCGAGGGGTGGTGCCGGTGCGGCCAGTGGCCGGGAGGAGGAGAGGGCAGAGATGAGGCGCGCCGAGGCACGGGGCCATGGGGCGCCGGTCGGAGGGGGACGCAGGTGCAAGGCCGGAGTTGCCAGAATGCCGCGGTGGGGCGGCTCGGCCAAGGGGATGCGGGCGCAACGGCGGGCCAGTGGCCGGAGTGGCCACGGGCGACAGCGACAGCGGCAGTAGTGGATGGCTGCGGGTGCGGTTAGGCGTGGCGTGGGATCCCGCGCGAGGGCGAGCAGGGGAGGCGCCGATGCGCGGACGCGACGAGCGGGCGTGGCTGGTGCGAGGGTGCGTGGTGTTCACGGCGACGGTGACCAGCGCGATGCAGGGAAGAGAAGAGGAGGCCGGGGGCCTCACCACGATCCATAGGGAACGGGGCAGTGGGCGTTGAGGAGGAGGACGGTGACGAGCGGCGGAGGGGAAGCAGGCCGGCGGGGAGGAGGAGGCTGTCCGACGGGGGAGCTCCGGGCGTCGGCGTCGACGTGCAGGGGCGAGGGGATCGAGAATCCTCCCGACCCAGATCCAATCGAGGGGGCGGGGGAAGTGGGGGAGCGAGTGGGGCGACCGGG
>NC_041391.1:286480792-286485659 GCF_002162155.2 Triticum dicoccoides
TCGGCCTAGCCTGTCTAGCAACTTGGTCGGTTGGCCCGGGGGGAGGGGGCTTTCATTTCTTTTCTTTTCGTTTTGTTTTCTCCTCTTGTTCCTTTTCTTTTATTTATTTTCCTTTCCGCTTTAATTCACTTATAAAAATATTTAGGCATCCTGTAAAAGTGTGGTACCTTCACCTTAAATACCTAGGCATTATTTGGCACGCTCCAAACATTTTAGTTTGATGTTTGAAAACTTTTGTTGTTTGCCATATTTCGAATTTGATTTTTGGACCGGTTTTTGAACCAACGAAAGATTAGCAACAGTAATGGAGGTGACATGGCATCATTATTAGAGTTTCACTGTAGCATAATTATACGAGCATTACAAATCTCCTCCACTACAAGAAATCTCATCCCGAGATTTAGGAGGTAGAAGGAAACAGTGCGGGGTATTCTTCGCGTAGATGATCCTCATGTTCCCAAGTGGCTTCATCTTCAGAATGGTGCGACCACTGGACCTTGAGGAACTTGATCGCCTTCTAACGTGTGTGGCGTTCAGCTTGGTCGAGAATGCAAACCGGATGCTCTTTATAGGAGAGGTCCTGTTGCAATTCGAGCACTTCATGATCCACTCCTCGGATTGGGTCCTTGAAGCAACGGTGGAGCTGTGACATGTGGAACACATCATGAACCTGAGAAAGGTTCGGCGGAAGCTCCAGTTGGTATGCCACTTTTCCACGCCTTTCCAGAATAGTGAAAGGACCAATATAGCGAGGAGCCAGCTTGCCCTTGATCCCGAAGCGGTGAGCATCCTTCATTGGTTTGACTCGAAGATAAGCCTTTTCGCCAGGTTGATAGACCATGTCCTTATGATGATGGTCATACTGACTCTTCTGACGTGACTGAGCAGTCTTGAGATTCTCGCGAATAATGCGAACTTGTTCTTCGACATGTTGGATAATATCCGGACCGAAGAGTGGACGTTCCCTAGTTTCTGACCAGTTTAGAGGGGTTCGGCACTTTCGTCTATATAATACTTTGAAGGGGGCCATCTTCAGACTAGCTTGATAGCTATTATTATAAGAGAACTCAGCATACGGGAGAGATTCCTCCCATTTTTTGCTGAAGGAAATAACACAAGCTCGAAGCATGTCTTTGAGAACTTGGTTGACATGTTCAACTTGCCCTTGTGACTGAGGGTGAAAAGCAGTGCTGAAAGACAGATGAGTCCCCATAGCTTCTTGGAAACTTGCCCATAATCTTGAAGTGAATAAACTGCCATGGTCTGAACTGATAACCAGTGGAATACCATGTAGTGAGAGAATTCTAGACATGTAGAGGGTTGCCAGCTGACTAGCAGTGATTGTTTCTTTGACAGCCAGAAAATGTGCAACTTTAGAAAGCTGGTCAATGACTACTAGAATAGCATCATTACCTTTCTGCGATTTGGGGAATCCAGTGACGAAGTCCATTTCACATGGTCCCATTTCCATTCAGGAATAGAGATAGGTTGCAGAGTTCCAGCAGGCCTTTGATGCTCTGCTTTGATACGACAACGAACGTCACTCTCAGCAACATAACGAGCAATGTCTTGCTTCATATTAGACCACCAAAATCTCTGACGAATGTCTTGGTACATGTCGGTGTCAAAACCGGCGGATCTCGGGTAGGGGGTCCCAAACTGTGCGTCTAGGCGGATGGTAACAGGAGACGAGGGACACGATGTTTTACCCAGGTTCGGGCCCTCTCGATGGAGGTAAAACCCTACGTCCTGCTTGATTAATATTGATGATATGGGTAGTACAAGAGTGGATCTACCACGAGATCAAGGAGGCTAAACCCTAAAGCTAGCCTATGGTATGATTGTTGTAATGTATGTTGTGTCCTACGGACTAAAGCCCTCCGGTTTATATAGACACCGGAGGAGGCTAGGGTTACACAGAGTCGGTTACAATGGTAGGAGATCAACATATCCGTATCGCCAAGCTTGCCTTCCACGCCAAGGAAAGTCCCATTCGGACACGGGACGGAGTCTTCAATCTTGTATCTTCGTAGTCTTGGAGTCCGGCGGACGATGATAGTCCGGCTGTCCGGACACCCCCTAGTCCAGGACTCCCTCAGTAGCCCCCGAACCAGGCTTCAATGACGATAAGTCCAGCGCGTATATAGTCTTCGGCATTGCAAGGCGGGTTCTCCCTTCAAGTTCCATGTACCTGCCGAACAGTGTCCGGCTTCACCATAAATACTGTGTTTCTCGGCTTCTGCGCCCCATAATGGCCTTTTTCCATGCGTCACACAAATGCGAAAAGCCAGGGTGTCTTTTACGTTTCACCCCCTAGTCGTGCGAGTCGTTCGCCTACAAAAGAGGCAAGAATCCAGATCCAAACCACACCATCTTCCTCCCGCGAATACTTCATCGGAGCGCCTTTGACCTAAAAATCCATTCCATCATGGACCGTCAACGCGGCTCCTCTTCTCGCGCTCCCAGCCCACCGCCAGGGGATTGGAGGAGGTGCTCTGTTCCGCACAACGAGCTAGTGAAGCTCCAAGCGGGGGGATATCTCCCTCCGGCCTTCATGGTCCCGGTTCGAGCCGGGCTGGTCACTTATCAAGGTGGGAGGCAAGCAGAGGCTACCCCAAGCCCCAATAAAGGGGAGCGAGTGTGCTTCGTCCCTTATTTGATAAGGGGACTCGGATTCCCGATACATCCGTTTCTCCGCGGGCTCCTGGAGTTCTATGGACTCCAGCTCCACCAGCTCACACCCACCTCTGTTCTGCATATCGCGGGCTACGTAGCTCTTTGCGAGCTATTCCTGGGCATTGAGCCCCATTTTGCATTGTGGAAGAGGCTGTTCTGCCTCGTACCCCGTTCTCACGAGGGGTCCATATATCAAGTGGGCGGCGCCGAAATATGGCGCATCGCCGGGACCGGATACCCATCCGGTACTCCCAAGAAGGCGTCCGAAGACTAGCCTTCAGAGTGGTTTTACATAGGAGACGCTCCGCTGCCGGACCCAGTCCGGATTGGCCTCCCGGAGTTTAATGCTGCTCCTCTGAAGAAACGCCTCAGCTAGCGCCCACGGAGCCCCCGATTGGAGGAAGACAAGAGCGTCCATTACTTAATGGGCCGAATAAGATTACTGGCCCACTCCGGGTTGACCATGATTGGAGTCATGGCGATATGCATCATGCGGGGGGTACAGCCATTGCAATACAGAGGCCACCCCATGTGGGATTTCAACGGGGAAGACGATGCTACCCGTCATGGCCGCAAAGGGCCGGATTCGACCGAGGATCTGGTGAAGACCCTGTCCAGCCTGTACAAGGGGGAGAAGGAGGACTTCCTTCAAACGAACCCTTTGAATGGGTTTTCCATGAACAACCCTAGAGGCTGGGTAAGCGAACGCTTTTAAGGGCTCAATCCCTGCTTTCGAAGTTTAGGCTTCTTACATTATGTCTTCGGCGCAGGATCTACGCCGGACTGTGGAGGACATGGTAAGTCCCGCTCCGCAACCCGAGGATCCGGCCTCCGAAGAGGATCCGGACATCAAGGTGGAGCTGATCGACGGGGTGTTTCACCAGCTCAGCATGGATAATGCTTTGGTCGCCATTACGGCGGACTACCCCGGACTGTATCCGGCTTCCCAGGTGACTGTGACCGAGGTCCGGACACCATTATCTCTTCCTTGCCCATTTCTGACCTTCGCGAACGATGGTATTTTACAGGAAGCGCCTTCACGGCGGGAAGCCGAGTCCGCGGCGGCTGACCAACCGAGGTCAGTCCGGACCAGCAGGAGGAAAAGGAGTGCGGTGCGGACGGAAACATCGCCGCAAAGGTATAACTCGTATTTGAATTTTTAGAGCAACGTTCCTAGGAAGCGTCTGAGTGCTCATGATCTTTATAGGAGAAAAAACGCTCGTCGGACTGCGGGCGCGGAAGTTGCTGATCCAACCTACACCGGCCAGGCTCCAACGCCCGGCCTGGAGGGGGAGGCAAGCGCAAGACGCAGTCCGGATCCTTCTCCAACGGAGGACACCGACAGACTATCTGCCACCAAGTCTGAGGTGGAGAGCGCCATGAACCATAGGCGCCGCCGGACAGTGTTTCGTGAAGCGTGCTTCTCCCCTGAGGCATTGGACGCCTTTAACGCAGGGGGCGCGCATCTCCGTGCCTCTCAAGATGGTTTCACCAGAGCCACGGAGCAGTATGTGAAAGACATACGGGTAAGGGAATTTTAATGGTTATATATACCAGTAGCCCGCGAGACTTAAAGTAGTTATGTTAACTGATTTAAGGATCATTTGAAACGGAGGCTCTTACCGAGAAGAATGCCCAGCTGTCTCAGGAGCTACAAGAATGCAAGGCCCAACTTGAGGCCGCACTTGCTGCCGCAGGAGGAGACGCAGTGTCACACCCTAGCTAGTTCATGCATTAGAGTGTTGCATCATGTCTTTCCTTTTCATCAGAAACTTGAAATGGGGATGACAGAACCCCCAGCCCCCTCTGAAACCAACTAGGGTTTACTAAAAAATATTTTCAATGAACCTGAAATGCCCTTCTAAAATGTCCATCATTTTTGTCTTGGTTCAGAACCTCAGCCAGAAGTGATGCACATTTTCCTAGGTCATCTTAGGGTCTTTGAATTAAATCATAAATATTTGAATTTGGGCATTTAAAATTATATAAAATATTTCAAATGCTCAAATATCTCCAAACTAAAATGTTTCATGTTGGAAATAATCCAACTATGGACCAGGAGTAGTTTGGTGATTTTAGGAGTTGCCTAAGTATTTTTAATAATTCAACAAAGTTGCAGAAAAATAGAAAAGGAAAATAACAGGAAAAACTTACCTGGCGCCCGCTAACCAGCCCACCTGCCGGCCCAGCC
>NC_041391.1:286486097-286569285 GCF_002162155.2 Triticum dicoccoides
CCGCCACCCCCTCGCCGTAGCCACGCCCTCCGTCAACCCCACGCCGTGCCGCCGTGTCCAGGAGCTCCGCCGCTGTCCACTTCATCGAGCAAGCCGAGCCCCGAGCGCTCGCAACGCCCGAGTCCACCGCAACGACCTCGCCCGAACCGCCGTCGCCGGAGATCCCCTTCAACGCCGTCGTCGCTCCGGTCCGTCCCCGGCCGCACCAAGGGCTTCGTCGTACTCCCCGTGAGCTTAGCCATCTTCCCCTCCCTCCTTTTCTTGCTCCCGAGCCGTGTAGCGACCTCCCGGAGCTCAACCGCACCCACCACCGTGGAGCTCATCGCCGACGTGCTCCCGGTCACCCTCCGGCCACTCCACGGTGTCCATCATGCTCACCGCGTCACATAGCACCTAGCTAGCTACTCCCCGCACCTCACCGACCCCTCTAACGTCAAGTTCGTCTTCGACCGAACTCCGGTGGCCGCCAAAGTCGTCGCCGGCGCCAACTCCGGCCACCCCGACCCCAACGGACTCCACCAAGAGCTGCGGCTCGTCCTCAGCTCCTCTCCGGTGGCCTCCGCGGCTCGTTTGGTTGCCGGAATGGCAAAAACCACTTCCGCCGCCGCGTCGGGCTCGCCGGCGGCTAAACGCCGGTGCAGCCGACCCGGGTTTGACCACGGGTGGGCCCTGGTTGACTCTCCTGAGTCGATGACAGGTGGGGCCCAGCCCCGTTAACTAACTGGGATTAGATTAAATTAATTTTAGTTTAATTAATCACACTGACACGCGGGACCCACTGTCAGGTTTGACCCGGACGTGTCCCGTTGACCTGCTGATGTCACACTGATGTAAGGCTGACGCAGTAATTGATTTTCTGGACTTAATCTAATATAGGAAATTCCAGAATATAGTTTAAACTTCAAAAATTCATAACTTTTATTCTGTAACTCTAAATCAGACAAATTATATATGAAAAATGATCAAAAAAATCCAATCTATCCATCTGTACTGCTTCCATGCATGATTAAACAAGTTAACTTGATGTTTAATGCAGAACAAGATAAAGCACCTAAAAGGGCCATGTATGAGTTTGAAATTTGAATCTTTGGTTCAAATTGGTTCAAACCCCTCTGGTCTTAGTTGCATTAGCCCAACACACTCATATTGCCATGTTTCATGCATGCATCATATTGTCGCACATTGTTTGGTGATGGCTGTGTATCGGTGTTCTTACGGCAGGTTCTACCTCCGAGGAGTACCGTGATTACCCTAGCGAAGAACCGTATCAGTGCATCGACCCATCAGGCAAGCAACCAACCGTTTGATCATATCGATACAATCCCATGTTCTCGCTCTTGCTCTCTTTTACTGCATTAAGACAACGCGTTTCAAACTGCTGTGTGCTTCGGTAGTTGAACCCACTTCCTCTGCAAGACCTGTCATTGCCACAATAACTAGATGAAACCCACTAGCATGTGTAGGAGTTGATTGAGCCATATGTATGTGTTGTTCCTACCTTGCTGTGCCTGCTATGCTTAGAGTCGTGTCAGGTCTGGTTCATCTGGGTGATGGGCTAGAGTGAAATGATTATGTCGGTAATGAGAGTGGTGTGGTGAACACGATTTGGTAAAGGTATCGATGAGAGGGCATGTAGGAGTACATGGTGGGTTGTTTCATTGAGGCCGTCCTTAAGCACTGAGATCTGTATGTGTGATTTAAGAATCAGCTACTACCATACATTGGGCCCTGAAATATGACCCCGCTCGACTTCTTATTCACCCTAGTCCTCTGTCCAGGAGTTGCAAGTAGTTTCTGGTGTTTGTAGCTTACTGGAGGCCGTGGACAGCGCTGACCGTAGGGGTGGGCTGTGATGCGGTAGGTACGTGGCCGGGTGTACCGGATGCCCGTTTGGTATCCCGGGAACCCTGTTCACATCGTTTGGGGCCGTGAGCGATACTTCGGCCGGATCTCCTCATGGATGGAACCCAAATAGGCGATAAACCTGGACTAGAGACTTGAGTGTCTAGGTAGGTCGTGGTCTACACCCACGTCGGCTTTCGCTTGAAGTCTGCCGAGCACATGTCGTGTGCAGACGCTAAGTGGTGGAAACATGTATGAAGAAGTACACCCCTGCAGGGTTAACCTAATCTATTCGAATAGCCGCGTCCGCGGTAAAGGACTACTTGGTTGCCTATACAGTTCATAGACAAGTAAATGGAAACTACTAAAAGCCTCAAGATAAGTGTGAGTGCCGAGGATGGCTCTTCCGTAGGAAGACGGAGGTGGATCCTCGGTAGTGTATTGAGTGGTGAGTAGTGGACTCGTGTGCGCAAAACCATTTCAAGTTGGAGTCTCGTAGGATAGTTTAGCCAAGAGTCAAAGCTGGCTTGCTGCAATAACTCCACCAACCCTTCTTGATGATGTGCATGTATGTAGGATCTGATGTAAGTCTTGCTGAGTACTTCTGTACTCATGTTGCTATAATTTACATTTTTTTACAGTGGACACTGCAACCCCTTCTGATGGGTTCTTCGTAGACGTTGACATCAATGAGTAGGCTAAGGCCCAGGTGGTGATCCTGAGCTTGTGAAGGACCACGTAGTATAGCTAGGCTCTCCAAGCCTCTTTTATTTTACTAGTTGTCTGTACTCAGACAAGTTACTTCCGCTGCTGGTTTGTATGACTGTATGACTTGAATGCTGGGTCGTGTGACCCGTACTTGTGTGTATGCTATGTATGGCTCTCTGAGCCTTTAAATAAAGTACTTGTGTCATAGAGTCATGTTGTGATGCCTTGTTGTATTTGCACATATCGAGCATATTGTGTGTATGATTGAAATGCTTGGTATGTGTGGGATCTGACTATCTAGTTGTTTATCTTTAGTAGCCTCTCTTACCGGGAAATGTCTCCTAGTGATTCCACTGAGCCATGGTAGCTTGCTACTTCTCCGGAACACTTGGCTGGCCGGCATGTGTCCTTCTTCGTTCCTGTGTCTGTCCCTTCGGGGAAATGTCACGCATTGAGTACCGGAGTCCTGTTAGCCCGCTACAGCCCGGTTTACCGGAGTCCTGCTAGCCCAGTGCTACAGCCCGGAACTTACTTGCTGATGACCGACACATTCGATGCTGGGTCATGGATGCCTGTCCCTGTAAGTCTGTGCCACTTTGGGTTTACAACTAGCCATGTCAGCCCGGGCTCCTTTTCATATGGATGCTAGCGACACTATCATATACGTGTGCCAAAAGGCGCAAACGGTCCCGGGCAAAGGTAAGGCGACACCCGTGGGAATACCGTGCGTGAGGCCGCAAAGTGATATGAGGTGTTACAGGCTAGATCGATGTGACATTGAGTCGGGGTCCTGACAGCGTTGGCATCAGAGCCGGACTGCCTGTAGGTTCTCGAAGCCAAACTGGTCGATGTTGAGTCTAGAAATGCTTTAGTTATATATAAGGGAATTGATTGTGGGATGGTACATAAGGCTCTTTTTACTTCTTTACCTCATGGCATTCTGATCTGAGTCAGTCCATTCTTCCACCGGGGGTTAAGGAATTAGGATCTCTTCTCTCTATCAGGTTCACGTGTTACAATCAGTAGTACCTTATAGGTTTGATGGATACAAGCCTAGTTCAGTTCTACTACCACATTATGTTGCTAAGATGGACCTGGAACTTGATATGATGTTGTTGAGTGTGTATGAAATCCTTGTCAAATGTCTCAAAATCCTTTCTGAGCATTTACAGCTGTTATGCTGTCGAAATTTTGCTAGAAATTCTAATGCCTTTGCATTATGGTTGTGCTTTCAGATGGCCACTCGCGACCAAAATCAAGTGGTTCGCCTGACTCGATGCCTAGATGTACCCGGCCATACTGCTATGTTGGTCAGGGTAATGACTGAGGCTGGATACCGTTGGTATCCTGAGTACACGGTCGAAGAGAAATTTCGAGACTTTAATAAAAGTCAGTATCTTTGCACTGTCAGGATATTTCCATCTTATCCTGGATCCACCGAACCCCTTCACTGTTCTTATGGACTCGGGGTTACTGTTGAGATGGCTGTGCAGGATGCCGCCTACTCTATGATGACCATCATGCGAGTCAGGACTGGCCAATTTTGGGACTCTGATTTCCGGTATATGCCATCATCACTTCCGGGAGCACAAGGGTATCTCCAGGCTATTTATGCTGACCCCACTCAGGAGGATTCACGGACTCGCACCACTGCTGAGTTGCTCGAGGATAAGGACCGTGAAAACCGGGCCTTGAGGCTAGAGCTTTTCAATACCCGTGCTGACCATTGGGCCACGTTGACTCGGTTTGCGCCGGCTGTGCAAGCTGGATATTCGGATATGCGCGATCTCTATCCCGTGAGATCTGCTCTGCCAGACGTGATGGTTTGGCGTGATGTAGGAGGCATCACCCCGCCTCGTGGTCCCCGCAGGCCACCGTTTGTTGGTCCAAGACCTCACCCTAGCCCTTTTGGTCCACAGGCTCCTCAGGACCGTCTGTTTCCGGATGCTCACGTTGAACTTCCAGGTTATGGAGGAGACTTTTATGAGAACTACTACGGAGACGTCTGAGTTAGTAGTAGTTCCACTTGTTCTGTAATAGTTGTATTTCCACCGCCCTGCGAGGCTTGTGGAATATGACTTAGTGTGTAGTAATTCCGGAGGTGTATGAAAAATAATGTATAGGAGCTTGGAATGCCTCCGATGAGATGTAATCTCCCTTTCACCGTAGTAGTACTTTGTTTGGTCTTGTACTAAACCTTGTATGGTGTGTATGACGATGGAATAAAGAAGCAGTTTTGTATCTACCATGTCATACAGATGATCATCTTGCATTCCGAGTTATCCATTACATTCTACGTTTATGTGTTAAATCCTATCATCCTGGACTAAACCATTGTCTTGTTTTTCCTAGGATGGTTAACACGCGCAAAAACCCTGCTCCCCAAGAGCAGGCCGAAGGCAATGAAGTCAGGAATGCAAATCTGCCTCACCCTCCTTCTCTGGCCGAAGTTATGCTGGAAGCCGAGAGAAACAAGCAGGAGACCAACCGTTTGTTGGAGCGCATCGAGCAGAACACAGCACACCATCAGAGAAATAACTTGGTGTCACTCAGTGATTTCATCAAGTTACACCCGCCTACCTTCCACCACTCCGTCGAGCCTCTCGACGCTGATGACTGGCTTCGCAGCATTTCTCACAAACTGCGTTCTGCACTTGTAGCCGAGGCTGATAAGGTCACCTTTGCTGCATATCATCTCGAAGGCCCCGCCAGTCTCTGGTGGGAGAATTATGAAGCTATGCGCCCAGCGGACCATGTCACTACTTGGGCTGAATTCAGCGAGGCTTTCCGTGAACATCACATTCCGGAGGGTCTCATGGATCGTAAACGTGAGGAGTTCTGTAGCTTCACTCAAGGTCGACTCTCTGTTGACGCTTACAGCAGGGAGTTCGGTAACCTTGCACGTTATGCAACTGAGGAAGTTTCTACCGATGCCAAGAAGCAGGCAAGGTTCCGTAAGGGACTTAGTCCTGAGCTCCGTCGTGACCTCCGTCTGCATGAGTGCACCTCTTTTCAGAAGCTTGTGAATAAAGCCATCAGTGCTGAGACGGGACAGACCGATTTCGATGCATCACACAAGCATGGCCGTGATTTGGGTTCTTCTTCCGGTGCTGGTCCTCAGAAGCGCCGTGTATGGGTGCCTAACACTGCCCTGCCACCCAGGTTCACACCGAGGCCATCCTTTCAGGCGCCTCGCCCAGCTCAGCAATATGCACCAGCCAAGCCCTATGGTGGTCCAACCAACAATGCTCCTCCACGCACCAGTTCCGTGACTTGTTTCAAGTGTGGGGAATCAGGCCACTATATGCGCGAGTGCCCCCAAACCAACCCCAACCAGACAGCAAAAACTGTTGGCCGTGGCAAGCCGACAGGGGAAGTTTTCTACGCCAAGCCGGCCACCACCGCACGTGGCCATGTTAATTGTGTCTCTGCGGAAGAAGCTCAAGAGGATCCCAACGTCGTTCTCGGGATGCTCCTTGTTAACTGCCACCCGGCATCTGTTCTTTTCGATACTGGAGCATCTCATTCATTCATATCCGAAAACTATGCTCGCTTGCATAACACCGCCTTTTGTGACATGCCTTCTACCATGGAAATTTCCACTCCGGGTTCTAGATGGCAAACTTCTAGAGTAAGCCATGGAAATGAAATCCAAGTCGACAGACTTGTTTTCCTTGCATCCCTGATAGCTCTCAAATCTTCGGATATTAATATCATTTTGGGTATGGACTGGATGTCAGCCCATCATGCCAAAATTGATTGCTTTTCTAGGACTGTTCAACTCACCCATCCTTCGGGGAAGATAGTCAATGTCTTGACCCAAATAGCCAAACAACAGTTATATTCTCTTAACGCCAGCCCCTTGCCAGACCTTGAGGACGTTCCGGTAGTCCGTGACTTTCCGGATGTCTTCCCAGAGGAATTGCCAGGTGTTCCACCCGACAGGGATGTTGAGTTTGTAATAGACCTCATTCCAGGAACCGTCCCGATTGCTAGAAGACCCTATAAGATGGCACCACTAGAACTAGCCGAGCTTAAGAAACAACTTGATGAGTCCTTGAAAAAGGGTTTCATCCGACCTAGTTCATCTCCTTGGGCTTGCCCCGTCCTTTTCGTCAAGAAGAAGGATGGTACGGACCGGATGGTTGTAGATTATCGACCGGTTAACTTGGTCACAATTAAGAACAAGTATCCGCTCCCCAGGATCAACGACCTGTATGATCAGCTCGCTGGATCCTCAGTCTTCTCTAAAATGGATTTGAGGTTGGGCTACCATCAAATCAAAATCAGGAACGGGGACATTCCGAAAACGGCCTTTGTTACTCGTTATGGCCAATACGAGTACACCGTCATGTCCTTCGGTTTAACCAACGCTCCAGCCACCTTTTCTCGGTTAATGAACTCAATCTTCATGGAGTATTTGGATAAATTCGTCGTGGTTTACCTCGATGATATACTCATCTACTCCAAGAACGAGGAAGAACATGCCGAACATCTAAGGCTAGTGTTGAAGAAACTTCGAGAGCATCGCCTTTATGCCAAATTTTCTAAATGTGAATTTTGGTTGTCAGAAGTGACCTATCTGGGTCATGTAATATCTGGTAAAGGTATTGCTGTTAACCCTGAGCGAGTTCAAGCCGTCCTTAATTGGACTCCACCTGAATCGGTCAAGCAAGTTCGGAGTTTCCTTGGCCTAGCGAGCTATTGTCGTCGCTTTGTCGAGAACTTCTCCAAAGTTGCTAAACCTCTAACCGAACTCCTCAAGAAAGATAAGAAGTTCGAGTGGACTCCACAATGTGAGCACAGCTTTCAGGAACTGAAAAGACGCCTGACATCTGCTCCCGTACTGGTACCGCCAGACTTCTCTAAGGACTTTGTTATCTACTGCGACGCCTCGCGACAAGGACTAGGCTGTATTCTCATGCAAGATCGACACGTAATTGCTTACGCTTCACGGCAACTGCACCCACATGAGGAGAATTATCCTACTCATGATCTAGAGCTTGCAGCTGTAGTCCATGCACTTAAAACCTGGCGACATTACCTCCTCGGTAATCGTTGCGAGATATTCACTGATCACCAAAGTCTGAAGTACATCTTCACCCAACCGGATTTGAATCTCAGGCAAAGACGCTGGGTCGAGTTGATCACAGATTTCGACTTAGGAATAACTTACACCCCAGGGAAAGCCAATGTCTGGCTGATGCGCTAAGTCGTAAATCTTATTGCAATAACCTGATGTTGCAACAAAGTCAACCACTTCTCCATGAGGAATTTCGGAAGCTTAACCTTCATATTGTCCCTCAAGGATATCTTTCCACCTTGGTGGCGCAACCTACTCTTACGGATCAAATCATCGCTGCCCAAAAACGAGATAAAGGAATATCCCGAATTAAGGAGAACATTGCTAGCGGAGATGCTAAATGTTTCTCTACAAATGATCGTGGTGTTGTATATTTTGAGAACCGCCTAGTGGTTCCAAAGAACCGACATTTACGGCAGTTGATCCTTAAGGAGGCTCATGAATCTCCTCTCACCATTCATCCCGGTAGCACTAAGATGTATCAGGACCTACGCCAGAGGTTCTGGTGGACTAGGATGAAGAGAGAGATTGCTCAGTATATTGCTAATTGCGACGTCTGCCGTCGTGTAAAAGCAGAGCATCAACGGCCTGCTGGCACCCTTCAACCCCTAGCTATCCCTGAATGGAAATGGGATAAAATTGGTATGGACTTCATCACCGGTTTTCCCAGGACCAAGAGAGGGAATAATGCTATCTTCGTCGTTGTCGATCGTCTTTCCAAAGTAGCCCATTTCTTACCTGTTCGTGAGAGTATAACTGCTAGTCAGTTAGCAGACTTGTACATCTCCCGAATCGTGTCTCTCCATGGTGTTCCTTTGGAAATTAACTCGGATCGAGGAAGTCTTTTCACCTCTCGATTTTGGGAAAGTTTCCAAAATGCTATGGGAACCCGCCTTTCCTTTAGCACCGGTTTTCACCCTCAATCAAGTGGTCAAGTAGAACGCGTCAACCAGATTCTAGAAGACATGCTTCGAGCTTCTGTTATCTCATTCAGAATGGATTGGGAGAGATGCCTTCCATTTGCCGAATTCGCTTATAACAACAGCTATCAGTCTAGCTTGGGTAAAGCCCCTTTTGAAGTTCTCTATGGACGACGGTGTCGAACACCCCTTAATTGGTCAGAAACCGGGGAAAGACAATTCTTTGGCCCGGATATGATCCAGGAAGCAGAAGAGCAAGTTCGCATCGTTCGTGAAAGGTTGAAAACAGCCCAATCCCGTCAGAAGAGTCAATATGACCGAAAACATAAGGCTATGACT
This sequence comes from Triticum dicoccoides, assembly GCF_002162155.2. NCBI lineage: Eukaryota > Viridiplantae > Streptophyta > Magnoliopsida > Poales > Poaceae > Triticum > Triticum dicoccoides. Next base: position 286,494,990 of record NC_041391.1, read on the forward strand.
TTCGAGATTGACGAGAAGGCTTACCTTCGGGTTACTCCTCTGAAGGGAACCCATCGTTTCGGTATCAAAGGCAAATTGGCTCCTTGTTACATTGGACCTTTTCGCATTCTCGCTAAACGAGGAGAAGTTGCCTACCAGTTGGAACTACCTCCGCATCTCTCCAGAGTCCACGATGTCTTCCACGTTTCTCAACTCAGGCGTTGCTTCTCGGATCCTATCCGTGGAGTGGGCCACGAAACGCTTGATCTCCAAGATAATCTCACGTATCGAGAGTACCCCGTTCGTATTCTCGATCAGGCCGAGCGTACCACTCGACGTCATAATATCAAGTTTCTCAAAGTTCAATGGTCGCACCATTCTGAGGATGAAGCAACTTGGGAAAGGGAGGATCGTCTTCGACTTGAGTATCCCGCCTTCTTTCCGGAGGAACCCAAATCTCGGGACGAGATTCCTTTGAGTGGGGGTGAGTTGTCACACCCTAGCTAGTTCATGCATTAGAGTGTTGCATCATGTCTTTCCTTTTCATCAGAAACTTGAAATGGGGATGACAGAACCCCCAGCCCCCTCTGAAACCAACTAGGGTTTACTAAAAAATATTTTCAATGAACCTGAAATGCCCTTCTAAAATGTCCATCATTTTTGTCTTGGTTCAGAACCTCAGCCAGAAGTGATGCACATTTTCCTAGGTCATCTTAGGGTCTTTGAATTAAATCATAAATATTTGAATTTGGGCATTTAAAATTATATAAAATATTTCAAATGCTCAAATATCTCCAAACTAAAATGTTTCATGTTGGAAATAATCCAACTATGGACCAGGAGTAGTTTGGTGATTTTAGGAGTTGCCTAAGTATTTTTAATAATTCAACAAAGTTGCAGAAAAATAGAAAAGGAAAATAACAGGAAAAACTTACCTGGCGCCCGCTAACCAGCCCACCTGCCGGCCCAGCCTAGCGCCGCGCCAGCGAGCTGCTTGCCGGCCAGGCAGGCAGGCAGGTGCTCGACGGCGAGCACCGCATGGGTGCCACGCACCTGCTCGCCGCCTCGCTGCTCCACTCGCCCGGCTAACGCCGTGGATCGATCCCTCTCTCTCCCCCGAACCCCCCAGACGCCCCCTCTCCTCTCCAGCACCTCCCCCTCGCGCTCCCCAGCCATGGCCGACGCCATCGCCGCCACCCCCTCGCCGTAGCCACGCCCTCCGTCAACCCCACGCCGTGCCGCCGTGTCCAGGAGCTCCGCCGCTGTCCACTTCATCGAGCAAGCCGAGCCCCGAGCGCTCGCAACGCCCGAGTCCACCGCAACAACCTCGCCCGAACCGCCGTCGCCAGAGATCCCCTTCAACGCCGTCGTCGCTCCGGTCCGTCCCCGGCCGCACCAAGGGCTTCGTCGTACTCCCCGTGAGCTTAGCCATCTTCCCCTTCCTCCTTTTCTTGCTCCCGAGCCGTGTAGCGACCTCCCAGAGCTCAACCGCACCCACCACCGTGGAGCTCGTCGCCGACGTGCTCCCGGTCACCCTCCGGCCACTCCACGGTGTCCATCATGCTCACCGCGTCACATAGCACCTAGCTAGCTACTCCCCGCACCTCACCGACCCCTCTAACATCAAGTTCGTCTTCGACCGAACTCCGGTGGCCGCCAAAGTCGTCGCCGACGCCAACTCCGGCCACCCCGACCCCAATGGACTCCACCAAGAGCTGCGGCTCGTCCTCAGCTCCTCTCCGGTGGCCTCCGCGGCTCGTTTGGTTGCTGGAACGGCAAAAACCACTTCCGCCGCCGTGTCGGGCTCGCCGGTGGCTAAACGCCAGTGCAGCCGACCCGGGTTTGACCACGGGTGGGCCCTGGTTGACTCTCCTGAGTCGATGACAGGTGGGGCCCAGCCCCGTTAACTAATTGGGATTAGATTAAATTAATTTTAGTTTAATTAATCACACTGACACGCGGGACCCACTGTCAGGTTTGACTCGGACGTGTCCCGTTGACCTGCTGATGTCACACTGACGTAAGGCTGACGCAATAATTGATTTTCTGGACTTAATCTAATATAGGAAATTCCAGAATATAGTTTAAACTTCAAAAATTCATAACTTTTATTCTGTAACTCCAAATCAGACAAATTATATATGAAAAATGATCAGAAAAATCCAATCTATCCATCTGTACTGCTTCCATGCATGATTAAACAAGTTAACTTGATGTTTAATGCAGAACAAGATAAAGCACCTAAAAGGGCCATGTATGAGTTTGAAATTTGAATCTTTGGTTCAAATTGGTTCAAACCCCTCTGGTCTTAGTTGCATTAGCCCAACACACTCATATTGCCATGTTTCATGCATGCATCATATTGTCACACATTGTTTGGTGATGGCTGTGTATCGGTGTTCTTACGGCAGGTTCTACCTCCGAGGAGTACCGTGATTACCCTAGCGAAGAACCGTATCAGTGCATCGACCCATCAGGCAAGCAACCAACCGTTTGATCATATCGATACAATCCCATGTTCTCGCTCTTGCTCTCTTTTACTGCATTAAGACAACGCGTTTCAAACTGCTGTGTGCTTCGGTAGTTGAACCCACTTCCTCTGCAAGACCTGTCATTGCCACAGTAACTAGATGAAACCCACTAGCATGTGTAGGAGTTGATTGAGCCATATGTATGTGTTGTTCCTACCTTGCTGTGCCTGCTATGCTTAGAGTCGTGTCAGGTCTGGTTCATCTGGGTGATGGGCTAGAGTGAAATGATTATGTCGGTAATGAGAGTGGTGTGGTGAACACGATTTGGTAAAGGTATCGATGAGAGGCCATGTAGGAGTACATGGTGGGTTGTTTCATTGAGGCCGTCCTTAAGCACTGAGATCTGTATGTGTGATTTAAGAATCAGCTACTACCATACATTGGGCCCTGAAATATGACCTCGCTCGACTTCTTATTCACCCTAGTCCTCTGTCCAGGAGTTGCAAGTAGTTTCTGGTGTTTGTAGCTTACTGGAGGCCGTGGACAGCGCTGACCGTAGGGGTGGGCTGTGATGCGGTAGGTACGTGGCCGGGTGTACCGGATGCCCGTTTGGTATCCCGGGAACCCTGTTCACATCGTTTGGGGCCGTGAGCGATACTTCGGCCGGATCTCCTCATGGATGGAACCCAAATAGGCGATAAACCTGGACTAGAGACTTGAGTGTCTAGGTAGGTCGTGGTCTACACCCACGTCGGCTTTCGCTTGAAGTCTGCCGAGCACATGTCGTGTGCAGACGCTAAGTGGTGGAAACATGTATGAAGAAGTACACCCCTGCAGGGTTAACCTAATCTATTCGAATAGCCGCGTCCGCGGTAAAGGACTACTTGGTTGCCTATACAGTTCATAGACAAGTAAATGGAAACTACTAAAAGCCTCAAGATAAGTGTGAGTGCCGAGGATGGCTCTTCCGTAGGAAGACGGAGGTGGATCCTCGGTAGTGTATTGAGTGGTGAGTAGTGGACTCGTGTGCGCAAAACCATTTCAAGTTGGAGTCTCGTAGGATAGTTTAGCCAAGAGTCAAAGCTGGCTTGCTGCAATAACTCCACCAACCCTTCTTGATGATGTGCATGTATGTAGGATCTGATGTAAGTCTTGCTGAGTACTTCTGTACTCATGTTGCTATAATTTACATTTTTTTACAGTGGACACTGCAACCCCTTCTGATGGGTTCTTCGTAGACGTTGACATCAATGAGTAGGCTAAGGCCCAGGTGGTGATCCTGAGCTTGTGAAGGACCACGTAGTATAGCTAGGCTCTCCAAGCCTCTTTTATTTTACTAGTTGTCTGTACTCAGACAAGTTACTTCCGCTACTGGTTTGTATGACTGTATGACTTGAATGCTGGGTCGTGTGACCCGTACTTGTGTGTATGCTATGTATGGCTCTCTGAGCCTTTAAATAAAGTACTTGTGTCATAGAGTCATGTTGTGATGCCTTGTTGTATTTGCACATATCGAGCATATTGTGTGTATGATTGAAATGCTTGGTATGTGTGGGATCTGACTATCTAGTTGTTTATCTTTAGTAGCCTCTCTTACCGGGAAATGTCTCCTAGTGATTCCACTGAGCCATGGTAGCTTGCTACTTCTCCGGAACACTTGGCTGGCCGGCATGTGTCCTTCTTCGTTCCTGTGTCTGTCCCTTCGGGGAAATGTCACGCATTGAGTACCGGAGTCCTGTTAGCCCGCTACAGCCCGGTTTACCAGAGTCCTGCTAGCCCAGTGCTACAGCCCGTAACTTACTTGCTGATGACCGACACGTTCGATGCTGGGTCATGGATGCCTGTCCCTGTAAGTCTGTGCCACTTTGGGTTTACAACTAGCCATGTCAGCCCGGGCTCCTTTTCATATGGATGCTAGCGACACTATCATATACGTGTGCCAAAAGGCGCAAACGGTCCCGGGCAAAGGTAAGGCGACACCCGTGGGAATACCGTGCGTGAGGCCGCAAAGTGATATGAGGTGTTACAGGCTAGATCGGTGTGACATTGAGTCGGGGTCCTGACACGCAGAGACCCCTCCTGGTAACACATTTTTATTAATAAACATAAGCGCTGTGCGGCGTGCGCGCAAGTCTAATAGTGACATTGCAGGTGTCGCCGGACAAGATCCGGACAGGCAAGAATTACTGCGCCAGCTGAAGGCCGGCGAGAGGGTGCTGAATAGGGTGCAGCAAGAAAGGAACAAGCTCCAAGATGCCAACGCCAAGCTCGGAGAAGAGCTGAAAGGCACTCAAGCCGGGCTGTCCAGCTCCTTTAAGGAGAATCAGGCTTCGTCGCGGCATTTATAGTAAGTGCTTGAGCGGACTCTTTTGAAAAGAAAAGTCCGGCGAGGAAGTAAATTGACATAAGATGTCTTGTAGGTATACTCACAGGTCGCCCTGCGGAGGAGATTCCCATATCAACGGGTGATCAACTTCCCGAGCTGTTGCAACTGCTCGAACGAGTTCGGCAGGCAATGAGCGGCATCGTCCAGGCTTTATGGCCAGCCCTCTCCCTACCCGAGGGCCTTGGGGAGCTTGCGGAGAAGCTTCAGGGAGTGCGGCAGCGCTTCCGTTTGTGGAAGATTTCGGCTTGCCGTCAAGGTGCCAGGGAGGCTTGGGCCATGGTGAAGATGCGTTACAAGAAGGCGGATCCCAACCACATGGCCGAAGTTGGACCGGTGGGGCCCGATGGGAAGGAGATCCCTGTGAGTTTAGTATACAGCCAAGTAGAATTGGCTGCTAAATTTTCCCAACGGGACTGTAAGTTAGACAGCCTGTTAGACGGGATTGAGGAGGAATACAATCAGTAAATTTGACAATGTATGTTTTCCTTTAAAGTGACATGTGAAATGCCTTCTAGCCGAATTGTAGATCGTTTGTCTTGGCCGACCTTTTCGCTTCAACCTCGGGACCCTAGAGTCCGGAGTGTGTCCGAATACCTTTTTGGTTAAGAAACAACCGTGGTATGCATGGAGACCAGGCATAGGGGTCATTAGTGCTTTATCAGACAAATGCCCAACTAGTTATGTTATATTACATGGTTAGTAAGAAACATCTTCCAGGGAGAATAGTTCCGTTAAGGGTTCCTTTCCCTGGGAGGCATGCCCTAAAGTGCATGTCTGGACTGCGAAGAAAGCAGAAAAAAATCATCTTTTAAGTCACCGACCGAATATTCCCTTAAGAACGCTAGCTTTTGGCTTCACCCAGTCTGAGGTACACATTCGGCTGACCCGGCAGTAACAATCGCAGAGGTGCTCCCTTTACCTCCTAGCCGAACAATCGAGAACGTAGGGGTAAGCACAGGAGCCAGGCAACCCAGCTTGGCCAAAACTTAAGTCATATCGATGCATATAATGGTGAGTAAAAGGTACATGTGGAAGCTTGACACATGTGCTGGGCATGAAACCCTTATAATTGAGCTTCTGTAAAAGAAGCCCCAGGTATAATGAGTGTGGATGGCACATCAAGTGTATGCGAAAAATGCAAAAGTAGGCCCTTAGGGGCTTTTTAATAAAAAGGTTATGAAAAGGGAAACAGAAGACAGCCGAAGTATAAAAATTTGGACGGAGGAAGGGGACGAACTCATATTCCGGCGCTAGGCATAGAATCTTCGGAGGCGGGCTGCGTTCCATGGGTTCGGTTCGAGTCGGTTATCCGATGCATTTCATAGACGGTATGCTCCGCCGGTCATGACTTGATTGATAATGAAAGGGCCCTCCCATTTGGGCTTGAGCTTGTCCTTTTTCTTGTCCGGCAGGCGTAGAACTAGTTCACCAACGTTGTAAGTCTTGGCCCGTACTTCTCTGCTTTGATATCTTCGGGCCTGCTGCTGATAGAATGCGGAACGAGCCTTGGCGACGTCGCGTTCTTCCTCCAATGTGTCCAAGCTGTCCTGCCGATCAAGCTCGGCCTCTCTTTCCTCGTACATTCGCACTCGAGGTGAGTCATGAATAATGTCACAGGGCAAGACTGCCTCTGCGCCATAGACCATAAAAAATGGTGTGAATCCGGTAGTGCGGTTAGGCGTTGTCCGCAGCCCCCAGAGTACGGAGTCGAGCTCCTCGACCCATTGCGTGTCAGATTTAGTAAGTGACCGCACTAGTCTGGGTTTAATGCCGCTCATTATTAGACCATTTGCTCGTTCCACTTGACCGTTGGTTTGAGGGTGATAGACTGAAGCGTAGTCGAGCTTGATGCCCATATTTTTGCACCATGACTTAACCTCGTCGGCTGTGAAGTTCGTGCCGTTGTCGGTGATGATGCTGTGGGGGACTCCATAACGGTGTACTACCCCGGATATAAAGTCTATCACTGGTCCGGACTCTGCCGTTTTGACCGGTTTGGCCTCTATCCATTTGGTGAATTTATCCACCATGACTAACAGGTACCTTTGCTTGTGGGTTCCCCCTTTAAGGGGTCCAACCATATCAAGCCCCCAGACCGCGAACGGCCAGGTAATGGGTATAGTTTTGAGGGCGGTGGGCGGCATATGGCTCTGATTAGCAAAGAGCTGACAACCAACGCATCTCTGGACTAAGTCCTGGGCATCTGCTCGGGCCGTCGGCCAATAAAATCCTGTACGGAATGCCTTTCCTACAAGGGCCCGGGCTGCTGCGTGTTGTCCGCCTAGTCCGGCATGAATTTCAGCCAGGAGGTTTCGCCCTTCCTCTTCGGAGATACACCTTTGAAGGACTCCGGTTGTACTTTTCTTATAAAGTTCTCCCTCATGCACCTTGTAGGCTTTCGATCGCCGGACTATGCAGCGGGCCTCATTTTGGTCTTCGGGAAGTTCCTGCCTAAGCAAGTAGGCTAGGAATGGTTCTGTCCACGGGGCGATAACTGCCATTATGTCGTGGGCTGAAGGTGTTATGTCATCGGCTGAATCGCTGATTGGCGCGGTTTTTTCCGGTTTGTCACTGCCGGGCTCCTCTTCCCATAGTACGGATGGCTTGAAGAGCCGTTCCAGGAAGATATTTGGAGGGACAGCATCACGTTTCGCACCGATGCGTGCCAGTACGTCGGCCGCTTGGTTATTATCTCGGGCTATTGTTGGGTTTCGTAGTAATTTCAAAACTTTTCCTACGCACACGCAAGATCATGTGATGCATAGCAACGAGGGGAGAGTGTTGTCTACGTACCCAACGTAGACCGACTGCGGAAGCGATGACACGACGTAGAGGAAGTAGTCGTACGTCTTCACGATCCAACCGATCAAGCACCGAAACTACGACACCTCCGAGTTCGAGCACACGTTCAGCTCGATGACGATCCCCGGACTCCGATCCAGCAAAGTGTCGAGGAAGAGTTCCGTCAGCACGACAGCGTGGTGACGATCTTGATGTACTACAGCAGCAGGGCTTCGCCTAAACTCCGCTACAGTATTATCGAGGTATATGGTGGCAGGGGGCACCGCACACGGCTAAGGAATAGATCACGTGGATCAACTTGTGTGTTCTAGGGTGCCCCTACCTCAGTATATAAAGGAGCCAAAGGGGGAGGGGGGCGCCGGCCAGGGAGAGAGGCGCAGGAGGAGTCCTACTCCTTCCGGGAGTAGGACTCCCCCCAATCCTATTCCAACTAGGATTCCCCAAGGGGGAAAAGGGGAGAAGGGTGGCCGGCCACCTCTCCTAGTCCTAATAGGACTAGGGGAAGGGGGGAGGCGCGCAGCCCTTATGGGCATCCCTTTCACCTTTCCACTAAGGCCCATGAAGGCCCATATGGCTCCCGGGGGGTTCCGGTAACCTCCCGGTAACCCGGTAAAATCCCGATTTCACCCGGAACACTTCCAATGTCCAAACATAGGCTTCCAATATATCAATCTTTACGTCTCGACCATTTCGAGACTCCTCGTCATGTCCGTGATCACATCCGGGACTCCGAACAACCTTCGGTACATCAAAATGCATAAACTCATAATGTAACTGTCATCGTAACCTTAAGCGTGCGGACCCTACGGGTTCGAGAACAATGTAGACATGACCAAGACACGTCTCCGGTCAATAACCAATAGCGGGACCTGGATGCCCATATTGGCTCCTACATATTCTACGAAGATCTTTATCGGTCAGACCGCATAACAACATACGTTGTTCCCTTTGTCATCTCACAACTAACATATTAGTTGCAGTGCTTGCAAGGCTTATGTGATGTGCATTACCGAGAGGGCCAAGAGATACCTCTCCGACAATCGGAGTGACAAATCCTAATCTCGAAACGCCAACCCAACATCTACCTTTGGAGACACCTGTAATGCTCCTTTATAATCACCCAGTTACGTTGTGACGTTTGGTAGCACCCAAAGTGTTCCTCCGGCAAACGGGAGTTGCATAATCTCATAGTCATAGGAACATGTATAAGTCATGAAGAAAGCAATAGCAACATACTAAACGATCAGGTGCTAAGCTAATGGAATGGGTCATGTCAATCAGATCATTCAACTAATGATGTGACCTCGTTAATCAAATAACAAATCTTTGTCCATGGTTAGGAAACATAACCATCTTTGATTAACGAGCTAGTCAAGTAGAGGCATACTAGTGACACTTTGTTTGTCTATGTATTCACACATGTATTATGTTTCCGGTTAATACAATTCTAGCATGAATAATAAACATTTATCATGATTATAAGGAAATAAATAATAACTTTATTATTGCCTCTAGGGCATATTTCCTTCAGTCTCCCACTTGCACTAGAGTCAATAATCTAGATTACACTATAATGAATCTAACACCCATGGAGCTTTGGTGCTGATCATGTTTTGCTCGTGGAAGAGGCTTAGTCAACGGGTCTGCAACATTCAGATCCGTATGTATCTTGCAAATCTCTATGTCTCCCACCTGGACTAGATCCCGGATGGAGTTGAAGCGTCTCTTGATGTGTTTGGTCCTTTTGTGAAATCTGGATTCCTTTGCCAAGGCAATTGCACCAGTATTGTCACAAAAGATTTTCATTGGACCCGATGCATTAGGTATGACACCTAGATCGGATATGAACTCCTTCATCCAGACTCCTTCGTTCGCTGCTTCCGAAGCAGCTATGTACTCCGCTTCACATGTAGATCCCGCTACGACGCTTTGTTTAGAACTGCACCAACTGATAGCTCCATCGTTTAATGTAAACACGTATCCGGTTTGCGATTTAGAATCGTCCGGATCAGTGTCAAAGCTTGCATCAACGTAACCTTTTACGGTGAGCTCTTTGTCACCTCCATATACGAGAAACATATCCTTAGTCCTTTTCAGGTATTTCAGGATGTTCTTGACCGCTGTCCAGTGATCCACTCCTGGATTACTTTGGTACCTCCCTGCTAAACTTATAGCAAGGCACACATCAGGTCTGGTACACAGCATTGCATACATGATAGAGCCTATGGCTGATGCATAGGGAACATCTTTCATATTCTCTCTATCTTCTGCAGTGGTCGGGCATTGAGTCTTACTCAACTTCACACCTTGTAATACAGGCAAGAATCCTTTCTTTGCTTGATCCATTTTGAATTTCTTCAAAATCTTGTCAAGGTATGTGCTTTGTGAAAGTCCAATTAAGCGTCTTGATCTATCTCTATAGATCTTAATGCCTAATATGTAAGCAGCTTCACCGAGGTCTTTCATTGAAAAACTTTTATTCAAGTATCCCTTTATGCTATCCAGAAATTCTATATCATTTCCAATTAGCAATATGTCATCCACATATAATATCAAAAATGCTACAGAGCTCCCACTCACTTTCTTGTAAATACAGGCTTCACCGAAAGTCTGTATAAAACCAAATGCTTTGATCACACTATCAAAACGTTTATTCCAACTCCGAGAGGCTTGCACCAGTCCATAAATGGATCGCTGGAGCTTGCACACTTTGTTAGCTCCCTTTGGATCGACAAAACCTTCCGGTTGCATCATATACAACTCTTCTTCCAGAAATCCATTCAAGAATGCAGTTTTGACATCCATCTGCCAAATTTCATAATCATAAAACGCGGCAATTGCTAACATGATTCGGACGGACTTAAGCATCGCTACAGGTGAGAAGGTCTCATCGTAGTCAATCCCTTGAACTTGCCGAAAACCTTTTGCGACAAGTCGAGCTTTGTAGACAGTAACATTACCATCAGCGTCAGTCTTCTTCTTAAAGATCCATTTATTCTCAATTGCTTGCCGATCATCGGGCAAGTCAACCAAAGTCCATACTTTGTTCTCATACATGGATCCCATCTCAGATTTCATGGCTTCAAGCCACTTTGCGGAATCTGGGCTCACCATCGCTTCTTCATAGTTCGTAGGTTCATCATGATCTAGTATCATGACTTCTAGAATAGGATTACCGTACCACTCTGGTGCGGATCTTACTCTGGTTGATCTACGAGGTTCAGCAGTATCTTGATCTGAAGTTTCATGATCATTATCATTGGCTTCCTCACTAACTGGTGTAGGTGTCACTGAAACAATTTTCTGTGATGAACTACTTTCCAGTAAGGGAGCAGGTACAGTTACCTCGTCAAGTTCTACTTTCCTCCCACTCACTTCTTTCGAGAGAAACTCCTTCTCTAGAAAGGATCCATTCTTAGCAACGAATGTCTTGCCTTCGGATCTGTGATAGAAGGTGTACCCAATAGTCTCCTTTGGGTATCCTATGAAGACACATTTCTCCGATTTGGGTTCGAGCTTATCAGGTTGAAGCTTTTTCACATAAGCATCGCAGCCCCAAACTTTAAGAAACGGCAACTTTGGTTTCTTGCCAAACCACAGTTCATAAGGCGTCGTCTCAACGGATTTTGATGGTGCCCTATTTAACGTGAATGCGGCCGTCTCTAAAGCATATCCCCAAAATGATAGCGGTAAATCAGTAAGAGACATCATTGATCGCACCATATCTAGTAAAGTACGATTACAACGTTCGGACACACCATTACGCTGTGGTGTTCCGGGTGGCGTGAGTTGCGAAACTATTCCACAGTTTTTCAAATGTACACCAAACTCGTAACTCAAATATTCTCCTCCACGATCAGATTGTAGAAACTTTATTTTCTTGTTACGATGATTTTCAACTTCACTCTGAAATTCTTTGAACTTTTCAAATGTTTCAGACTTATGTTTTATTAAGTAGATATACCCATATCTGCTTAAATCATCTGTGAAGGTGAGAAAATAACGATATCCGCCACGAGCCTCAATATTCATCGGGCCACATACATCGGTATGTATGATTTCCAATGAATCTGTTGCTCTCTCCATAGTACCGGAGAACAGTGTTTTAGTCATCTTGCCCATGAGGCATGGTTCGCAAGTACCAAGTGATTCATAATCAAGTGGTTCCAAAAGTCCATTAGTATGGAGTTTCTTCATGCGCTTTATACCGATATGACCTAAACAACAGTGCCACAAATAAGTTGCACTTTCATTATCAACTCTGCATCTTTTGGCTTCAACATTATGAATATGTGTATTACTACTATCGAGATTCAATAAGAATAGACCACTCTTCAAGGGTGCATGACCATAAAAGATATTACTCATATAAATAGAACAACCATTATTCTCTGATTTAAATGAATAACCGTCTCGCATTAAACAAGATCCAGATATAATGTTCATGCTCAACGCTGGCACCAAATAACAATTATTTAGGTCTAATATTAATCCCGAAGGTAGATGTAGAGGTAGCGTGCCGACTGCGATCAGATCAACTTTGGAACCATTTCCCACGCGCATCGTCACCTCGTCCTTTGCCAGTGCCCGCTTATTCCGTAGTCCCTGTTTCGAGTTGCAAATATTAGCAACAGAACCAGTATCAAATACCCAGGTGCTACTGCGAGCTCTAGTAAGGTACACATCAATAACATGTATATCACATATACCTTTGTTCACCTTGCCATCCTTTTTATCCGCCAAATACTTGGGGCAGTTCCGCTTCTAGTGACCAGTCTGCTTGCAGTAGAAGCACTCAGTTTCAGGCTTAGGTCCAGACTTGGGTTTCTTCTCTTGAGCAGCAACTTGCTTGCCGTTCTTCTTGAAGTTCCCTTTCTTCTTTCCTTTGCCCTTTTTCTTGAAACTAGTGGTCTTGTTAACCATCAACACTTGATGCTCCTTCTTGATTTCTACCTCCGCAACTTTCAGCATTGCGAAGAGCTCGGGAATAGTCTTGTTCATCCCTTGCATATTATAGTTCATCACGAAGCTCTTGTAGCTTGGTGGCAGTGATTGGAGAATTCTGTCAATGACGCAATCATCCGGAAGATTAACTCCCAATTGAATCAAGTGATTATTATACCCAGACATTTTGAGTATATGCTCACTGACAGAACTGTTCTCCTCCATCTTGCAGCTATAGAACTTATTGGAGACTTCATATCTCTCAATTCGGGCATTTGCTTGAAATATTAACTTCAACTCCTGGAACATCTCATATGCTCCATGACGTTCAAAACGTCGTTGAAGTCCCGATTCTAAGCCGTAAAGCATGGCACACTGAACTATCGAGTAGTCATCAGCTTTGCTCTGCCAGACGTTCATAACATCTGGCGTTGCTCCAGCAGCAGGCCTGGCACCTAGCGGTGCTTCCAGGACGTAATTCTTCTGTGCAGCAATGAGGATAATCCTCAAGTTACGGACCCAGTCCGTGTAATTGCTACCATCATCTTTCAACTTTGCTTTCTCAAGGAACGCATTAAAATTCAACGGAACAACAGCACGAGCCATCTATCTACAATCAACATAAACAAGCAAGATACTATCAGGTACTAAGTTCATGATAAATTTAAGTTCAATTAATCATATTATTAAGAACTCCCACTTAGATAGACATCCCTCTAATCCTCTAAGTGATTACGTGATCCAAATCAACTAAACCATGACCGATCATCACGTGAGATGGAGTAGTTTTCAATGGTGAACATCGTTATGTTGATCATATCTACTATATGATTCACGCTCGACCTTTCGGTCTCCGTGTTCCGAGGCCATATCTGCATATGCTAGGCTCGTCAAGTTTAACCTGAGTATTCTGCGTGTGCAAAACTGGCTTGCACCCATTGTAGATGGACGTAGAGCTTATCACACCCGATCATCACGTGGTGTCTGGGCACGACGAACTTTGGCAACGGTGCATACTCAGGGAGAACACTTCTTGATAATTTAGTGAGAGATCATCTTATAATGCTACCGTCAATCAAAGCAAGATAAGATGCATAAAAGGATAAACATCACATGCAATCAATATAAGTGATATGATATGGCCATCATCATCTTGTGCTTGTGATCTCCATCTCCGAAGCACCGTCATGATCACCATCGTCACCGGCGCGACACCTTGATCTCCATCGTAGCATCGTTGTCGTCTCGCCAATCTTATGCTTCCACGACTATCACTACCGTTTAGTAATAAAGTAAAGCATTACATCGCGATTGCATTGCATAAAATAAAGCGACAACCATATGGCTCCTGCCAGTTGCCAATAACTCGGTTACAAAACATGATCATCTCATACAATAAAATTCAGCATCATGCCTTGACCATATCACATCACAACATGCCCTGCAAAAACAAGTTAGACGTCCTCTACTTTGTTGTTGCATGTTTTACGTGGCTGCTACGGGCTTAAGTAAGAACCAATCTCACCTACGCATCAAAACCACAACGATAGTTTGTCAAATAGACTCCGTTTTAACCTTCTCAAGGACCGGGCGTAGCCATACTCGGTTCAACTAAAGTTGGAGAGACAGTCGCCTGCAAGCCATCTATGTGCAAAGCACGTCGAGGGAACCGGTCTCGCGTAAGCGTACGCGTAAGGTTGGTCCGGGTCGTCTCGTCCAACAATACCGCTGAACCAAAGTATGACATGCTGGTAGGCAGTATGACTTGTATAGTCCACAACTCACTTGTGTTCTACTCGTGCATATAACATCAACATAAATAACCTAGGCTCGGATGCCACTGTTGGGTTTCGTAGTAATTTCAAAAAATTTCCTACGCACACGCAAGATCATGTGATGCATAGCAACGAGGGGAGAGTGTTGTCTATGTACCCAACGCAGACCGACTGCGGAAGCGATGACACGACGTAGAGGAAGTAGTCGTACGTCTTCACGATCCAACCGATCAAGCACCGAAACTACGGCACCTCCGAGTTCAAGCACACGTTCAGCTCGATGACGATCCCCAGACTCCGATCCAGCAAAGTGTCGGGGAAGAGTTCCGTCAGCACGACGGCGTGGTGACGATCTTGATGTACTACAACAGCAGGGCTTCGCCTAAACTCCGCTACAGTATTATCGAGGTATATGGTGGCAGGGGGCACCGCACACGGCTAAGGAATAGATCACGTGGATCAACTTGTGTGTTCTAGGGTGCCTCTACCTCAGTATATAAAGGAGCCAAAGGGGGAGGGGGGCGCCGGCCAGGGAGAGAGGCGCAGGAGGAGTCCTACTCCTTCCGGGAGTAGGACTCCCCCCCAATCCTATTCCAACTAGGATTCCCCAAGGGGAAAAAGGGGAGAAGGGTGGCCGGCCACCTCTCCTAGTCCTAGTAGGACTAGGGGAAGGGGGGAGGCACGCAGCCCTTATGGGCATCCCTTTCACCTTTCCACTAAGGCCCATGAAGGCCCATATGGCTCCCGGGGGGTTCCGGTAACCTCCCGGTAACCCGGTAAAATCCCGATTTCACCCGGAACACTTCCGATGTCCAAACATAGGCTTCCAATATATCAATCTTTACGTCTCGACCATTTCGAGACTCCTCGTCATGTCCGTGATCACATCCGGGACTCCGAACAACCTTAGGTACATCAAAATGCATAAACTCATAATGTAACTGTCATCGCAACCTTAAGCATGCAGACCCTACGGGTTCGAGAACAATGTAGACATGACCGAGACACGTCTCCAGTCAATAACCAATAGCGGGTCCTGGAAGCCCATATTGGCTCCTACATATTCTACGAAGATCTTTATCGGTCAGACCGCATAACAACATACGTTGTTCCCTTTGTCATCGGTATGTTACTTGCCCGAGATTCGATCGTCGGTATCCAATACCTAGTTCAATCTCGTTACCGGCAAGTCTCTTTACTCGTTCCGTAATACATCATCTCACAACTAACATATTAGTTGCAGTGCTTGCAAGGCTTATGTGATGTGCATTACCGAGAGGGCCAAGAGATACCTCTCCGACAATCGGAGTGACAAATCCTAATCTCGAAATACGCCAACCCAACATCTACCTTTGGAGACACCTGTAATGATGCTTTATAATCACCCAGTTACGTTGTGACGTTTGGTAGCACCCAAAGTGTTCCTCCGGCAAACGGGAGTTGCATAATCTCATAGTCATAGGAACATGTATAAGTCATGAAGAAAGCAATAGCAACATACTAAACGATCAGGTGCTAAGCTAATGGAATGGGTCATGTCAATCAGATCATTCAACTAATGATGTGACCTCGTTAATCAAATAACAACTCTTTGTCCATGGTTAGGAAACATAACCATCTTTGATTAAAGAGCTAGTCAAGTAGAGGCATACTAGTGACACTTTGTTTGTCTATGTATTCACACATGTATTATGTTTCCGGTTAATACAATTCTAGCATGAATAATAAAGATTTATCATGATTATAAGGAAATAAATAATAACTTTATTATTGCCTCTAGGGCATATTTCCTTCAGCTATGTGATGGAATTCGAGTCCTTCAAACCGAGCTGACATTTTTAGGACAGCGTTGCGATATGCTGCCATTTTCGGATCCTTGGCGTCAAAGTCTCCATTTATTTGGGATATTGCAAGGTTTGAATCCCCGCGGACCTCCAGGAATTGAAAGCCCATGGAGACTGCCATCCGGAGACCATGTAACAGGGCCTCGTATTCGGTTGCGTTGTTGGAGTCCGTGTACATTATTTGAAGTACATACTGGACTGTGTCCCCGGTTGGGGACGTCAATACGACGCCAGCCCCCAGTCCGGCCAACATTTTAGAGCCGTCAAAATGCATAACCCAATTGGAATATGCGCCGTACTCTTTAGGGAGTTCGGCTTCGGTCCATTCAGCGACGAAGTCAGCCAAAACTTGTGACTTTATAGCTCGCCGAGGTTTGTAAGTTATATCGAATGGTAAGAGCTCGATGGCTCATTTTGCAATACTGCCCGTTGCCTCACGGTTATTTATGATGTCATTGAGTGGTACTTCGGAGGCCACTATTATCGAACACTCTTGAAAGTAGTGTCGGAGCTTCCGGGATGCCATGAACACCGCATACGCTATCTTCTGATAGTGTGGGTAACGGGATTTGCAGGGGATTAACACAATGGATACATAATACACTGGTTTTTGAAGAGGGAATTTATGCCCTTTTGTCTCTCGTTCGACAACGAGCACCGCGCTTACGACTTGATGCGTTGCTGCGAT
The DNA here is from genome assembly GCF_002162155.2 of Triticum dicoccoides. NCBI lineage: Eukaryota > Viridiplantae > Streptophyta > Magnoliopsida > Poales > Poaceae > Triticum > Triticum dicoccoides. Next base: position 286,511,879 of record NC_041391.1, read on the forward strand.
GTATAACAACATTGGCTCGCCCAGATTGGGCGCAACCAGGACCGGATTTGTTGCCAGTATGGCCTTTATTTCTTCGAGTCCGGCAGTGGCAGCATCCGTCCACTCGAAGTGTTCGGTGCGCCTGAGGAGGCGATAGAGGGGCAATGCCTTTTCTCCTAGACGGGAGATAAAGCAGCTTAAAGCTGCCACACATCCTGTTAATTCTTGTATCTGTTTGAGGTCTTTTGGAATATCCAACTGTGACAGAGCTCGGATTTTAGCCGGGTTTGCTTCAATTCCTCTACCGGATACAATGAAGCCCAGGAGCTTTCCGGCTGGTACGCTGAAAACGCATTTTTCCGGATTTAGCTTGATGTCATATGCTCTGAGGTTGTCGAATGTGAGCCTCAAATCGTCTACTAGTGTTTCGACGTGTTTTGTTTTGACGACTACGTCGTCTACGTATGCCTCGACTGTTTTGCCGATCTGGGTAGCCAGACATGTTTGAATCATGCACTGATATGTTGCGCCGGCATTTTTAAGTCCGAAGGGCATTGTGTTGAAGCAGAATGGTCCGTATGGAGTGATGAATGCCGTTGCGGCTTGGTCTACCTCCGCCATCTTGATTTGATGGTAGCCAGAGTATGCATCGAGGAAGCACAACGAATCGTGCCCTGCGGTAGCATCGATAATTTGGTCGATGCGGGGGAGAGGGAAGGGATCCTTTGGGCAAGCCTTATTGAGGTCTTTAAAATCGACACAGAGGCGCCAGGATTTGTCCTTCTTTGGTACCATTACCAGATTTGCTAGCCAATCCGGATGTTTGATATCTCTGATAAATCTGGCTTCCAATAGTTTGGCTAGCTCTTCTCCCATTGCCTGTCTTTTGGGTTCGGAAAATCATCGAAGAGCCTGTTTGACTGGCTTAAATCCTTTTAGGATGTTTAGGCTGTGTTTCTGCCAACCTGCGTGGGATTCCGGGCATATCTGAAGGGTGCCAAGCGAAAATGTCCCAATTTTCTCGAAGGAATTCGCGCAGTGCGGCGTCTAATTCGGGGTTCAATTGTGCCCCGATGGAGGCCGTCTTTGTTGGGTCCGTTGGGTGGACCTGGAATTTTATTATTTCATCTGCTGGTTTGAAGGAGGTGGACTTGGATCTTTTATCGAGTATCACATCGTCCCTGTTCACCGTAGAGCGCAGCGCGGTGAGTTCTTCTGCTGCTAAGGCTTCGGATAATGCCTCCAGGGCTAGTGCGGCTGTCTTGTTTTCGGCGCGGAGTGCTATGTCCGGATCACTAGCGAGAGTGATTATTCCGCTGGGCCCAGGCATTTTGAGCTTCATGTACCCGTAATGAGGTACTGCTTGAAAAATGGTGAATGCCTCTCGTCCTAATATAGCGTGATATCCGCTGTTGAACAGGGCCACTTGGAATGTGACTTCTTCGGATCTGTAATTGTTCGGAGAGCCGAACACCACATCGAGTGTGATTTTTCCGGTGCAGCGCGCTTCCCGACTAGGGATTATTCCTCTGAAGGTTGTGCTGCTTCGCTCAATACGGCTCCAGTCTATTTCCATTTTTTGAAGAGTTTCCTCGTAGATGAGGTTTAATCCGCTGCCGCCATCCATGAGGACCTTTGTAAGTCGAAAGCCGTCCACTATGGGGCTAAGCACCAGTGCGGCTGGTGCTCGAGCTGTTCGGAATTTAGGTTCGTCGCTGGCGTTGAAGGTAATAGCTGTGTCGCTCCATGGATTTGCTGTTGCTACTTGGTAGACTTCGGCGAGGCCGCAGATTGTTCGTTTTCGCATATTATTTGATGCGAAGGTCTCGAAGACTATTGATACCGTACCGGTATTGTTGGAGTGGTTTTCCGGGGCTAGAAGCTCCTCACCACTTTTGGCCACCTGCCGTAGTATCCAACATGCTCGAAGGCTATGAGTTGGGACGGCGCCCTCTGTACTATGAAGCTTACAGGGTCCATTGAGCCATCCTTCCAGTACGGTTCCGTGCCCTTTAAGGGGTTTTTGCTTTTTGGTTTTTACATCTGGTGCCTCAGTACGATGCACCCTTTTGTTGCGGACTAGGGTTGTATTTGGAGCCGGATTGTCCCAAAACTGATTTTCGGTTTTCCGGAAACTTTCCATCGCACAGTATTTTCGTACTATGGACGCCAGATCGGTGAAGCGTGTAATCCTACAACGGCCGATGGCGTTTAATATTCCCTTGTCCGTGCAATTATTGCAAAAGATTGAGATTGCGTTTTCCTCTCGGTAGTCCTTTATCCTGTCCATAATCAGGAGGAATCTGGCCCAGTAGTGATGCACTATTTCAGTGGGCTCTTGCCGTATTAGAGATAGATCGCATATGTCTGGGCGGGTGGGTGGACTAAAATCCGGATCCCTGCCCGTATTGGGGCTTAAAGGCCGAGGGGTTTCCGAATTCGGAAGCTTGGGTTGCTGGACACGATCCAGCGAATCCGGAACGATGCATGATTTTAAGTTCAATGCTCGATCGAAGTCCGTCCCTCCGCGGAAATCCGGCATGGAGGGTTCGAGAATCCGGACGTGACTAGTTTTCAATATGGGCGAAGAGTCGCCGCATTGTTCCTCTACCACTGCAACGTGGTGGGTGGCCTGGGGAGAGTTAATCTCTCTCAGATCGGTTTTAAGCCCAATCTGATTGTAGTCTGTAGCGACTCCCAGGGCTGCGATGCGGTCCAAGAGCTCGTTGTAGACGAGAGCTCCATTGGATCCAGCCGCTCGGCAAATTCCGAGCTGACGCGGAGATTGCTTTCGACGACTTGGGAAGTCATTGTCGAAGTAGTGGCCGGACTGGCGGTTATAAGAAAACCGCCTAGCCGGATAGTTTGGCCGGTGGCCAAGGCCCCTTTGGCGAAAAGACCGTCTTTGAAAACGGGTGGAGGCATCCTTCCTATTGGTGACGACACAGAGGAACTCTCAATGAAAGCACCAATGTCGGTGTCAAAACCGGCGGATCTCGGGTAGGGGGTCCCGAACTATGCGTCTAGGCGGATGGTAACAGGAGACGAGGGACACGATGTTTTACCCAGGTTCGGGCCCTCTCGATGGAGGTAAAACCCTACGTCCTGCTTGATTAATATTGATGATATGGGTAGTACAAGAGTGGATCTACCACGAGATCAAGGAGGCTAAACCCTAAAGCTAGCCTATGGTATGATTGTTGTAATGTATGTTGTGTCCTACGGACTAAAGCCCTCTGGTTTATATAGACACCGGAGGAGGCTAGGGTTACACAGAGTCGGTTACAATGGTAGGAGATCTACATATCCATATCGCCAAGCTTGCCTTCCACGCCAAGGAAAGTCCCATCCGGACACGGGACGGAGTCTTCAATCTTGTATCTTCGTAGTCTTGGAGTCCGGCGGACGATGATAGTCCGGCTGTCCGAACACCCCCTAGTCCAGGACTCCCTCAGTACATCTTGGTGCTACCGGGATGAATAGACAAAGGTGTATCATGAGCTTCTTTCATAACCCTTGGAGTCAGATTCAGGTTTTCACTCACACATGGCACCACTAGGCGGCCTTTGAAGTACAAGGCGCCATCATCGGCAATAGTGAAGAATGAGGGCTTTCCTTCTGAGAGATAGCATTCAGTCTTCTCGACTTCAGAGTCATAATGTTGAATAGTCTTGATATCGCCCACGAGATCTGGCACGACAGTGAGGGTATTTAGAGAACCTGTTGGGGAACGTTGCAGAAAATTAAAAAATTTTCCTACGGTTTCACCAAGATCCATCTATGAGTTAATCTAAGCAACGGGTGATAGGAGTGCATCTACATACCCTTGTAGATCGCGAGCGGAAGCGTTCAAGAGAATGGGGATGATGGAGTCGTACTCGTCGTGATCCAAATCACCGATGACCAAGTGCTGAACGGACATCACCTCTACGTTCAACACACGTACGGAGCGGATGACGTCTCCTCCTTCTTGATCCAGCAAGGGGGAAGGAGAGGTTGAGGAAGAAGACTCCAGCAGCAGCATGACGGCGTGGTGGTGGTGGAGAAGCAGTACTCCGGCAGGGCTTCGCCAAGCAACTGCGAGAGGAGGAAGAGGTGTAGCAGGGGGAGGGAGGCGCCAAGACTCAGGGGTGCCGCTGCCCTCCCTCCCCCCTCCTTTATATAGGCCCCCAGGGGGGTAGACGGCCCTAGAGATGGGATCTCTAGGGGGGCGGCGGCCAAAGGGGGTGGAGTGCCCCCAAGGCAAGTGGAGGTGCCCCCTCCCCTAGGGTGGGAACCCTAGGCGCAGAGGGGGGCCTAGGGGGGAGCACCAGCCCACCAGGGGTTGGTACCCTCCCCACTTCAGCCCACGGGGCCCTCCGGGATGGGTGGCCCCACCCGGTGGACCCCCGGGACCCTTCCGGTGGTCCTGGTACAATACCGGGTGACCCCGAAACTTTCCCGATGGCCGAAACAACACTTCCTATATATAAATCTTCACCTCCGGACTATTCCGGAACTCCTCGTGACGTCCGAGATCTCATCCGGGACTCCGAACAACATTCAGTAATCACATACAAGTCTTCCTAATAACCCTAGCGTCACCGAACCTTAAGTGTGTAGACCCTACGGGTTCGGGAATCATGCAGACATGACCGAGACAACTCTCCAGCCAATAACCAACAGCGGGATCTGGATACCCATGTTGGCTCCCACATGTTCCACGATGATTTCATCGGATGAACCACGATGTCGAGGATTCGATCAACCCCGTATACAATTCCCTTTGTCAATGGGTACGTTACTTGCCCGAGACTCGATCGTCGATATCCCAATACCTCATTTAGTCTCGTTACCGGCAAGTCACTTTACTCGTACCGCAATGCATGATCCTGTGACCAAACACTTGGTCACTTTGAGCTCATTATGATGATGCATTACCGAGTGGGCCCAGAGATACCTCTCCATCATACGGAGTGACAAATCCCAGTCTCGATCCGTGTCAACCCAATAGACACTTTCGGAGATACCTGTAGTGCACCTTTATAGTCACCCAGTTACGTTGTGACGTTTGGTACACCCAAAGCACTCCTACGGTATCCGGGAGTTACACGATCTCATGGTCTAAGGAAAGGATACTTGACATTGGAAAAGCTCTAGCAAACGAACTACACGATCTTGTGCTATGCTTAGGATTGGGTCTTGTCCATCACATCATTCTCCTAATGATGTGATCCCATTATCAACGACATCTAATGTCCATAGTCAGGAAACCATGACTATCTGTTGATCAACGAGCTAGTCAACTAGAGGCAATATTATGGTCTATGTATTCACACGTGTATTACGATTTCCGGATAATACAGTTATAGCATGAATAAAGACAATTATCATGAATAAAGAAATATAATAATAATCCTTTTATTATTGCCTCTAGGGCATATTTCCAACAGTCTCCCACTTGCACTAGAGTCAATAATCTAGTTACATTGTGATGAATCGAACACCCATAGAGTTCTGGTGTTGATCATGTTTTGCTCGCGAGAGAGGTTTAGTCAACGGATCTGCGACATTCAGATCCGTATGTACTTTGCAAATATCTATGTCTCCATCTTGAACATTTTCACGGATGGAGTTGAAACGACGCTTGATGTGCCTGGTCTTCTTGTGAAACCCGGGCTCCTTGGCAAGGGCAATAGCTCCAGTGTTGTCACAGAAGAGTTTGATCGGCCCCGACGCATTGGGTATGACTCCTAGGTCGGTGATGAACTCCTTCACCCAAATTGCTTCATGAGCTGCCTTCGAGGCTGCCATGTACTCCGCTTCACATGTAGATCCCGCCACGACGCTCTGCTTGCAGCTGCACCAGCTTACTGCTCCACCATTCAACATATACACGTATCCAGTTTGTGACTTAGAGTCATCAAGATCTGTGTCGAAGCTAGCATCGACGTAACCCTTTACGATGAGCTCTTCGTCACCACCATAAACGAGAAACATGTCCTTTGTCCTTTTCAGGTACTTCAGGATATTCTTGACCGCTGTCCAGTGTTCCTTGCCGGGATTACTTTGGTACCTTCCTACCAAACTTACGGCAAGGTTTACATCAGGTCTGGTACACAGCATGGCATACATTATAGATCCTATGGGCTGAAGCATAGGGGATGACACTCATCTCTTCTTTATCTTTTGCCGTGGTCGGGCATTGAGCCGAGCTCAATCTCACACCTTGCAATACAGGCAAGAACCCTTTCTTGGACTTCTTCAAAATGTTATCAAGGTATGTGCTTTGTGAAAGACCTATGAGGCGTCTCGATCTATCCCTATAGATCTTGATGCCTAATATGTAAGCAGCTTCTCCAAGGTCCTTCATTGAAAAACACTTATTCAAGTAGGCCTTAATGCTGTCCAAAAGTTCTATATCATTTCCCATCAAGAGTATGTCATCTACATATAATATGAGAAATGCTACAGAGCTCCCACTCGCTTTCTTGTAAACGCAGACTTCTCCATAAGTCTGCATAAACCCAAACGCTTTGATCATCTCATCAAAGCGAATGTTCCAACTCCGAGATGCTTGCACCAGCCCATAAATGGATCGCTGGAGCTTGCATACTTTGTTAGCATTTTTAGGATCGACAAAACCTTCCGGCTGCATCATATACAGTTCTTCCTTAAGATGTCCATTAAGGAATGCCGTTTTGACGTCCATCTGCCATATCTCATAATCATAGTATGCGGCAATTGCTAACATGATTCAGACGGACTTCAGCTTCGCTACAGGAGAGAATGTCTCATCATAGTCAACCCCTTGAACTTGCCGATAACCCTTAGTGACAAGTCGAGCTTTATGGATGGTAACATTACCATTCGCGTCCGTCTTCTTCTTAAAGATCCATTTGTATTCTATCGCTCGCCGATCATCGGGCAAGTCTGTGAAAGTCCATACTTTGTTTTCATACATGGATTCTATCTCGGATTTCATGGCTTCAAGCCATTTGTTGGAATCTGGGCCCGCCATCACTTCTTCCTAGTTCGAAGGTTCACCATTGTCTAACAACATGATTTCCAGGACAGGGTTGCCGTACCACTCTGGTGCGGATCGTGTCCTTGTGGACCTACGAAGTTCAGTAGCAACTTGATTCGAAGTACCTTGATCATCATCATTATTTTCCTCTCCCGTTGGTGTAGGCATCACAGGAACATTTTCCTGAGCTGCACTACTTTCCTGTTCAAGAGGTAGTACTTCATCGAGTTCTACTTTCCTCCCACTTACTTCTTTCGAGAGAAACTCTTTTTCCAGAAAGGATCCGTTCTTGGCAACAAAGATCTTGCCCTCGGATCTTAAGTAGAAGGTATACCCAATGGTTTCCTTAGGGTATCCTATGAAGACGCATTTTTCCGACTTGGGTTCAAGCTTTTCAGGTTGAAGTTTCTTGACATAAGCATCGCATCCCCAAAATTTTAGAAACGACAGCTTAGGTTTCTTCCCAAACCATAATTCATACGGTGTCGTCTCAACGGATTTAGACGGTGCCCTATTTAAAGTGAATGTAGCTGTCTCTAGAGCGTATCCCCAAAATGATAGTGGTAAATCGGTAAGAGACATCATAGACCGCACCATATCCAATAGAGTGCGATTACGACGTTCGGACACACCGTTACGCTAAGGTGTTCCAGGCGGCGTGAGTTGTGAAACGATTCCACATTTCCTTAAGTGCGTACCAAATTTGTGACTTAAATATTCTCCTCCACGATCTGATCGTAGGAACTTTATCTTTCGGTCATGTTGATTCTCTACCTCATTCTGAAATTCCTTGAACTTTTCAAAGGTCTCAGACTTGTGTTTCATTAAGTAGACATACCCATATCTACTCAAGTCATCAGTGAGAGTGAGAACATAACGATATCCTCCGCGAGCCTCAACGCTCATTGGACCGCACGCATCAGTATGTATGATTTCCAATAAGTTGGTTGCTCGCTCCATTGTTCCGGAGAACGGAGTCTTGGTCATTTTGCCCATGAGGCATGGTTCGCATGTGTCAAATGATTCATAATCGAGAGACTCTAAAAGTCCATCAGCGTGGAGCTTCTTCATGCGCTTGACACCAATGTGACCAAGGCGGCAGTGCCACAAGTATGTGGGACTATCGTTATCAACTTTACATCTTTTGGTATTCACACTATGAATATGTGTAACATTACGCTCGAGATTCATTAAGAATAAACATTGACCATCGGGGCATGACCATAAAACATATCTCTCATATAAATAGAACAACCATTATTCTTGGATTTAAATGAGTAGCCATCTCATATCAAACGAGATCCAGATACAATGTTCATGCTCAAACTTGGCACTAAATAACAATTATTAAGGTTTAAAACTAATCCCGTAGGTAAATGTAGAGGTAGCGTGCCGACGGCGATCACATCGACCTTGGAACCATTCCCGACGCGCATCGTCACCTCGTCCTTCGCCAGTCTCCGCTTATTCCGCAGCTCCTGCTGTGAGTTACAAATATGAGCAACGGCACCGGTATCAAATACCCAGGAGTTACTACGAGTACTGGTAAGGTACACATCAATTACATGTATATCAAATATACCTTTAGTGTTGCCGGCCTTCTTGTCCGCTAAGTATTTGGGGCAGTTCCACTTCCAGTGACCCTTCCCTTTGCAATAAAAGCACTCAGTCTCAGGCTTGGGTCCATTGCTTGACTTCTTCCTGGCAACTGGCTTACCAGGCGCGGCAACATCCTTGCCGTCCTTCTTGAAGTTCTTCTTACCCTTGCCCTTCTTGAACTTGGTGGTTTTATTGACCATCAACACTTGATGTTCTTTCTTGATTTCTACCTCTGCCGACTTCAGCATTGAAAATACTTCAGGAATAGTTTTCACCATCCCCTGCATATTGTAGTTCATCAAAAAGCTCTTATAGCTCGGTGGGAGCGACTGAAGGATTCTGTCAATGACCGCCTCGTCCGGGAGGTTAATGTCCAGCTGGGACAGGCAGTTGTGCAACCCAGACATTTTGAGTATGTGCTCACTGATAGAACTATTTTCCTCCATCTTACAACTATAGAACTTGTCGGAGACTTCATATCTCTCGACCCGGGCATGAGCTTGGAAAACCATTTTCAGCTCCTCGAACATCTCATATGCTCCGTGTTGCTCAAAACACTTTTGGAGCCCCGGTTCTAGGCTGTAAAGCATGCCGCACAGAACGAGGGAGTAATCATCAGCACGTGACTGCCAAGCGTTCATAACGTCTTGGTTCTCTGGGATGGGTGCTTCACCTAGCGTTCCATCTAGGACATATGCTTTCTTGGCAGCTATGAGGATGATCCTCAGGTTCCGGACCCAGTCCGTATAGTTTCTGCCATCATCTTTCAGCTTGGTTTTCTCTAGGAACGCGTTGAAGTTCATGTTGACATGAGCTTTGGCCATTTGATCTACAAGACATATTTGCAAAGGTTTTAGACTAAGTTCATGATAATTAAGTTCATCCAATCAAATTATTTTAATGAACTCCCACTCAGATTAGACATCCCTCTAGTCATCTAAGTGTTACACGATCCGAGTTGACTAGGCCGTGTCCGATCATGACGTGAGACGGACTAGTCATCATCGATGAACATCTCCATGTTGATCGTATCTTTCATACGACTCATGTTCGACCTTTTGGCCTCTGTGTTCCGAGGCCATGTCTGTACATGCTAGGCTCGTCAAGTTAACCCTAAGTGTTTTTGCATGTGTAAAACTGTCTTACACCCGTTGTATGTGAACGTAAGAATCTATCACACCCGATCATCACGTGGTGCTTCGAAACGACGAACTTAGCAACGGCGCACAGTTAGGGGAGAACACTTCTTGAAATAATTATAAGGGATCATCTTATTTACTACCGTTGTTCTAAGTAAACAAGATGCATAAACATAATAAACATCACATGCAATTATATAGTAGTGACATGATATGGCCAATATCATATAGCTCCTTTGATCTCCATCTTCGGGGCTCCATGATCATCTTCGTCACCGGCATGACACCATGATCTCCATCATCATGATCCCCATCATCGTGTCTTCATGAAGTGGTCACGCCAACGACTACTTCTACTTCTATGGCTAATGCGTTTAGCAATAAAGTAAAGTAATTTACATGGCGTTCTTCAATGACACGCAGGTCATACAAAAAATAAAGACAACTCCTATGGCTCCTGCCGGTTGTCATACTCATCGACATGCAAGTCGTGATTCCTATTACAAGAACATGATCTCATACATCACAATATATCATTCATCATTCATGACAACTTTTGGCCATATCACATCACAAGACACTTGCTGCAAAAACAAGTTAGATGTCCTCTAATTGTTGTTGCAAGTTTTACGTGGCTTCTATAGGTGATCTAGCAAGAATGTTTTCTTACCTACGTTAAAGCCACAACGTGATTTGTCAACTTCTATTTACCCTTCATAAGGACCCTTTTCGTTGAATCCGCTCCAACTAAAGTGGGAGAGACCGACACCCGCTAGCCACCTTATGCAACTTGTGCATGTCAATCGGTGGAACCTGTCTCACGTAAGCGTACGTGTAAGGTCGGTCCGGGCCGCTTCATCCCACAATACCACGGAAGAAAAATAAGACTAGTAGCGGCAAGAAAGTTGACAACATCTACGCCCACAACAAAATTGTGTTCTACTCGTGCAATAGAGAACTACGCATAGACCTAGCTCATGATGCCACTGTTGGGGAACGTTGCAGAAAATTAAATTTTTTTCCTACGGTTTCACCAAGATCCATCTATTAGTTCATCTAAGCAACGAGTGATAGGAGTGCATCTACATACCCTTGTAGATCGCGAGCGGAAGCGTTCAAGAGAACAGGGATGATGGAGTCCTACTCGCCGTGATCCAAATCACCGATGACCAAGTGCTGAATGGACAACACCTCCGCGTTCAACACACGTACGGAGCGGATGACGTCTCCTCCTTCCTGATCCATCAAGGGGGAAGGAGAGGTTGAGGAAGAAGACTCCAGCAGCAGCACGACGGCATGGTGGTGGTGGAGAAGCAGTACTCCGGCAGGGCTTCGCCAAGCAACTACGAGAGGAGGAAGAGGTGTAGCAGGGGGAGGGAGGCGCCAAGACTCAGGGGTGCCGCTTCCCTCCCTCCCCCTCCTTTATATAAGCCCCCGGGGGGGTAGCCTGCCCTAGAGATGGGATCTCTAGGTGGGGGGCGGCCAAGGGGGGTGGAGTGCCCCCCAAGGCAAGTGGAGGTGCCCCCTCCCCTAGGGTTCCCAACCCTAGGCGCAGAGGGGGGCCCAGGGGGGCGCACCAGCCCACCAGGGGCTGGTCCCCTCCCCACTTCAGCCCACGGGGCCCTCCGGGATGGGTGGCCCCACCTGGTGGACCCCCGGGACCCTTCTGGTGGCCTCGGTACAATACCGGGTGACCCCGAAACTTTCCTGATGGCCGAAACAGCACTTCCTATATATAAATCTTCACCTCCGGACTATTCTGGAACTCCTCATGACGTCCGGGATCTCATCCGGGACTCCGAACAACATTCGGTAATCACATACAAGTCTTCCTAATAACCCTAGCGTCACCGAACCTTAAGTGTGTAGACCCTACGGGTTCGGGAATCATGCAGACATGACCAAGACAGCTCTCCGGCCAATAACCAACAGCGATATCTGGATACCCATGTTGGCTCCCACATGTTCCACGATGATTTCATTGGATGAACCACAATGTCGAGGATTCGATCAACCCCGTATACAATTCCCTTTGTCAATCGGTACGTTACTTGCCCGAGACTCGATCGTCGGTATCCCAATACCTCGTTCAGTCTCGTTACCGGCAAGTCACATTACTCGTACCGCAATGCATGATCCCGTGACCAAACACTTGGTCACTTTGAGCTCATTATGATGATGCATTACCGAGTGGGCCCAGAGATACCTCTCCGTCATACGGAGTGAAAAATCCCAGTCTCGATCCGTGTCAACCCAACAGACACTTTTGGAGATACCTGTAGTGCACCTTTATAGTCACCCAGTTACGTTGTGACGTTTGGTACACCCAAAGAACTCCTACGATATCCGGGAGTTACACGATCTCATGGTCTAAGGAAAGGATACTTGACATTGGAAAAGCTCTAGCAAACGAACTACACGATCTTGTGCTATGCTTAGGATTGGGTCCTGTCCATCACATCATTCTCCTAATGATGTGATCCCATTATCAACGACATCTAATGTCCATAGTCAGGAAACCATGACTATCTGTTGATCAACGAGCTAGTCAACTAGAGGCTTACTAGGGACATATTATGGTCTATGTATTCACACGTGTATTACGATTTCCAGATAATACAGTTATAGCATGAATAAAGACAATTATCATGAACAAGGAAATATAATAATAATCCTTTTATTATTGCCTCTAGGGCATATTTCCAACAGAACCCTGAGGAACAACATGAAGATTCATCTTTTGAAACTCCAGGGGAGGGGGAGCGAGTGCACCAGGAGAAACAATATGGAGGTTCAACTTTCTGAATTCTTCAACAAGCAAGGGCTGAACTTTGTGAACCTGGAGGTGGTTGCAATAAGATTTGTGGCTCAGTGCATCAGCCATTACATTAGCCTTGCCTGGAGTATAGGAGATACCCAAGTTAAAATCTGCAACAATCTCTATCCATCTCTGCTGACGGAGGTTCAGGTCTGGCTGAGTAAACAGATACTTCAGACTTTGGTGGTCGGTGAAGATCTCACAACGATTACCGAGAAGGTAATGTTGCCACTGTTTTAGTGCATGTATAACAGCAGCAAGCTCGAGGTCTTGAACTGGATAGTTCTCTTCGTGAGGGCACAATTGACGAGAGGCATAAGCAATCACTTTGCGCTCTTGCATTAGGATAGCGCCTAGGCCTTGACGTGAAGCATCATAATAAATGACGAAGTCCTTCTTAGTATCCAGAGGAGAAAGCACTGGGGCAGAAGTCAACTTGTCTTTGAGCGCCTGGAAACTTTCCTGACACTTTTCTGTCCACTCAAAATTGACGCCCTTATGAAGCAGGTTAGTCAGAGGTCCAGCGATCTTGGAGAAGTTCTCGACGAATTGACGGCAATAGCTGGCGAGTCCGAGAAAACTTCTGACTTGCTTGACATTCTTCAGAGGAGTCCAATCGAGAATAGCCTGAACTCGCTCGGGGTTGACGGCAATACCATCCTTGGAGATGACATGCCCAAGATAGGTTACTTCGGGAAGTCAGAATTCATACTTGGAGAACTTGGCATAGAGTTGATGCTCTCTAAGCTTTTCCAGAACAAGATGAAGATGTTCAACATGTTCTTGTTCATTCTTGGAATATACAAGGATATCATCCAGATAAACCACGACAAACTTGTCGAGGTATTCCATAAAGATATAGTTCATCAGACGAGAGAAGGTGGCTGGAGCATTGGTTAATCCAAAAGACATGACGGTGTACTCGTATGAACCATAGCGAGTCACAAATGTGGTCTTCGTGATATCTTCTTCACGAACACGGATCCAGTGGTAACCCAACCTCAAGTCGAGTTTAGAGAACACCGACGAACCAACCAGTTGATCATACAAATCATTGATCCGAGGAAGAGGATATTTGTTCTGAATGGTAGCCTGGTTAATAGGACGGTAGTCTTGGACTAATCGGTTTGTCCCATCCTTCTTCTTGACAAAGAGAGAAGGTGCTCCCCAAGGAGAGCAACTTGGGCGAATGAAACCTTTGCGAAGAGATTTGTCGATTTCCTCCTTAAGCTCAATGTGTTCATGCGGCAGCATCTTGTAGGGTCGTTTGGCTATAGGAGTGGTGCCTGGTTTCAAGTCGATGATGAATTCGACAGCTCTAGCAGGGGGGATCCCTGGAAGTTCTTCAGGAAAGACGTCTTGGAATACGTGAATGACATGAATGTTTTCAATGCCCTCGAGGGGTGCAGCGTTCAAGCATAAAGCCTTGCCTCGGCATTTTGAACCAGACGAGCATTGTAGCTAATTATTTCATCAGAAGGGTGTAGCAGATGGACGGTTTTAGTGGCGCAAACTATAGAAGCAGTATGCGCTTTCAACCAATCCATACCCAGAATGAGATCGATGTTAGACGACATCAGGACAATGGGAGAGGCATAGAATTCCAATCCTTCAATTTCAACGGGAACATCATTGCAAATCATGGAGGTTCGACATTGGCCCGCGGTTTTTTACCACTAGTGGAGTGTTTATGACCTCGCATTTAAGGTCGTGCTTGTATGCAAAATCTTCTGACATGAATGAATGCGATCCTCCTGTATCAAATAAAACAGATGCTGGTACAGAACTACGAGGAGTGTACCCATCATAGTAGTAGACTGGTCTTGAGCTTCATTGAGGTCAACATGGTTGGCATGAACACGACCATAAGGCCTGACATTGTTGTTGTGGGGCTGGTTGCTTCCACAGCCAGCTGCGGGAAGGGCCAGTTGATTTTGATTCTGATTGCAGTCCCTGGCACGATGACCTGGTTGACCATACTTGTAGCACAGACCATTATTGGGAGTGGGAATAGGAGTTTGGGGTGGTGGAGCTGGAAGCCTTGGCTGCCTAGATGGTGGAGGCCGCACATGAGGTGCAACATAGGTCTGCCTTGGAGCAGGTGCAGTTGGACGGTACATGCTGTTCGGGATCCATATCTTACGCTTCTGCGAGGGCGGGCCCGAAGATGAGCCCGTGTCACGGTTGCGCCTGTGAGAGCTCTGGTGTTCCTGCAGACCAGTCTCTACATTGATGGCCTTATTCACCAAGGTGGCGAAATCGGCAAAGTCATGCACAAGCAACGCGAGCTTGATGTCTTCTTTACGGAACTTCTCCTGTCTACGAGCATCAGTTGCGATGTCTTCTTCAGCATAGCGGGATAAGTCTAGAAACTCCCACTGATAAGCTTCCACAATTTTGTTGCCCTGGGTGAGGTTGCGGAACTCACGCTTCTTCCTGTCCATGATCCCCTAAGGAATGAAACAGGCACGGAAAGCAGCTTGGAAGTCTAGCCAGGTGGTGATTGTTCCTATTGGCAGAGTACGCCTGTGGCTGTCCCACCATTGAGCTGTGGGTCCCTTCAGGAAGAAGGAAGCAAAGGTGACATAGTTGGCAGGGGCTACCTCAGTAGACTCCATCTCATAGGTGATGTCACGGAGCCAGTCATCAGCATCCAGAGGCTGAGTTGAGCTGCGGTAGATGGTTGGGTTGAGACACATGAAATCCTGCAGAGGTACTCGGGTTGGCTGTTGGTTCACATTGGGGCGAGGAAACTGAGCCAACATATTCTCCATGAACTGATGGTTCAGCTCAAACTGTTGGATCATACCAGCCATGTACTCAGGCGGTGGTGGGGCGTTGCCGCCACGACCACGAGCACCTGGCCTAACCATCCTGCTAATATATAACAGGGGGTAGTTCAGCATTGAGAAATTTGCATAGACAAGAATCATTCATGATGAAACATGCATAATGAAAGGAGCACGACAAGTACTGCATAGTAGTCGGCATAACTTACAAAAGGGGTCGAACATAGAGTTCAGTACACAGAGTTCAGTACATAGACTAAGTCATCATAGGCGGCACGCAGGCTCGCGGCGAATCCATCTAATACTAATAAGCAAGACTACATCAGTCCCAGGAGGAACTGTGGAGGTAGTCGTAGCCCGACAGCTGGTAGCGAGGCAACGGATAGTCCTCCACGTGAGTGGCCTGGGGGCCACAGATACTCTGGTGTAGAACCCGATGCTCAGGTGGCAGAAGAGGACCAAGTGCTGGTGAATAGCCTCCCACCTCTGGTCAACCGACACCATGGGACATCACGGTCCTGGCTGGGTAGATTGCAGAACGCGGTAGCTGTCTAGATCAGACAAAGGGGTGCAATAGCGTCAGAGCCCTGTAAAGGTGCCGACGAGTGGTGTACAACTCATGGCGAAGAGCTCAGTTAGCTCGGTCCAGCCCATCAGCATGCAGAACCAGGTTCTGATGGTGGAAGGGCTCTCGGGTGACGGTGGAGTAGGCAACAATGTAGTATCCCTCCGCACCAACATCAGATGCAATAGGAATGTGCCTGAAAGGGGAAGTGTCCAACGCCCGATACTCTCCATGAAGACGTGTCAGAGCAGCATGAGCAGCATTGTGGACTGCCATCTCGATGGTCACTCCAACACCATGAGCGGTGTGCAGCACAGTAGTGGAGTCATACTCCCGAGAGTAGAGGTGGACGATGGCACGGTACTGCTCCTGGTTAAAGTCCTAGAACTCCTCGTAGACGGTGTACTCAGGGTGCCAGCGATAACCCAGATAGGTCATCATCTCAGCTAGCACAGTAGGTGATCCTGAGGCACCAATGGCCGCCATGTGGCGCACGACCTGCCTCGTGGGTTCCATGTGAAAACAAAGATGTTTCAATGGAGTCAAATGACAATGTGGGTATTATTCAAAATACTATCCTATAGAACAACTATGGATTATCCAACTTTGGGGTGAATGTGGTAACTGGATCCTAATGTTAGAGTTAGTAAATTCGTTTAACCCGAGTAGAAGAGAGTTCAGAGCCCCAGAGTAAAGGTCGAGGAGTAAAAGATCTTAATACCACCCAATGGCGACGTGGGCCTGTAAGGCACACAACCAAGTTAGTAAAAGTTTTGTAGTGACTAAACTCGACTTCGGCCAAGGAGTGTGGAAGGGGGACTCCTACAGGCAGTCGGCTCTGATACCAACTTGTGACGCCCTGGATTCAATCGTACACTAATCATGCACGCAAACGTGTACGATCAAGATCAGGGACTCACGGGAAGATATCACAACACAACTCTAAAAGTAAAATAAGTCATACACGCATCATATTACAAGCCAGGGGCCTCGAGGGCTCGAATACAAGTGCTCGAACATAAACAAGTCAGCGGAAGCAACAATATCTGAGTACAGACATAAGTTAAACAAGTTGCCATAAGATGGCTAGCACAAACTGGGATATAGATCGAAAGAGGCGCAAGCCTCCTGCCTGGGATCCTCCTAACTACTCCTGGTCGTCGTCAGCGGCCCGCACGTAGTAGTAGGCACCTCCAGTGTAGTAGGAAACATCGTCGACGATGGCGTCTGGTACTGGGCTCCAACATCTGGTTGCGACGTCCAAGAAGAAGAGGGAAAAGGGGGAAAAGGGGGAGCAAAGCAACCATGAGTACTCATCCAAAGTACTCGCAAGCAAGGATCTACACTACATATGCATGGGTATATGTGTAAAGAGGCAATGTCGGTGGACTGAACTGCAGAATGCCAGAATAAGAGGGGGATAGCTAGTCCTATCGAAGACTACGCTTCTGGCAGCCTCCGTCTTGCAGCATGTAGAAGAGAGTAGATTGAATTCCTTCAAGTAGCATCACATAGCATAAACCTACCCGGCGATCCTCCCCTCATCGCCTTGTGGGAAAGCAATCACCGGGTTGTCTTTGGAACTTGTCTTGGTGTGTTTTATTAAGTATCCGGTTCTAGTTGTCATAAGGTCAAGGTACAACTCCGGGTCGTCCTTTTACCGAGGGTTATGGCTATTCGAATAGATAAACTTCCCTGCAGGGGTTCACCACATAACCCAACATGCTCGATCCCCTTTGGCCGGATACACTTTCCTGGGTCATGCCCGGCCTCAGAAGATCAACACGTCGCAGCCCCACCTAGGCACAACAGAGAGGTCAGCACGCCGGTCTAAATCCTATGCACGCAGGGGTCTGGGCCCATCACCCATTGCACACCTGCACATTGCGTGGGCGGCCGGAAGCAGACCTAGCCCCCTTAATACAAGAGCAGGCTTATGGTCCAATCCGGCGCGCGCCGCTCAGTCGCTAACGTCACGAAGGCTTCGGCCGATACCACGATGCCGAGTGCCCATAACTGTTCCCGCGTAGTTGGTTAGTGCGTATAGGCCAGTGGCCAGACTCAGATCAAATACCAAGATCTTGTTAAGCGTGTTAGTATGAAGTAACCGCGAACGTCGACCAAGGCCAGGCCCACCTCTCGCCTAGGTGGTCTCAACCTACCCTGTCGCTCTGCCACAAAGATCCACACAAAGGACCGTCAGGACAAATATCCTTTCAGCCCCCAATTCGTGAATCACTCATGGATACTCAACGAGCCGACCCGACTTTAGTCACCATCTGTATATATATATATATATATATATATATATATATATATATATATATATATATATATATATATATATATATATATACCCGTGATCACCTCCCGAGTGACATGACCCGATAGTATAGCAAGGCAGACTGACAAGAATGTAGGCCACTGATGATAAACTAGCATCCTATACTAAGCATTTAGGATTGCGGGTAAGGTATCAACGACTGTAGCAACAATGACAGGCTATGCAACAGAATATGAGTAACCGAACAGTAACATGCTACACTACTCTAATGCAAGTAGTAAAGGGTAGAATAGGCGATATCTGGTGATCAAGGGGGGGGGCTTGCCTGGTTGCTTTGGCAAGAAGGAGGGGTCGTCAACTCCGTAGTCGAACTGGGCAACAGCAGCGTCGGTCTCGTAGTCTACCGGAGAGAAGAGGGGGAAGAAACAATAAATACAATGCAAATATAAGCATGACGATGCATGACATGACAATGAGCGGTGTTAGGTGTGCCCTAATGCGGTAGTAGGTGATACCGGCGAAATGGGGAAACATCCGAGAAAGTATCCCCGGTGTTTCGTGTTTTTGGACAGATGAACTGGAGGGGGAAGTTGCGGGTTCACTATGCTAGGGACGCGTGGCAGACGAACGAGCTGCGTATTTGGATTCGTGTCGTTGTTCTGAGCAACTTTCATGTACAAAGTTTTTCCATCCGAGCTACGGTTTATTTTATATTAGTTCTAAAAGATTTAATCATTTTTAGAATTTATTTAAGTATTTTAAATCAACATTATCCAGAATAGTGTATGCTAACGTCATTGTCGGTGTCAAAACCGGCGGATCTCGGGTAGGGGGTCCCGATCTGTGCGTCTAAGGCTGATGGTAACAGGAGGCAAGGGACACAATGTTTAACCAGGTTCGGGCCCTCTCGATGGAGGTAAAACCCTACTTCCTGCTTGATTGATATTGATGATATGAGTAGTACAAGAGTTGATCTACCACGAGATCGTAGAGGCTAAACCCTAGAAGCTAGCCTATGCTAATTATGATTCTGTCTCTAAGGACTAAACTCTCCGGTTTATATAGACACCGGAGAGGGCTAGGGTTTACATGGAGTCGGTTACAAAGAAGGAAATATAATATCCGGATCGCCAAGCTTGTCTTCCACGCAAAGGAGAGTCCCATCCGGACACGTGACGGAGTCTTGAGTCTTGTATCTTCACACTCC
The DNA here is from genome assembly GCF_002162155.2 of Triticum dicoccoides. Classification (NCBI taxonomy): domain Eukaryota; kingdom Viridiplantae; phylum Streptophyta; class Magnoliopsida; order Poales; family Poaceae; genus Triticum; species Triticum dicoccoides. Next base: position 286,531,265 of record NC_041391.1, read on the forward strand.
AATAGTCTGGACAAAGTATATAGTCTGGCTGTCCGGATACCCCCTAATCCAGGACTCCCTCAGTAGCCCCTGAACCAGGCTTCAATGACGATGAGTCCGGCGCGCAGTTCATCTTCGGCATTGCAAGGCGGGTTCCATCTCCGAATACTCCAAAGTAATTGTCAAACACTTAAACCGTGTCCGGATCCGCAAGATGATCTTCACATACCACCGTAGAGAGAATGATATTTCACAAATGTAATCTGCTGACAACTTTTAGACAACGTGACATGACACTACGGTCGGATCATTATTCGAACCGCTTTCCCACAACCAGCCATAGCGCATATTGCGAGGTGGTTTCTGAGGGAGTCCTGGACTAGGGGGTGCCCGGATAGCTGGACTATCATCATCGGCCGGACTCCAAGACTGTGAAGATACACGATTGAAGACTTCGTCCCGTGTCCGGATGGGACTTTCCTTGGCGTGGAAGGCAAGCTTGGCGATACGGATATGTAGATCTCCTACCATTGTAACCGACTCTGTGTAACCCTAGCCTTCCCAGGTGTCTATATAAACCGGAGGGTTTTAGTCCGTAGGATGAACAACCATTACAACAATCATACCATAGGCTAGCTTCTAGGGTTTAGCCTCCTTGATCTCGTGGTAGATCCACTCTTGTACTACCCATATCATCAATATCAATCAAGCAGGAGTAGGGTTTCACCTTCATCGAGAGGGCCCGAACCTGGGTAAAAACATCGTGTCCCTTGTCTCCTGTTACCATCCGCCTAGACGCACAGTTCGGGACCCCCTACCCGAGATCTGCCGGTTTTGACACCGACATTGGTGCTTTGATTGAGAGTTCCTCTATGTCGTCACCGATAGGCTTGATGGCCTCTTCAATCAACAACAACATAGTCCAGGGTGAGACTTTTCTCCCCGGACAGATCTTCGTGTTCGGCGGCTTCGCACTGCGGGCTAATTCGCTTGGCCATCTGGAGCAGATCGAAAGCTACGCCCCTGGCCGTCAGGTCATATTTGGAAGCCTAAACTTCACGGCCGATATCCGTGGAGACTTGATCTTCGATGGATTCGAGCCACAGCCAAGCGCGCCGCACTGTCACGATGGGCATGATTTAGCTCTACCGCTGGATAGCGCCCTGGAGGCCGCACATGAGTCCACTCCGACCGCTAGTTCGGAGCCGACAGCGCAGATCGAGGACAGGTGGTTGGACACCGCCTCGGGGGCTGCAACCTCTATGGCGATGGAGCCGAATACTGACCTTGTCCCTTGCAAAACTCATGACTCCGAGGTGCCGGACTCCCTGCCGGACTCTGAACCTCCTGCGCCCCTGCCAATCGAATCCGATTGGGCGCTGATCATGGAGTTCACCGCTGAGGACATCTTTCAGCATTCACCCTTTGGCGACATCCTGAATTCGCTAAAGTATCTCTCGTTATCAGGAGAGCCCTGGCCGGACTGCGGTCAGGATGGTTGGGATGCGGACGACGAAGAAATTCAAAACCCACCCACCACCCACTTTGTAGCCACTGTCAACGATCTAACTGACATGCTAGACTACGACTCCGAAGACATCGACGGTATGGACGACGATGCCGGAGACGACCAAGAACCAGAGCCTACGGGGCTTTGGAAGACCACCTCGTCATACGACATATACATGGTGGACATCCCAAAAGATGGGAACGGCGAAGAAGCAGCGGAGGCAGATTCCTCTAAGAAACAACCCAAGCGCCGACGTCAGTGGCGCCGCTCTAAATCCCGCCACAGCAAGAATGGAGAATCTGACACTGGAGACAATAACACGCCAGAGAGTGCCGAAGGCAACCCCCTCCAGCAAGATTCAGCACAGGAGGACGGAGAAGCCAGCCCTCGAGAGAGAACGGCAGACGAGGAGATAGCGGATGACAATTACATGCCTCCCTCCGGAGACGAGGCAAGCCTCAACAATGACGAATTCGTCGTGCCCGAGGATCCCGTCGAACAAGAGCATTTTAAACGCAGGCTAATGGCCACGGCAAATAGCCTAAAGAAAAAGCAGCAACAGCTTCGAGCTGATCAAGACCTGCTGGCCGACAGATGGACCGAGGTCCTCGCGGCCGAAGAGCACGAACTCGAACGCCCCTCCAAAAGCTACCCAAAACGCAAGTTGCTCCCCCGATTAGAGGAGGAGGCATATAAACCTTCATCACCAGCGCACAATACGGTAGACCGACCTCCTCGTGGCCGCGACAGAGAGGCATCTAGGCCCTCCACCAGAACCGTACCCCGGCACTGCTCGAAAAGCGCGAAGCCATGGGGGAATGCGCCGGACTTGCAAGACATATTGGAGGACAAGGCAAGACAATCAAGATCTATCTACGGATCACGTGGGCGCCCCACGACCCACGACGACTACCGTCGCGCCGGATACAGCAACTCCGGCCGGGCCGAACACTACAGACAAAGCTCTCTTGAGCTACGTCGTGATATTGCCCAGTATAGAGGCGCCGCACTCCCACTATGCTTCACAGATGAAGTAATGGATCATCAAATCCCCGAAGGGTTCAAACCCGTGAACATTGAATCCTACGATGGCACAACAGACCCCGCGGTTTGGATCGAAGATTATCTCCTTCATATCCATATGGCCCGCGGTGATGATCTCCACGCCATCAAGTATCTCTCGCTCAAGCTTAAAGGACCAGCTCGGCATTGGCTTAACAGCTTGCCAGCAGAATCAATTGGGTGTTGGGAGGACCTGGAAGCCGCATTCCTTGACAACTTCCAGGGCACATACGTACGACCACCAGACGCCGATGACCTAAGCCACATAATTCAGCAGCCAGACGAATCGGCCAGACAATTCTGGACACGGTTCCTCACAAAGAAAAATCAAATCGTCGACTGTCCGGACGCAGAGGCCCTCGCAGCCTTCAAACACAACATCCGCGACGAGTGGCTAGCCCGGCACCTAGGACAGGAAAAGCCGAAATCCATGGCAGCCCTCACATCACTCATGACCCGCTTCTGTGCGGGGGAGGACAGCTGGCTAGCCCGCAGTAACAACCTCAGCAAAAATGCTGGCAGTCCGGATACTAAGGACCACAACGACAGGTCGCATCGAAACAAAAACAAACGCCGCGTTAACAGCGATAACACTGAGGATACGACAGTCAACGCAGGATTCAGAGGCTCTAAACCCGGTCAGCGGAAGAAGCCATTCAAAAGAACAACTCCGGGTCCGTCCAATTTGGACCGAATACTCGACCGCCCTTGCCAGATACATGGCACCCCCGAAAAGCCAGCTAACCACACCAACAGGGATTGTTGGGTATTCAAGCAGGCAGGCAAGTTAATTGCCGAAAACAATGACAAGGGGCTGCACAGCGATGACGAGGAAGAGACTCGGCCGCCGAACAGTAGAGGACAGAAGGGTTTCCCCCCACAAGTGCAGATGGTAAACATGATATACGCAACCCATATACCCAAGAGGGAGCGGAAGCGTGCACTTAGGGACGTATATGCGATGGAGCCAGTCGCCCCGAAGTTCAATCCATGGTCCTCTTGCCCGATCACTTTCGATCGAAGGGACCACCCCACCAGTATCCGCCATGGCGGATTCGCCGCATTGGTTTTAGACCCAATTGTCGATGGATTTCACCTCACTAGAGTCCTGATGGACGGCGGCAGCAGCCTGAACCTGCTTTATCAGGATACAGTGGGCAAGATGGGCATAGACCCCTCAAGGATTAAACCTACAAAGACGACCTTCAAAGGCATCATACCAGGTGTTGAGGCCAATTGTACAGGCTCAGACACACTGGAAGTGGTCTTCGGATCCCCGGATAATTTCCGAAGCGAGGAGTTAATCTTCGACATAGTCCCGTTCCGCAGTGGCTATCACGCTCTGCTCGGACGAACCGCGTTTGCAAAGTTCAACGCGGTGCCGCATTATGCATACCTTAAGCTCAAGATGCCAGGCCCTCGTGGAGTCATCACGGTCAACAGAAACACTGAACGCTCCCTCCGAACGGAGGAACACACAGCGGCTCTCGCGGCAGAAGTACAGAGCAGCCTCTTAAGGCAATTTTCGAGTCCGGCCGTTAAATGACCGGACATGGCCAAACGCGCCAGGAGTAAAATAAATCAAGACCACCTGGCACGATCCGAGCACGCGTAGCAATGCGGCCCCAACCCCAGCCCTTGCATGATTGCAAGACCTGCTCTTCGCGTACATCATTACGCTCTGGAGATACCATGGGCATAGGGGGAGGGGCACGACCACGACAGGCCCAGAGTACGGCTCAACCACACCATGGGCTCCCAAGTGTGTCGCTCTTTTACTTTTCCTCTTTTTTCTATTTATCCACAGGACTCCGTTCACCAGAGACCCTGTCTGGCGGTGAATCTGCTGAACTCACGATGCAACAGCCAGGGAAGGACACATGCTACGACGAACACTCAGGTGGTCTCCATTATGAGCATTAAATTTGTTAAATACACCATTCCGCAGCCTACCCCTGGAGGGGGACATGTCTAATAGTCCAATCCCTTGCTTACCGCACTATTTGTATCGTCCTGCAGTAATGACAGAATTCCTTGAGTAAACAATGCATCACTTTTCGCTTGTAATTGCATTCCTTTCTTACATGTATGTTCATTTATGACGTTTTGCATCTGTACACTTTGGTACGGCCGAATACACTAGGGGCTTATGTTCCCCGCATTACGGTGTGATAAGTCCGAACACTTTCACAAGTGCGGCACCCCGAACTTATAACATTATATGCATCGGCTCCGAATCATGTCTTGGGTCAATAGTTGGGTTTGCCCGGCTCCCATGTTTTGGTACCTTACGTTCCGTTCCGTCGGCTAAGGTAGCATTGGGAGAACCACTGCGATTGCGCCCCGGTTGAGCTGGGCGAGCGCCTCAGTGGAGAAAGCTAAAACTGACCGTCATGATAAGGCGAGAGCTGGTCGCTGTTCGAGAGGTCTTTTCGAGTCCCTAAAGACTTATGCCGCTTAGAGCGAGTGTCGGTGTCAAAACCGGCGGATCTCGGGTAGGGGGTCCCGAACTGTGCGTCTAGGCGGATGGTAACAGGAGACAAGGGACACGATGTTTTTCCCAGGTTCGGGCCCTCTTGATGGAGGTAAAACCCTACGTCCTGCTTGATTAATATTGATGATATGGGTAGTACAAGAGTGGATCTACCACGAGATCAAGGAGGCTAAACCCTAAAGCTAGCCTATGGTATGATTGTTGTAATGTATGTTGTGTCCTACGGACTAAAGCCCTCCAGTTTATATAGACACCGGAGAAGGCTAGGGTTACACAGAGTCGGTTACAATGGTAGGAGATCTACATATCCGTATCGCCAAGTTTGCCTTCCACGCCAAGGAAAGTCCCATCCGGACACGGGACGGAGTCTTCAATCTTGTATCTTCGTAGTCTTGGAGTCCGGCGGACGATGATAGTCCGGCTGTCCGGACACCCCCTAGTCCAGGACTCCCTCAGTAGCCCCTGAACCAGGCTTCAATGATGATAAGTCCGGCGCGCATAATGTTCGGCATTGCAAGGCGGGTTCCTCCCTTGAATAATCCAGAGAAGATCATGAACACCAGGATAGTGTCCGGCTCTGCAAAATAAATTCCACATTCCACCGTAGAGAGAATTAAAATGTACACAAGTCCAATCTGCTGACGTATTTTGCGGCATGACATCACATCGCTACCAAGCCTTTACTTGAATCGTTTTTTATTATACCACCTCAGCACGTTTAGCGAAGCGGTTTCCTTGGCACATCTTGTCGAAGCAGAGATCGTGTTCCCCTCATTCCGGGATTCTCATCAATACGGACGTGGGTAACCCAACCGCGCCATTGATGGTGGCGCTTGGGAGATAAGCGAGTTTTACCAGGCCGGTGGGGGGCGCATAGTCTTCGCCCGCCTATATATAAGGGATAAGGATTCACCTTTTCACCCACGCCTTCTTCCTCCTTTGCTTATCCACCTCCGCGCACTCAAGCCCCAACGCCTGAGCTCGCGCATCTCGTCTTAACCTTCCCCGACCATGTCCGGAGGGGGAGGCAAATGGTTGGCTTCACCGTCAAGGAGGAGCACATCACCAAGCTGCGCAGCGCCGGATACCTTTCCGGCGATATCACACACCGGCTGCCCGACAAGGGGCAGCTCATCCCTACCCCCGGGCCCCATGAGAGGGTCGTTTTCCTTCCCCACTTCCTCCGCGGACTGGGCTTCCCACTTCACCCCTTTGTCCGGGGGCTCATGTTCTACTACGGCCTGGATTTCCATGATCTGGCGCCAAACTTCATCCTCAACATCTCGGCGTTCATCGTTGTGTGTGAGGCCCTCCTCTGCATCCGGCCCCACTTCGGCTTGTGGCTCAAGACCTTCAACGTCAAGCCGAAGGTAGTGAAGGGCACGCAGGCGGAGTGCGGAGGCGCTATGTTGGGCAAGATGCCCAACGTCCTCTGGTTCGAAGGGGCCTTCGTGGACTCTGTCAAGGGGTGGCAATCAGGGTGGTTCTATATCACCGAGTCGCGCGACCCCGCGTGGGCGGTGGCCCCCGAGTTTAGATCTGGTATCCCTACGCAGCTCACCTCCTGGAAAGAGAAGGGCTTGCTATGGGGTAATCCGAAGGAGCTGGCGGGACTCCGAGCCTGTATCCAGAAGCTGGTGAACAAGAAGCTCAGGCTCGTCGACGTGGTCCAAGTCATGCTCATCCGCCGGATCCTCCCATGCCAAGAACGGGCATTTAATCTGTGGGAGTTCGATCCGGAACAGCACCAGGCGCTAAGCGGGCTCTTCGACACGACGTACGAAGGCGCCTGGAGGGTGCTGTTTAAGGGCGCCGAAGCCCCCGCATCCGCGACGGAAGATCGCGGATTCTGCTCGCAGCATCCAGCTGACGAGGTAAGTGATTCAACCCCTTTACGGGACACTTGTTGTAAATAGATTGATTCTAAGAGGGTTTCAATCTCCCTTTTCCTTTGACAGGAATGGATGAAGAAGGCCGAGCAGCTCATCTGCCCGGCTCCCATGCCAGAAGACCCAGTGGACGCCCGTCTAGCGGGGCTGCTGGTTCCGGCACCGCACGTGGTGCCGGAGAGGAAGGCCAAGAAGGCGGCCACGGGCACTCGAAAGAGTTCCCGTAATCAGGCGTCCGACGACGAGGCGGACTCCTCCCCCGAAGATGAGGAGGAGGAAGAAGACTCTCTCCCGGAGGAGGGAGAGAGGAAGAGGAAGGCTTCCCCAACAGGGGAGGCCGAAGGGTCCAAGAGGGGGAGAACTATTCCCCCGGACAGCTCCGCCAACACCGACGTTGGCGAGGAGGAGTGGCCTTCAAGGGCCAGGCCTCCGGTGAGATCGTAAGTATCCGGTTCCCTGATAAGCAATTTCTTTCGTGTCACATAGTGTCCTACTAATGCCGCATACTGTCCGCAGTCCGGCCGATGATGATCTCCCCGCTTCATCGAGCGGGTCGTTGGCCCCGTCGGATGTGGATTCACTTCCGACTGCCTCTACCCCCCGCGCCGATGAGGACGTCGAGGTGGGATCCCAGAAAGGGACCCATCAGGAGGAGGCTCCGAAGGCGCCGCAAGGCAGCCTCCCGGACTTTGCGCCGGACTCTACGTCGGAACCTGTAGTGGTTCCAGAGTCCGGCAGGCGGCCCCTTCGAAAGAAGGGCAAGACCGTGACTCCGGCGGCCTCCGTCCAACCGGAGGCGTCGAACAACTTGCTGGAGGCGCTCAAAGGCGCTTCCATCAAGGAAGAACACCGCACTGTTATCAGTGCGGTGATTCAGAAGGTCCAGCTCGCCAAGAGTGGGCTGACCGAAGCCTGCAGTAGCCTTTTAGCAGGCTTTGAGGTAAGAAGTTAAAATTGTGTAATATAATACCGCATAGACAGTAGCCCCTGATGCTCGGTTCGGTGTTCGGAAAGAAAAGCCGGACTGAGGATCTAAAAAGATATTCGCAGGTTGCTAATAAATTATGTCAATATGGGTTTGCAGGCTGTGCTGCTGACCTCTGCCGCACTGACTACGGAGGTTGGTACATTAAAGCAAGATCTCGAGCGGTCCGAGCGAGAGCTCGGCCATGCCAAGAGGCAGCTCGAGGACAAAGAAGGTGAGTAGCACCACTTTGAATTGTTACCTTACAGAAAAGGATTTTGGTCGCAATAAAATTAACAAGGATAATATGGGTATTGCAGGGGCCACAAACGAGGTGGCAGCCCTGAAGGAGGCTGTGTCCGCGGCCGAACGCAGTGCGGCCGCGGAACGGGCAGAGCGAGAAAAGCAGGAGGCATAGGTGGCGGAAGTGCGGCAAGAGCTCCAGGCTCTCATGGAGAAGCATGAGAGCTTGGAGCGCGACTCCAAGACTCGAGAGTCCGAGCTTGCCTCGGCTCTCGAAAGTGCCAAGTCCGCCAAGGCCGAGGCCCGTAAGGCCCTTCAGGAGGTTGAAGATGTAAAGAAGATAGCGGCGGGTAAGGCATTTTTCATGCAAAGCAAGCATGTTAATGTAAACTACCTCACACTTACCCGCATTCGGAGCTCTCCAGGGGTGTTTGCAGATCTGCCGCGTAGTGTGTCCGATGCTGCCGCATTCTACCATGGCAAGGAGGGGAGCTCAACGGAGAAGGTCTTCTGGTCTCAGTATGCTGAGGCCGGCCATCCGGTGCCCCCAAGCGACCAGCTGAAGTAGCTGGTTGAACTCCACAAGGTAGCTGAGGAGGCCATGAAGGGCCTTATAGTCCGGCTGTGGCCTGGACAGGCCATGCCTGGGAGCTACTTCGGCCTCGTGCGGCGGCTGGTGGATGCGTGCCCCTGGGTGGAGGTCATCAAGCGCTCCGCCTGTAGGTGCTCATCGGGCCCTTGCCCGCACAAAGGTGCACTGGGGCAGGCTGGATGCGGAGAAGCTTCTTACTGACCCGCCGCCACCGGGCAAGGAGTATCGTACGCCCGAAATGTATTATAAAACTGTCCTGAAGGGAGCCCGCGATATTGCGGACGAGTGCCCTAGAGATGTAATTTTGGAGTAAACCTGCTATGTATTATCCTGTGCGCTTGAAAACTTTGTTCAAGTGCGCTTTAAGCAACTCTTTTTTAATTTAAAATATTACCTTTTGTGCGGTCGTTTATAAAATCTGAGAGATGGCAAGTCGTTGGCTTCAGCCCCCAAGCCGCAAGTGCTGGGGTGTTCGGGATAACTTGAGCACTCTTGTTCCCATTGTTGGGTCCATCTAGGGAGGCGCTCAACACAACAAACCAGTCAACCGGACTTATAGTGCTTGAACACTCTCACTTAGCCATAGAATTCTATAATTTTAAATTTCGGCGAAGCCCCTAGTATTCGGAAGACCGAATTCGGGGCGCTATCCACGCCTTCATCGGACATTATCCGAAACTTCGCTCGAAGCGGCGTGAGTCTTTAAGGACCCGAAAAGACCTCTCGAACAGCGACCAGTCTCTCGCCTTATCATGCCGGTCAGTTTTAGCTTTCTCCACTGAGGCGCTCGCCCAGCTCAACCGGGGCGCAATCGCAGTGGTTCTCCCAGTGCCACCTTAGTCGACGGAACGGAACGTAAGGCACCAAAACGTGGGAGCCGGGCAAACCCAACTATTGACCCAAGACATGATTCGGAGCCGATTCATATAATGCTATAAGTTCGGGGTGCCGCACTTGTGAAAGTGTTCGAACTTATCATACCATAATGTGGGGAACGTAAGCCCCTGGTGTATTAGGCCGTATCAAAATATACGGGTGCAAGATGTCATGTAATGAACATATATATGTAATAACAAGCAAAAAAAGTGCTGCATCATTTATTAAAGGAAGTCTGCTATGAGTGCGGACTGATACAGATAGTGCGGTAAGCAAGGGTTTTGGACTAATTAAACATGTCCCCCTCCAGGGATGGGCTGCGGACTTGGTGTATATAATCAAATTTAATGCTCGTAATTGAGACCACCTGAGTGTTCGTCGCCGCATTCTTTACTCCCCGACTGTTGCATCATGAGTTCGGCAGGTTCACCGCCGGACAGGGCCTCTGGCTAACGGAGTCCTGTGTACAGAAAGAAGGAAAATAATAAAAAGGAGTGGCACACTTGCGAGCCCCTGGTGTGGTCAAGCCGCACTCTGGGTCCATTGTGGTCGTGCCCCTTCCCCTGCACCCATGGTACCTCCAAAGCGTAATGATGTACGCGGAGGGTTGTTCTTGCAATCATGCGAGGGCGGGGGTTAGGGACGCATTGCTACGCGTGCTCGGATCATGCCAGGTGGTCTTGGTTGGTGTTGCTTCGGGCGCGTTTGGCTGTATCCGGCCGTTTAACGGCCGGACTCGAAAATTGCCTTAAAAGGCTGCTCTGTACTTCTGCCGCGAGAGCCGCTGTATGTTCCTCCGTTCGGAGGGAGCGTTCCGTATTTCCATTAACCGTGATGACTCCACGAGTGCCTGGCATCTTGAGCTTGAGGTATGCATAATGCGGCACCACGTTGAACTTTGCAAACGCGGTTCGTCCGAGCAGAGCGTGATAGCCGCTGCGAAATGGGACTATGTCGAAGATTAACTCCTCGCTCCGGAAATTATCCGGGGATCCGAAGACCACTTCCAGTGTGACTGAGCCTGTACAATTGGCCTCCACACCTGGTATGACGCCTTTAAAGGTTGTCTTTGTAGGTTTAATCCTTGAGGGGTCTATGCCCATCTTGCGCACTGTATCCTGATAAAGCAGGTTCAGGCTACTGCCGCCGTCCATCAGGACTCTCGTGAGGTGAAATCCATCGACGATTGGGTCTAAAACCAATGCGGCGAATCCGCCATGGCGGATGCTGGTCGTATGGTCTCTTCGATCGAAAGTGATCGGACAAGAGGACCATAGATTGAACTTCGGGGCGACTGGCTCCATCGCGTATACGTCCCTTAGTGCACGCTTCCGCTCCCTCCTGGGTATATGGGTCGCGTAGATCATGTTCACCGTCCGCACTTGTGGGGGGAAACCCTTCTGTCCTCTATTGTTCGGCGGTCGGGTCTCTTCCTCGTCGTCGCTGTTTAGCCCCTTGTCATTGTTTTCGGCAATTAACTTGCCTGCCTGCTTGAACACCCAGCAATCTCTGTTGGTGTGATTAGCTGGCTTTTCAGGGGTGCCATGTATCTGGCATAAGCGGTCGAGTATTCGGTCCAAATTGGACGGACCCGGAGTAGTTCTTTTGAATGGCTTCTTTCGCTGACCGGGTTTAGAGCCTCAGAATCCGGCGTTGACTGCCGTATCCTCCTTGTCGTCGCCGTTAATGCGGCATTTATTTTTACTTCGACGTGACCTGCTGTTATGGTCCTTAGTATCCGGACTGCCAGAATTTTTACTGAGGTTGTTGCTGCAAGCTAGCCAGCTATCCTCTCCCGCGCAAAAGCGGGTCATTAATGATGTGAGGGCTGCCATGGATTTCGGCTTTTCCTGTCCCAGGTGCCGGGCTAGCCACTCGTCGCGGATGTTATGTTTGAAGGCTGCGAGGGCCTCTGCATCCGGACAGTCGACGATTTGGTTTTTCTTTGTCAAGAACCGTGTCCAGAATTGTCTGGACGATTCGTCTGGCTGCTGAATTATGTGGCTTAGGTCATCAGCGTCTGGTGGCCGCACATACGTGCCCTGGAAGTTATCGAGGAATGCGGCTTCCAGGTCTTCCCAATACCCAATTGACTCTGCGGGCAAGCTATTAAGCCAATGCCGAGCTGGTCCTTTAAGCTTGAGTGGGAGATACTTGATGGCATGGAGATCGTCGCCGCGGGCCATATGGATGTGAAGGAGATAATCTTCGATCCAAACCGCGGGGTCTGTTGTTCCATTGTAGGATTCAATGTTTATGGGTTTAAACCCTTCAGGGATTTGATGATCCATTACTTCATCAGTGAAGCACAGCGGGTGTGCGGCGCCTCTATATTGAGCAATATCACGACGTAGCTCGAGAGAGCGTTGTCTGCTGTGTTCGGCCCGGCCGAGGTTATTGTATCCGGCGTGACGGTATTCGTCGTGGGTCGTGGGGCGCCCACGTGATCCGTAGATGGATCTGGATTGCCTTGCTTTGTCCTCCAATACATCTCGCAAGTCCGGCGCATTCCCTCTTGGCTTCGTACTTTTGGAGCGATGCCGGGGTACGGTCTTGGTGGAGGGCCTGGATGCCTCTCTGTCGCGACCACGGGGTGGTCGGTCGGCCGTATCGTGCGCTGGTGATGAAGGTATGTATGCTTCTTCCTCTAATCGGGGGAGCAACTTGCGTCTTGGGTAGCTTTTGGAGGGGCGTTCGAGTTTATACTCTTCGGCCGCGAGGACCTCGGTCCATCGATCGGCCAGCAGGTCCTGATCAGCTTGAAGCTGCTGCTGCTTTTTCTTTAGGCTATTTGTCGTGGCGATAAGCCTGCGTTTAAAACGCTCTTGTTCGACGGGATCCTCAGGCACGACGAATTCGTCGTCGTTGAGGCTTGCCTCGTCTTCGGAGGGAGGTGTATAGTTATATTCCTCGACCTCTTCGTCTGCCGCCCTCTCGTGAGGGCTTGCTTCTGCATCCTCCTGCGCTGAGTCCTGCTGGAGGGGATTGTCTTCGGCACTCTCGGGGGTATTATTATCTCCTGTGCCGGAACCTCCATTGTTGCTGTGGCGGGATTTAGAGCGGCGCCGCTGACGCCGGCGCTTGGGCTGTTTCTTTAAGGAATCTACCTCCGCTGCTTCTTCGCCGTCCCCGTCTTTTGGGGTGTCCACCATGTATATGTCGTATGACGAGGTGGTCTTCCAGTGCCCTGTAGGCGCTGGTTCCTGTTCGTCTCCGGCATCGTCGTCCATAGCGTCGATGTCTTCGGAGTCGTAGTCTAGCATGTCGGTTAGATCGTCGACAGTGGCTACAAAGTGGGTGGTGGGTGGGCTCAGAATTTCTTCGTCGTCCGTATCCCAACCATCCTGGCCATAATCCGGCCAGGGCTCTCCGGATAGCAAGAGATGCTTTAGCGAATTTAGGATGTCGCCAAAGGGCGAGTGTTGGAAGATGTCTGCGGCGGTGAATTCCATAACCGACGCCCAATCAGATTCGATTGGCAGGGGCGTGGGAGGTCCGGAGTCCGGCAAGGAGTCCGACACCTCGGAGTCACGAGCTTCGCTAGGGACAAGGCTAGTGTTCGGCTCCATCGCCGTGGAAGTTGAAGCCCCCGAGGTGGTGTCCATCCACCGACCCTCGATCTGGGCGATCGGCTCCGGATTAAGGGCCGGAGCAGATTCGTGTGCGGCCACCAAGGCACTGTTCGGAGACAGAGCTAGATCATGCCCATCGTAACAGTGCGGCACGCTTGGCTGTGGCTCGAGCCCATCGAAGATCAAGTCCCCGCGGATGTCGGCCGTGAAGTTTAGGCTTCCGAATCTGACCTGATGGCCAGGGGTGTAGCTTTCAATCTGCTCCAGATGGCCAAGTGAATTAGCCCGCAGTGCGAAGCCGCCGAATACGAAGATCTGTCCGGGGAGAAAAGTATCACCCTGGACAGCGTTGTTGATTGAAGATGCCATCGAGCCTATTGGTGACAACACAGAGGAACTCTCAATGAAAGCACCAATGTCGGTGTCAAAACTGGCGGATCTCGGGTAGGGGTCCCGAACTGTGCGTCTAGGCAGATGGTAACAGGAGACAAGGGACACGATGTTTTACCCAGGTTCGGGCCCTCTTGATGGAGGTAAAACCCTACGTCCTGCTTGAATAATATTGATGATATGGGTAGTACAAGAGTGGATCTACCACAAGATCAAGGAGGCGAAACCCTAAAGCTAGCCTATGGTATGATTGTTGTAATGTATGGTGTGTCCTATGGACTAAAGCCCTCCGGTTTATATAGACACCGGAGAAGGCTAGGGTTACACAGAGTCGGTTACAATGGTAGGAGATCTACATATCCGTATCGCCAAGTTTGCCTTCCACGCCAAGGAAAGTCCCATCCGGACACGGGACGGAGTCTTCAATCTTGTATCTTCGTAGTCTTGGAGTGCGGCGGACAATGATAGTCCGGCTGTCCGGACACCCCCTAGTCCAGGACTCCCTCAGCGAGGAACCGGCTTTGTCCGGCCCAGGCGTGGATAGCGCCCCGAACTCGGTCGTCCGAACACTAGGGGCTTCGCCGAAATTTAAAATTATAGAATTCTATGGATAAGTGAGAGTGTTCAAGCATTATAAGTCCGGTTGCCTTGTTCGTTGTGTTGAGCGCCTCCCTAGATGGACCCCAAAATGGGAACAAGAGCACTCAAGTTTATCCCGAACACCCCAGCACTTGTGGCATGGGAGCTGAAGCCGACGACTTGCCATCTCTCAGATTTGATAAACGGCCGCACAGAAGGTAATATTTTAAATTAATAAGCGTTGCTTAGCGCATATGAACAAAGTTTTCAGCGCATAGGATAACACATTGCGAGTCTACTCAAATATTACATCTTTGGGACACTCATCCGCAATCTTGCGGGCACCCTTCAGGACACTCTTATAATACATTTCGGGCGTGCGATACTCCTTGCCCGTCGGCGGCGCGTCCGTCAGAAGCTTCTCAGCATCCAGCGTGCCCCAGTGCACCTTTGCGCAGGCAAGGGCCCGACGGGCACCTTCAATGCAGGCGGAGCGCTTGATGACTTCCACCCAGGGACACACATCCACCAGCCGCCGCACCATGCCGAAGTAGCTCCCAGGCATGGCCTCTTCAGGCCACAGCCGGACTATGAGGCCCTTCATGGCCTGCTCGGCTACCTTGTGGAGCTCGACCAGATGTTTTAGCTGGTCGCTAAGGGGCACCGGATGTCCGGCCTCAGCATATTGAGACCAAAAGACCTTCTCCGTTGAGCTCCCCTCCTCGGCCCGGTAGAATGCGGCAGCATCGGACACGCTGCAAGGCAGATCTGCAAACGCTCGTGGAGAGCTCCGAATTCGGGTAAGTAACAGGTAATTCACATTCACATGCTTGCTTTGCATGAAAAATGCCTTACCCGCCGCTATTTTCTTCACCGCCTCAATCTCCTGGAGGGCCTTATGGGCCTCGGCCTTAGCGGCTTTGGCACTCTCAAGAGCCGAGGCAAGCTTGGACTCTCGAGTCTTCGAGTCGCGCTCCAAACTCTCATGCTTTTCCATGAGAGCCTGGAGCTCTTGCCGCACCTCCGCCACCCGCGCCTCCTGCTTCTCTCGCTCCGCTCGTTCCACGGCCGCATAACGTTCGGCCGCGGACATGGCCTCCTTCAGGGCCGCCACCTCGCTCGTGGCCCCTGCAGTGCCCATGTTATCCTTGTTATTTCTATTGCAACCAAAATCCTTTTCTGTAAGGTACAAATTTAATACGGTGTTACTCACCTTCTTTGTCCTCGAGTTGCTTCTTGGCAAGGCCGAGCTCGTTCTCGGTCCGCTCGAGGTCCTGCTTCAAAGCACCGACCTCCGCAGTCAATGCGGCAGAGGTCAGCAGCGCAGCCTGCAACCCCATATTGACATAATTTTTAGAACTCCTGCGTATATCTTTTTAGATCCTCAGTCCGGCTTTTCTTTCTGAACACCGAACTGAGCATCAGGGGCTACTGTCTATGCGGTATTACATTGCATATTTTAAAACTTCTTACCTCAAAGCCTGTTAGAAGGCTGCTACAGGCTTCGGTCAGCCCGCTCTTGGCGAGCTGAACCTTCTGAATCACCGCACTCATGATAGTGCGGTGTTCCTCCTCGATGGAAGCACCGTTGAGCGCCTCCAACAAGTTGTCCGGCGCCTCCGGTTGGACAGAGGATGCCGGTGTCATGGTCTTGCCCTTCTTACGAAGGGGCCGCCGGCCGGACTCCGGAACCACTACGGGTTTCGGCACGGAGTCCGGCGCAAAGTCCGGGAGGCTGCCTTGCGGCACCTCCGGAGCCTCCTCCTGATGGGTCCCCTCCTGGGATCCCACCTCGGCGTCGTTAGCATCACGAGGGGTGGAGGCGGTCGGAATGGAATCCACATCCGATGGAGCCAAGGACCCGCTCGATGAAGCGGGAAGATCATCCTCGGCCAGACTGCAGGTAGTGTGCGTCATTAGAAGGAGACCATGTGGCACAAAAGAGAAATTATAAGTCATTCAGGAATCCGGATACTTACGATCTTGCTGGGGGCTTGGCCCATGAGGGCCACCCTTCGTCGCCGTCGTTGGCGTTGGCGGAGCTGTCCGGAGGAAGGGTCCTTCCCCTCTTGGACCTTCGGCCTCCCCTATTGGGGAAGCCTTCCTCTTCCTCTCTCCCCCCTCCTGGGGAGAGTCCTATTTCTCCTCCTCGTCTTCGGGGGAGGAGTCCGCCTCGGAGCCATTGAACGATGAGTCCGATACCACCTGGCGCCGGGAACTCCTTCGGGTTCCCGTGGCCTTCTTCTTGGCCTTCTTCTCTGGCACCACATAAAGTGCCGGGACTAGCAGCCCCGTTAAACGGGTATCCGCTAGGTCTTCGGGGAGGGGAGCCGGACAGTTAACCTGTCCAGACGTCCTCTGCCAGTCCTGTTAAAGGCATTGGGAATTTTAGATCCCACAATAGAGTCAAACTATGAAAGAAATAAATGTCCCATAAAGGATAACATATCTTACCACACCGGCCGGGCGTTTCATGTTGAATCCGCGATCTTCAGTTGCGGATGCGGGGGCTTCTCCGCCCTTGAACAGCACCCTCCAGGCAGCTTCGTACGTTGTGTCGAAGAGCCCGCTAAGGGTCCGGTGCTGTGCCGGATCAAACTCCCACAGATTGAAGGCCCGTTGTTGGCAGGGGAGAATCCAGCGGACGAGCATGACCTGGATCACGTTGACAAGCTTGAGCTTCTTGTTCACCAGGGTCTGGAGACAGGACTTGAGTCCGGTCAGCTCCTCCGAACTGCCCCATAGCAAGCCCTTCTCTTTCCAGGAGGTGAGCTGCATGGGGGTACCAGATCTGAACTCGGGGGCCGTCGCCCATTTAGGGTCCCGCAGCTCGGTGATATAGAACCACCCCGATTGCCACCCTTTGATGGTTTCCACGAAGGCGCCCTCAAGCCAGAGGACGTTGGGCATTTTGCCCACCATGGCGCCTCCGCACTCCGCTTGGACGCCCTTCACTACCTTCGGCTTGACATTGAAGGTTTTTAGCCACAAGCCGAAGTGGGGAGGGATGCAGAGGAAGGCCTCGCACACGACGATAAACGCCGAGATGTTGAGGATGAAGTTTGGCGCCAGATCGTGGAAGTCCAGGCCGTAGTAGTACATGAGCCCCCGGACGAAGGGATGAAGTGGGAAGCCCAGTCCGCGGAGGAAGTGGGGAAGGAATACGACCCTCTCATGGGGCCCGGGGGTGGGGATGAGCTGCCCCTTGTCGGGAAGCCGGTGCGTGATGTCGCTGGACAGGTATCCGGCGCCGCGCAGTTTTTCGATGTGCCCCTCCGTAACGGAGGAAGCCATCCACTTGCCTCCTGCTCCGGACATGGCTAGAGAAGGTTGAGACGGGATGTGCGTACTTGGGTGCTGGAGCTCGAGTGCGCGGAGATGGATAGGCAAAGGAGGAAGAAGGCGTAGGTGAAAAGGGTGGATCCTTATCCCCTTATATATGTGGGCGGACGAAGACTATGCGTCCCCACCGGCCTAGTAAAACTCGCCTATCTCCCAAGCGCCACAATCAATGGCGCGGTTGGGTTACCCACGTCCGTATTGATGGGAATCCCGGAATAAGGGGAACACGATCTCTGCTTCGACAAGACGTGCCAAGGAAACCGCTTCGCTAAACGCGCTGAGGTGGTACAACAAAATTCAAGTAAAGGCTTGGTAGTGGCATGATGTCGTGCCACGAAATACGTCAGCAGATCGAGCTTGTGTACATATTATTCTCTCTATGGTGGTATGTGGAATTTATTTTGCAGAGCCGGACACTATCCTGGTGTTCGCAATCTTCTATGAATTATTCGGAGGAGGAACCCGCCTTGCAATGCCGAACAATATGCGCGCCGGACGCATCGTCATTGAAGCCTGGTTCAGGGGCTACTGAGGGATTCCTGGACTAGGGGGTGTCCGGATAGCCGGACTATCATCATCGGCCGGACTCCAAGACTGTGAAGATACAAGATTGAAGACTTCGTCCCGTGTCCGGATGGGACTTTCCTTGGCGTGGAAGGCAAGCTTGGCGATACGGATATGTAGATCTCCTACCATTGTAACCGACTCTGTGTAACCCTAGCCTTCCCCGGTGTCTATATAAACCGGAGGGTTTTAGTCCGTATGACGAACAACCATTACAACAATCATACCATAGGCTAGCTTCTAGGGTTTAGCCTCCTTGATCTCGTGGTAGATCCACTCTTGTACTACCCATATCATCAATATCAATCAAGCAGGAGTAGGGTTTTACCTCCATCGAAAGGGCCCGAACCTGGGTAAAAACATCGTGTCCCTTGTCTCCTGTTACCATCCGCCTAGGCGCACAGTTCGGGACCCCCTACCCGAGATCCGCCGGTTTTGACACCGACAGTTTCCTTGACATGTCTTGTCAAAGCAGAGATCATGTCCCCTTATCACAGGATTCCCATCAATATGGGTATGGATAATCCAACCGCGCCATCAATCGTGGCGCTTGGGAAATAAGCGACCCTCAATGGGTAAGTTGGGAGGCACACCACTTTCGTCGCCTCTATAAAGGGATAAGGATTCCCCATTTTCACCCACGCCTTCCTCCTCCTCTGCTTATCCATTCTCACACCCTCAAGCTCCAGCACCCTAGTTCACGCTTTCTCCACACAGCCAAACATGTCTGGAGCAGGAGGCAAATGGGTGGCCTCCACCTTGAAAGAGGAGCATATTGCGAAGCTCCGGGCGGCCAGATACTTGGCCGCAGACATCATGCACTGGCTACCGGACAAAGGGCAGATCATTCCAACTCCGGAACCCCACGAGAGGGTCGTGTTTCTCGCCCACTTCGTCCGTGGACTGGGATTTCCACTTCATCCCTTCGTCCACAGGCTCATGTTCTACTATGGGCTAGATTTCCTTGATCTAGCCCCAAATTTTGTCCTCAACATCTCGGTGTTTATCGTCATGTGCGAGGCCTTCCTCTGCATCAAGCCTCACTTTGGCTTGTGGCTATGAATCTTCTGCGTGAAGCCGAAGATTGTGAGCGGCTAGCAAGCGGAGTGCGGAGGTGCCATGGTGGGCAAGATGCCCAACGTCACCTGGCTTGACGGCTCCTTGGCGGAGACCGTGAAAGGGTGGCAATCGGGGTGGTTCTACATCACCGAGCCGCGCGACGCCAACTGGGCGGCGACCCCCGAATTCTGATCCGGAATCCCCATGTGGCTCACCTCCTGGGAAAAGAAGGGCCTGTCCTGGGGTGAGCCTACGGAGCTGACCGGACTTCAGAACTGCATCAAGAATATGAAGGACAAGAAAATCAAGCTTGTCAACACGGTCCAAGTCATGCTTGTCCGCCGGATTCTCCCGTGCCAAATGCGGGCATTTAATCTGTGGGAGTTCATCCCGGCCGAACACCAGACGCTGCAAAAGCTCTACGGCATGACACACAAGGGTGCATGGAAGGCGCTATTCAAGGCCTCCGAGATACCTCCTCCCACATCCGGGGACCGCAGACTTCACGCCACGCGGCTCCCCCGTCCGGTGAGTTTGATCAGGAGTACATGGAGACGGCGGAGCGGATTGACTGTCCGGCTCCACTGCCAGAAGGTCCAGCAGATGCTCTCCTGACGGAGATGCTAGTCCCGGCGCACTACAAGGCGCCAGAAAAGAAGGCCAAAAAGAAGGCCCTGGGGACCAGGAAGGGTCTCCGGCGTAAGGTTGTACCGGATGCCTCGTCCGAAGACGACGAGGCACACTCCTCCCCCAAAGGGGAGGAGGAAGAGGAAGGGGCCGCCCCGTCCGGAGAGGACGAGGGGCCCAAGAAGGCGGTCCAGGGGACCAGGAAGGGTCCCCGGCGCAAGGCCATCATACCCTCGTCGTCCAAAGACGATGAGGCAGATTCCTGCTGCGGAGGCGTGGGGAAACACGAGGAAACTCTGCCTCCCCGCACTGGGGAGAAGAAGAAGAGGAAAGCCGCCCCGGAGGGGGAGGCCAGGACGCCCAAGAAGGGAAAGGCGTCCCTTCCGGATTACTCCATCACGACCGCCTATAGCGAGGAGGAGTGGCTGCCCAGGGGGAAGCCCCTAGTGAGATCGTAAGCATCCGCACTTTGTTATACTTTAGTGCGACTTCGCTTCATAGTTTGTTATAACGCCGAACTCATATATGCAGTCCAGCCAGGGTCCATCCCGAGGTATCATCTTCGGATGGGTCCTTGAGTGATTCAGCGATGAACTCGCTCCCGACGGCCAGTACTCCTTGGCCTGCGGATGCCACACAGGTGTTGTCCCAAAGGCTCCCAGAGCAGGGGGAGGTGACTCTGGAGACGCCCCAAGGCGAGATTCCAGACGTTTGGCATACAAGGTATAAGATCCCCGCAGATCGTGCCGACGAGAGCCGCAGCAAGCCGGGCTCTCAGCCAGATACTGTGCTGGAACCTCCAATGGTTCCGGATTCGGGCAGACAGCCCCTCGCTAGGGAGGGCGAGCCGTCCGTGCCGATGGCCTCCGTTACGCCAGAGGCGTCAGATGGTCTGTTGGAAGCACTTCGCGGCGCTTACATGGATGAAAAGCACCGTACTCTTATGAGTGCAGTGATTCAGAAGGTTCTGTCCGCCAAGAGCGGACTAACTGAAGCCTGCACCAGCCTCCTGACAGGTTTTGAGGTAAGTAATCAAAAATGTGTGAAGTTATTACCCAATAGGTAGTAGCCCCTAATACTCTGTTTGGTGTTCGGAACGAAAAGCCAAATGGAGGGTCAATTATAATCCGCAGGAGTCTAATAGTAGGTGTGCATGTGAATAAGCAGGCAATGCTGCTTGCCGCTGCTACCCGTACGACCGAGGTCGCCGGACTCAAACAGGACCTGGAGCAGGCACATGGAGAGCTCGGCCTCACGAAGAGGCAGCTCGAAGAGAACAAAGGTCTGTGATACCTCGTTCGTATATCATAAAGAATAGACAAAATTGGTGATTCTAACGACAAAGCGTCGTGACTTTGAAACAGGGGCCACCATTGAAGTGGCGTCCTTGAAGAAAGGGTTGTCCAAGGCCGAAGACAAGGCGGCCCTGGAGCGCATCGAGCGCGAAAAGGAGAATGCTAGGGTGGGCGAGGTGCAGCAAGAGCTCCAGGAGCTCGGCAAGAAGTTCGAGTCCTTGGAGCGTGACCTCAAGACGAAGGAGTCTGAGCTTGCGAAGGCCCTTGCGAGTATGAAAGATGCCAAGGCCGAAGCCGAAAAGGCCCAGTAGGAAATCCAGGTGGCCAAGAAGATAGCAGCGGGTAAGACCTTCTCTATGCAAAGCAAGCATGTGGAGGAGGCGTTTCTTTTACTTACCCGAATTCGGAGCTCTCCAAGGGCATTCGCAGATCTGCCATGCAGCGTATCAGATGCTGCGGAGTTCTACCGTGTCGAGGAGGGGAGCTCAACGGAGAAGCTGTTTTGGTCCCAGTATGCTATGAAGGATTTCATAGTCCGGATGTGGCCTGGCGAGCCCCTGCCTGCTAGCTACTTTGGCCTGATAAAGCGGATGGTAAATGCCTGTCCGCGTCTTGAAGTGATCAAGCGATCCGTTTGCATTGAGGGTGCCCGCCGGGCCTTTGCCCATGCGAAGGTGCATTGGGGCAAGCTAGATGCGGAGAAGCTGGTGAAGGACGGACCGCCGGAGGGCAAGGCGCATCGCTGTCCCGAAAAATATTATGATGGCGTTATGAAGGATGCTCATCTCGTGGCCGAAGAATGTACCAAGGACACGATCTTTGAAATGAATGTGCTTTTGTCATTTTTTGTAATATAAAGACGAAGTTATTTGCACTATATGGCTCTTTTTGATTTAAAATATTACCTTTTGTGCGGCTGTTTACAAAATTCTGAAAGTAGGCCAGTCGTCGGCTTCCGCCCCCACATAGCTAGTACCGGGGTGTTCCTGAAAAAAAACAGACACTCTTTATCCAAATTTTTGGTCCCTGAAGTAGGTGTTTGGCGCAGCGAACAAGGCAATCAGACTATGCGGCTTTATAACTTTCACTTAGCCATAGAAGTCTATAATTTTAAATTTCGGCGAAGCCCCTAGAATTCGGAAAGCCGAATTGGGGCGCTACATACGCCTAAATCGGACAAGGCCGATTCCTCGCCTAAAGCGGAAAAAATCTTTAAGGATTTCAAGACCTCTCGAACAGCGACCAGCTCTCGCCGCATCATGCCGGTCAGTTTTCGGCTTTCTCTATTGAGGTGCTCGTCCGGAAGAACCGGGACACAATCACAGTAGTTCTCCCTGCACTACCTTAGCCGATATAACGGAACGTAAGGTACCAAAACAAGGGAGCCGGGCAAACCCAACTATTGACCCAAGACATGATTCGGAGCTGATGCATATAATGCTATAAGTTTGGGGTGCCGCACTGTTGAAAGTGTTCGGACTTATCTTGTCGTATTATGGGGCGCCATAAGAAGCCCCTGGCAAACTGAACGTACCAAGGTGTACGGATGCAATATTAAATAAATATTTATAAAAAAAATGTGCAAATAGGAATAATAAGCTGACGCTATATATTATCTCCCATTGATGAATAATACGTTTAAGCATATGTTTACAATGGATGCATTTAGGCAGAAGTAAATAGGACTATTTAACATGTCCTATCCAAGGGCAGGCTGCATGTAGGTATATAAAACAGGTATAACGACCGTGAACAGATTCCACCTGGGTATTCCCTTCATGCGTAAAGCATGTTGCCTCCTTGGTTTTCTCTCCTGTGTAAGTCTGACAATCCGGCTCTTCTGAAGAGGTTGCCCGAAAGCAGTGTCCTGAAAGATAAAAAAAGAGGGGGTTTATTAAAGTATGTTGCGGCTATACCACACTATTGACTGAGTCACTGTTGCGCCTCCGCCTATGCCCATGGTATTTTGAGTGCTTAATTGTGTACGCGCGGCACGCACTACAAAAAAAATACACTTCCGTGATGATACATGTTTGTCACAATAGGTCGCGTTTTTTGTCATGCATGTACATCCATGACGAATTTATGACAGAATCAAGATAGTCATACCTGTGCTGTCGTAAAAGTGTTCCATGACATTACCAAAATTATCATCACGGAAGTGTCCCCTTCCATGATGATAAATCGCGCATCACAGAAGTGCTTTCGTCAAGGGTGACCGACATGTGGCATCCACCGTAACGGAACGCCGTTAAGCTACCGGGTCGGGTTTTGGATCCGATAACCTGTTAACAGCCCCGACCAATGGGGATTTTCCACGTGTAAAATCATCATTGGCTGGATGAAACACGTGTCGGCTCATCCTTGGGACAGATGTCATCCACTCATTGGACGTAAGGTGCCTATGATACGTCGACACATGGCACGGCCCAATAGAGGCCCATTCCTGTGAAAAGGCCGGCCCGTTTGACTTGGTCAAAAGGTGGCGGGCCGGCCCATGGAAAGCCTGTTAACGGCCTGTTCTCATATAGACCATTTACAACCCGCTAACCCAAGGTCCGTTACGCCCTATCTGAATTAGGCCCAGTAGCATCATCTGGGCCATCCAATATGATTCCAGCCCGTTTTCACTTCTGACGCATGTATGGCCCATGACGTCTTTCGGCCCATATGAGGCCCTATGTAACTCTTGGCCTATTAACGGCCTGTGGTGAAACTGGCCCGTAATGAAGAGTGTATCACTTTACACCCATTAACGGCCTGTGGTGAAACTGGCCCGTAATGAACATTGTATCACTCTATACCCATTAACGGCCCGTTATTCCGTTGGGCCATTTCCAGCCCATGTTATCTTTCGGCCTTCTCAAAGCCCATTTATTCTTGGGCTCATTTCCAGCATTCATTTACTTACGACCCATTACTGTCATTTTCTGCTTGTGGGCCAAATTCAGCCCGTGGTTACAGTCGGCCCGTTTGTGGTCCGTTAATACGTTGGGCCGTTGTCGGTGTCAAAACCGGCGGATCTCGGGTAGGGGGTCCCGAACTGTGCGTCTAGGCGGATGGTAACAGGAGACGAGGGACACGATGTTTTTACCCAGGTTCGGGCCCTCTCGATGGAGGTAAAACCCTACGTCCTGCTTGATTAATATTGATGATATGGGTAGTACAAGAGTGGATCTACCACGAGATCAAGGAGGCTAAACCCTAGAAGCTAGCCTATGGTATGATTGTTGTAATGTATGTTGTCCTACGGACTAAAGCCCTCCGGTTTATATAGACACCAGAGGAGGCTAGGGTTACACAGAGTCGGTTACAACGGTAGGAGATCTACATATCCGTATCGCCAAGCTTGCCTTCCACGCCAAGGAAAGTCCCATCTGGACACGGGACGGAGTCTTCAATCTTGTATCTTCGTAGTCTTGGAGTCCGGCGGATAATGATAGTCCGGCTGTCCAGACACCCCCTAGTCCAGGACTCCCTCAGTAGCCCCTGAACCAGGCTTCAATGACGATAAGTCCGGCGCGCATAATGTTCGGCATTGCAAGGCGGGTTCCTCCCTTGAATAATCCAGAGAAGATCATGAACACCAGGATAGTGTCCGGCTCTTCAAAATAAATTCCACATTCCACCGTAGAGAGAATAAAATGTACACTTAGTTCAATCTGCTGACGTATTATGCGGCGTGACATCACACCGTTACCAAGCCACTGTTTGAATCGTTTTTTACTATACCACCTCAGCACGTTTAGCGAAGCGGTTTCCTTGGCACGTCTTGTCGAAGCAGAGATCGTGTTCCCCTTATTCCGGGATTCTCATCAATACGTGCGTGGGTAACCCAACCGTTCCCATCGCCACGCCTCCTCTATCGAAGGTGAATCCCAAACGGTCACGGAGACGGCTCTTGGTATTTTTTCCTCTTTATAAGAGGACCAAGGCTTGTCCTTGTTCTTCAATCTCGCATCGAATCTCCTCCTCGCTCCCAGTTCCAACACCCAGAGCCTCAGATTCGAGCGCTTCGGATCCTCAACCATGTCCGGCTCCGACCTCCAGGGCCGGTGGATGCCCTCCTCCGTCATGGAGGAGGACATATTGAAGTTACGTGAGGCCAAGTAGCTGGCCTACGAGGTTTCGCACAGGTTGCCCGCCCAAGGGCAGGCCGTGCCCGCCCCCGAGCCCGGTGAGTTCGTTGTCTTCGTATCCCACCTCCGTTGGGGTTTAGGCTTCCCGACGGACCCCTTCGTGAGAGGACTCATGTTCTACTATGGGCTGGACTTTCACGACTTGGCTCCGGAGTCCATCCTCCACATCTCCGCATTCATTATCGTCTGCGAAGCCTTCCTCCGCGTCACTCCCCACTTCGGCCTGTGGCTGAAGACCTTCAAGGTGGATCCGAAGATGATCGGGGGGCGTCAAGCGGAGTGCGGCGGGGCGGCCATAAGCAAAAAGGCCGATGCCCCGTGGCCCGAGGGTTCCTTCCAAGAGGAACTCAGACTGTGACAGCAGGAGTGGTTCTACATCACCGCTCCGAAGGGCAGCAGGCAAAAGCCGCCGCCTTCATTCCGCCCGGGACCTCCACGCCAGCTGATGTCGTGGGTCAACCAAGGGCTCAATTGGGGGCCGTCCGAAGACGTGCCCTCACTGCAGGGCCGGATTCGAGACCTCCAAGCGAGGGAGATCGACCTGATCGTGGTGATGCAGGTTATGCTAACCAGGCATCTTCTGCCCTGCAAACGCCGTCCTCTCCGTCTATGGGAGTTCAACCTGGAGGGACCTCGGATTCTCCAACACTTTATGGGTGCGACACCCGTGGAGATGTACAAGTTGTTCTTCGGACCGCAGGTGGCGTGTCCGGAATTAGCCGAGGACGCAGGCCTAAGCCGCAATCGCCCGGATACTCAGGTAAATAGCTCAGAGTCCGGACATTCTGTTTATACGCCTTTCTAGAGTTCGCCTCCTGACCCATCACTCTTTACAGGAATGGGTGGCGCGATCAAGGCTGATAAGGTGTCCGGCCCCCCTCCCAGAGACCGCACTGGAGCCCGTGCTGGTCAGAATGTTGGAGGTCGCACCCACAGAAGGGGGCGAAGGGGAAAATAGAGGAGCTAATATTTTGCCCAAAGGGGCGTACGAAGAGGGGGGAATCAAGAACCCCTCCCTCCAGGGGGAGAAGAGGACTGCCTCCGAAGATCCGGAGGCCAAAGCCCCTAAGCGTGGGAAGAGATCTTCACCGGGGGGTCCGGCGTCCGAAGAGAATCCGGACCCACAATCATCGCCAAAGGATCAGCCCTCCAGCGAGCCGTGAGTATGAAAAAGGGAATTAATTAGTAAGGAAATACCTTCATTTGTGCTTCTGTGGGTAACCGAAATATTTATATTGCAGTTTGGATCTGCAGCCTTCTCAGATGAGTTCATCTTCGGGAGACCTTCTTCCGGAGATGATGGAGAGTGAAACGCCTCCGTCTGCAGCGCCGTCAGATAAGGCGGGCGAGCCTGAAGTATCATCACGGAGGGTATCCCCGAGTCCAGAGGGGCCAGAGAGTTTGGCACCCACTAGTATCCGGCCGGGAGAACTGAAGAATCTGCTTGAGAGGGCGTCCATTTCAGAAGATCACCGTGCGTTGATGCGTATGGTGATTGGAAGGATTTCGTCCGCCGAGAGCGGATTGCGCAATGCCGCCATGAGTTTGCTGGCGGGATTTGAGGTATGTGAGAATGACGCACCCTTTTGTCTTGTAACAGTTTTGCACATAAAAATGCGCCCTGTATAGATAGTAGCCCCTGGGACTCGGTAGGTTGTTGGAAACGACAGCGTGCCGAGGATCAAAATCTAAAGTAATGAATTCCGTCGTTCCTATGCAGGTGGCGGATAGTCCGAGGGCTAGCCGGACTAGTGGGTTTGCCGAGTTAAATCGGCAACTTGACTTGGCGGATGCGGACATCGCACTTGTCAACCGGCGACTTGACGAGTCGCAAGGTAAATGAGTTCTCCGTAGTCGCTTTATTAAGGGGGTCGAAGCCCTCCTCTGATAAATTATATGTTGTTGTACAGACGGTGCTGCTGCGGTGGAGAGCCTTCGGGCTGAACTTGCTCGAGCTAAGGAGCAAGCCCGAAGGAGTGACGCGGCTGCCTCGAGGGCGGCCGAGGAGTTGAAAGCCGAAAGGGCTGCGCACTGCCAAAGCAGGGCGGAGGTGGCCGAATTGGCCATGAAAGTAAAGGATGCTGCCGACCGCAATGAGGCTCTTGAAAAGGAGCGCTTATTGGAGCGGGAAGACCTGAAGAAGGCCACCGCCGAAGCCAAGGATGCCCGCTCTGCAATGCGGGCTATGAAGGAGGAACTGCGCCAGGCCGGAGATATCGTGGCTGGCAAGCCTTTTCTGCTGCGTCGCCGGTTTATGGATGGAAAGTATGCTCAATTTGAGCGGCTGTGGAGTCCGGAGGATCCGTATATGGACTTAGCTGCAAGTGCGGCTGATGCCGTGGAGCACTTCCGGAGCCAAGAGGATCACAAGACGGAAGAGCTATACTGGTCTCAATTCCATAGTCCGGACCGCTCACTTTCGTTGACAGACCGGTTGGCCGAATGGGCCGAGCTAAATAGATTGTCCGGACTTGCCATGACTGACATCGTGGCCCATGTCTGGCCAGAGAGGCCCAAGGCGACGAGCTACTTCGGCTTACTGCAGCAATTCCTTGGAGCGGTGCCGCATATAAAGGAGATGAAGCGGTCGGCCTGCATCGAGGGCGCGTGGATGGCTCTTGCCCGTGTGAAGGCGCACTGTCCAGAGATGGATGCCACCGCTATTGCCGCCCAGGTTTCGGATGAAAGCCGGCTCCCCGCCGAGCATTATTTCGGGGAAGTTATGCGTGGCGCTCGTGTAATAGAGTCGCAGTGCTCAAAAAATGTCACGTTCAAATGAACGTATTAGCTTGTAAAACAATGATTATGCTATAACTGCTTTTTATACTTGTGCGTCCCAAGTAGTAAAACTTCTCCTGTGCAGCCCTTTACGTATACATTTGTATAACTTGAAAGATTGCAGTCTTCGGCATCAGCCCCCACGCACAGGGTGCGGGGGTGTTCACAAAAATAGCGTGTTTCCACACTTAATCCGACGTCTCGGTCCTGTTTAAGGAGGTGGTAGCGTAGCGAACAAGGCAATCCAGACTATAATGCTTTATCACTTTCACTTAGCCAGTGGAGCTCGAGGGTGGGGCTACGATATAGCCCCTGGTGGCACCGCACTTCTCCGAATTCGGAGCGCGTATGTGCCTGACCGGGAAACGGTCCTTCGTCAAAGCGGGGAATTCTAAACATTCCGATAGTCGATCAAGTGGTTGACCAGTCTCTCGCTGTATCATGACAGTCAGTTTTCGGCTTTCTCTACTGAGGTGCTCGCCCAGCCGAACTAGGGCACAATCGCAGTAGTTCTCCTGGTGCCGCGTTAGCCGATGATACGGAACGTAAGGCAGCAAAACACAGGAGCCGGGCAAACCCAACATTTGACCAAAGACATGATTCGGAGCTGATGCATATAATGCCTAACTCGAGACGCCGAACACTCCCTAAGGTGTTCGGTCTTTATAATAATGGGCAGAACGATGCCCTAAGCCCCTAGTGTCCAGGTACGGGCATGGTCTTCTGACGCGGCCGATGCCAAAACGTCAGGCTCCGCTTTGGCTATAGGAAGAAACCAAGGGAGAATAACAACAAGAGACAGTAAAAAAGGTTTACGCAGGGTCTTAATATGAAAAGAATCCTTACAATGGGTCCCTACTGCACGTCTGCGCCTGTGTCTCCGTTGCGCCGTTTATCTTGGACGGGTATGCACGTTGTTCATCTGTAGAAAGAGAGGAACGTTTAGTTTGAAAACAAATCATGCGAAAAATATGTGTAAAAGAAGAAATATAAATAATTAAAGCGGGGTTTGTATGAACCCGCGGTTGTTTGTGCGCGCAGCCCCCTGTGAAGAGGTATGCGGCTAGGGAGTCCCTAGCCTGTTGAAGCCGGATTCGTCTATCCGAGTCCGGGGTCTTTAAGTGACCCTCGCACTGAAATGACACCACGCGGACCGGGCATCTTGAGTGTAAGAGACGCGTAATGCGGTATGGCGTTGAAGCGGACAAAAGCCTTTCGTCCCAAGAGTGCTTGATATCCACTTTCAAATGGGACGATGTGAAAAATTAATTTTTCGCGTCGAAAATTGTTCGGCGATCCGAACACGACTTCTAGTAATATAGAGCCTGTGCACTTGGCGTAAGGGCCTGGCGTCACTCCTTTGAAGGAAGTGCGGCTGTGTCGGATTTTGGTAGGGTCTATCCCCATCCTACGGATTGTGTTTGAATACAGCAAGTTTAAGTAGCTGCCTCCGTCCATTAGGACATTAGTAAATTGTAATCCGTCTATTATGGGATTCAATATCAGGGGAGTCCGTCCCGCGTTTCGAACGCTTCTGGAATAGTCCAGGTGGTCGAAAGTGATTGGTTTTGATATCCAATCTCTATGGTCTGCTGGGTTGGACCGTGCGAAGCTCTTTTTAGAAAGTGCCGCACTATTTTTCCGTATTATCACATGAAGTGAGTTTACTGCTTTGACCCCTTGTGGGAAAGTCTTCTGTTTTCCGGTGCTCTGCTGGTGGGGTTTATCTTCTTCGCTTGACGCGTCGAGCCCCTTGTGTTCAGCGTTTAGTCGGCCGGACTGTTTAAAAACCCAACAATCCCTGTGGGTGTGATTTGCAGGCCTTCCGGGGGTACTGTGGATTTGACATATCCGACCCAAAATCTTGTTTAAGTTGGACAATTCGTCGCTGTCATCCTTAAGAGGCCGTGTTTTGTTGTTGGGCCACGAGCTTTTGAATCCGGCGTTGACTGCCGTGCTCTTTGGGCTTTTCTCTTTATTCCGGCGCTGCTCTTTTCTGCGCCGTGATTTTCCGTTTCCATCTCTTATCTCGGATGTACTTGGGTCGCTGGTGCTGCATCTTGCTAGCCAGCTATCCTCTCCCGCACAGAAGCGGGTCATGAGGCTTGTTAGTGCAGACATTGTCCTCGGTTTCTCTTGACCGAGGTGCCTGGCGAGCCATTCGTCTCGGACATTGTGCTTGAAAGCTGCTAAGGCTTCGGCGTCTGGACAGTCGACTATTTGGTTCTTTTTATTAAGAAACCTGTTCCAGAATTTCCGCGCTGACTCTCCGGGCTGTTGAGTTATATGACTTAGATCATCTGCATCCGAGGGCGGACGTAAGTTCCTTGAAAATTTGCTCTAAACGCGTCCTCGAGCTCTTCCCAACTTCCAACAGTGTTTTCTGGGAGGCTTTTAAGCCAATGACGGGCTGGCCCTTTGAGCTTGAGGGGTAGGTATTTTATGGCGTGGAGATCGTCTCCTCTGGCCATGTGTATATGCAGTATATAATCTTCTATCCAGACTCCAGGGTCTGTTGTTCCATCGTAGGCCTCTATGTTTATGGGTTTAAATCCTGCTGGGAATTCATGGTCCAGCACCTCATTGGTGAAACATAGTGGGTGTGCGGCGCCCCTGTATTTGTGTGTGCCGCTATCATCGGACACATGACGTGTTGCCTTGCTTCTTGGGGCCTTCTCCTTTGGCCCGTAGATGGACCTGGCTGGGCCATCTATCCTTCCAAGTTCGTTGGTTGGTTTATGTGTGGCGCCGCTGTCAGAATTTGGCCTATCATCTGGCCGTCTATCCAACCAGGCAGCCCCTTTATTTTTGGACAGTGGAGGCTCTATGGCCTCCTCATCGAATTCTGGTAGCAGCTTGCGCTTCGGGTAGCTCTTTGATTGGTGGCCATTGCCGTACTTATCTGCGGTTTTGAGCACTTTGCTCCATCTCATTCTGAGTGTGTCTTCCGCTGTTTTGAGCCTCCGTTTTTCCTTCTTCAGGCTTCTTGCAGTATTGACGAGTCTTTTCCGAAGGTTCTTGCTCTCCGGCGGCGTGTCCGGCATGAGGTCGTCCGGACTGTTGTTTTCACCGGGCCTGGACTGATTATCTGACTCGTCATGTTCGGACGGTTGCTTATCTGCATGTTCGTCGTCCACTCGTGAGCCCTGCCGTATTGCGGGCTCCTTGGGAGCGTTGTTGTCGTCGAGGCGGGACTTAGGGCGGCGTCTGCACCGCAGTTTTGGTCATTTATCGGCGGGGTCATCTTCTGCCGCGGCCCGTTGGTCCTCGTTATCGCTCTCCTTTGGGGTGTCCACCATATATATGTCATGTGACGAGGTGGTCCTCCCGTGCTTTATAGGCTCTTTTTCTTGTTCATCTCTGGCATCGTCGTCCATTCTGTCGATGTCTTCGGAGTCATAGTCTAGCATGTCGGTTAGATCGTCGACAGTGGCTACAAAGTGGGCGGTGGGTGGGCTCTGAATTTCTTCGTCGTTCGTACCCCAGCCATCCTGGCCATAGTCCGGCCAGGACTCTCCTGATAACGAGAGATGCTTTAGTGAATTCAGGATATCGCCAAAAGGCGAGTATTGGAAGATGTCCGCGGCGGTGAATTCCATAACCGGCGCCCAATCCGAGTCGATTGGTAGGGGCGCGGGAGGTTCGGAGTCCGGCAGGGAGTCTGGCGCCTCGGAATCACGAGTTTCGCAGGGGACAAGATTAGTGTTCGGCTCCATCGCCGTGGATGTTGAAGCCCCTAGGGCGGCGTCTATCCACCGGCCCTCGATCTGGGCGATCGGCTCCGGACTAATGGCCGGAACGGATTCGTGTGCGGCCACCAAGGCACTGTTCGGCGGCAGAGCTAGATCATGCCCATCGTCACAGTGCGGCGCACTTGGCTGTGGCTCGAGTCCGTCGAAGATCAAGTCTCCGCGGACATCGGCCGTGAATTTTAAGCTTCCGAATCTGACCTGACGGCCAGGGGCGTAGCTTTCGATCTGCTCCAGATGGCCAAGTGATTAGCCCGCAGTGCGAAGCCGCCGAATACGAAGATCTGTCCGGGGAGGAAAGTCTCACCCTGGACAGCGTTGTTGGTTGAAGATGCCATCAAGCCTATCGATGACGACACAGAGGAACTCTCAATGAAAGCACCAATGTCGGTGTCAAAACCGGCGGATCTCGGGTAGGGGTCCCGAACTGTGCGTCTAGGCGGATGGTAACAGGAGACGAGGGACACGAGTTTTTACCCAGGTTCGGGCCCTCTCGATGGAGGTAAAACCCTAGGTCCTGCTTGATTAATATTGATGATATGGGTAGTACAAGAGTGGATCTACCACGAGATCAAGGAGGCTAAACCCTAGAAGCTAGCCTATGGTATGATTGTTGTAATGTATGTTGTCCTACGGACTAAAGCCCTCCGGTTTATATAGACACCGGAGGAGGCTAGGGTTACACAGAGTCGGTTACAACGGTAGGAGATCTACATATCCGTATCTCCAAGCTTGCCTTCCACGCCAAGGAAAGTCCCATCCGGACACGGGACGGAGTCTTCAATCTTGTATCTTCGTAGTCTTGGAGTCCGGCGGATAATGATAGTCCGGCTGTCCGGACACCCCCTAGTCCAGGACTCCCTCAGCCGTTTTCATAGCGTCATCAAATACAGCCTATTAACGATGGCCCGTTATGGTCGGCCCATGAACGGATGATTCCAACTCTAGCCCGTTTACGACCATAATGCGGTCTGTTTGGCCCATGTTTGGCCAATCGATCATACGGCCCGTATAAGGCCCATTGACGATACGGCCCACAGAAGGCCCATTGTTTCTATGGCCCGTAGAAGGCCCATTGTTTCTACGGCCTGTAGAAGGACCACTGTTTCTACGGCCAGTAGGAGGCCCAGTGTCACTATAGTAAATATTAGCCCATGGTTATTGTGGCCTAGTTTTAAAAATTAGGTTATTGCAGCCACTAGCAAACCGCGAAAAAAGAACTGCAATGACTACAAGAAAACAAATAAACAAGACAACAAGGAAATAAATAAGCAAGCAACTAACGCTAGGCTATCACGGCTATTACACATATTACATCCACTAGGCATCAAAGTTCTCCACCAGTGCAAATATAGGGCACAAAGCAGCATATCATATACACTGGTTGTCAAAGTTGGCGATCAACGCAAATAAACGCCACAGCAAAACAGATCTAGAACTGAAACCACTTCAGAAGATCTCAAGAAACAATATCCTCGGTACCCATAATGCTGGCAAGATGCTTAGCAAGCTTATTAACTTTCTCTTGTTTGGCGCTTAAATCCTCCAGTGCTTGTTGTTGCACCAGAAAATATGCATCTAAATTCTGCAGGGACTTCCTCAGCCCTTCAGCTTCCTGTTGTAGCACATCTGATCGATGTCTTTCAACTTGAAGTGGAGACTCAAGAAGACGAACTGATTCAGGCAGCGAGTTCGAAGAGCTTGTGCTAGCAGTAGTGGCCAGTAACTCGAACACTACATCAAGACATGACTTTTTTGGGTTCCCTCACTGTCGTCAAGATAGTTTTTATTAGCTTTCTTGGAGACCAACAGGGATGTCTCACTATCTTGAACCTTATCTGCATTACTTCCTTTACCATTGGATAACGCGGTACTGTTCTCCAATATTTTGTCTGCATTCTAAAAGAGAAACAAGCAGACACATCACATGTTTACCATGTTGTATATGGAACTCATTTTGGTAAATGAGTTCAGTAGTAAAGTGGACAGGGTAACAGCATGCAACAAACATATATCTATGTACCATGGTCACTTTATGGTCTATTCATTCTAGTTTTTGTTGCCAAATCAAGATAGAGACACAGTTCAAATAATATTTGTTCAAGACAAAGCAGAATATATAGAATATAAGTGTGGGTAACTATAGAACAATAACAACACTTGTAATGTGCATGACATGAGAACGTAACTGTTTATTCAATTGAAACTGAAATCAACATAGAGCAGGTTACAACAGCAAACCAGTTAAAGAAACAGGTTTAAAACATATCTGTTGCGCCATTAGAGTTTCAATTCCATCCTTCAAATTTGAAAATAGTTGGTATGAGTAAATACAGTAATGCAACAGCAAAGGAGTATGGACCATAGCTACAGAACCTGACCTGAGAACACATCTTCTTCTCCTTTAAGCGTTGGATTCGGAGTGGTGGTCCTCGTGCTTTGGGCACTGCAGTTCCCTTACTAACTGCTCGTGTTTGGGTGCTCTGTGGTGGAGACGGTGCTGTGTCAACTGGAACTAGGTTACTATCTGCCAGGGTTGGGGTTAGAAGGGGTGTAGCTAGTTCTCTGTCCAACTGGGTAGGGGTACAATCTGCGAGAGTCTGGGTTATGTGTGGTGGATCTGGTCCTTGGGCAAGTACAACCGTGGTTCTATCTGCATCAACTGGTAGCACTATCTTTTTTGAAGACCGTGTTGTTACTCCCTTAGATACTGCCATCACGCTCTCCAATTCAAATGGCTGATAAACAAGAAAAGTAATTGAAAATATAGACATTGTATGATAGACAGGTGCAATGGATAGTGGGGAATAAAAGAGGGCATGAAATAATTCATATTTATGTTGTCTAACCAAATAGGATACCATGACACAATTTCACATATATGATGGCTAACTAAACAGGATAGCATGACACAATTTCACATTATGATGGCTAACTAAAAAAGATGGAAAGGCATAGTTCAAAATATGAGATTATGTAAACAGGATGACATGACATAACTATATAATGTGTTTATTAAATAGGTTGGCATGCCATAATTCACATACATTCACGGATAGAATGCCATAATTCAAAATATGATGACTGTAAACACTAAACAAGATGAGATGATATAACTATATGATGTCTTTATTAAATGGGTTTCCATGCTATAATTCAGATAGATGATGTGTATGTACTATGTAAACATGATGGCATGATATAATTCAAATATATGATTTATATAGTAAGCAAGTAAGCAGATGGCAATCCATATATGATGTAAAATCTAAGCAATGCAAGACAACATGCATGACATGGGTAATATAACCCTGCCAAGTTTGAGAATAGACCTCAGGGGGGAAATAGGACTGGTCATCAGTCTCTGAATCCTCCTCTGAGGAGCTCTCTGTAACCAGCAAGATGTCTGCTTCAGGAGGTAGCATTTTCTGCTCTGAATACCTTGTTTTCACTCCAGATACTTCCATCACCGCTTTAAATGGCTGATGCACAAGAAGTATACAAACATTGTCGACAAATGGAACACGCAATACAAAAAAATGATAGCATGATATAATTCACATACATGATGATTGGCTAAACAACATGGCATTGCATAATTCACATATATAATGCCTTTGCAACAAGATAGCATTGTATAATTCACATATATAATGTCTTGCAACAAGATGGCAATGCATAATTCACATATATGGTAATTAGACACTGAACAGGTGGCATTCACACAAAGCATGTCTAAACTAATCAAATGAGATAGCAATGCGAGACACCATACGCACGATATGAGGAACATAACCCTGCCAAGTTAGAGCATACACCTTGGGGGGGGGGGGAATAGGATTGGTCATCTGTCTCTGAATCCTCCTCTGAAGAGCTATCCGTAAACAGTGAGATATGCTTTTCGTCAGATAGCATGGTCTGCTCTGAAGACCTTGTTTTCACTCCAGAATTTGCAATCACCGTGTCAAATGGCTGATGCACACGAAGAGCAATTGAATGTACTAACATTGTTGACAAATGTAATATGTAACGCAAAAAAAGGATGGCATGATATAATTTACATATAAGATGACTGGCTAAGCAGGACGGCATTGCAAAATTCACATATATGATGCCTGGCTAAACAAGATGGCTTTGCATAATTCACATAAACAATGAATAAACTAAACAGATGGCATTCACACAAAGGATGTCTAAACTAAGCAGATGACATATTTGATGTATAAAGTAAGCAATGCAAGACACCATATGCATGATATAACCAACATCAGCATGCCAAGTTAGAGCGAAGACCTCAGGGGGTAAATAGGAGTTGTCTTCTCCTTCTGAATCCCCCTTAGAATAGATATCTTCCTCTCGATTACAATCCGAAATGCATGGAAGGGGGGCTGCCTTTGCGCCTACCATGGAGCGACGTCTGCATGAAATTTTATTGCCACGCAAGGCTCGTCTCTTTTGCTCTACATGTTCAGTTCTGTTGTTTACAATAACTGTCATGCATAGGAATAAAACATAGTGAGATTATGTAAGGAGTGCATGCAGAAATCCAGAGTGATGGTAGCAACCTATGGATAGACCCAAAACCAATAATAGCAGGGAGATAATGGCTTCAGTTAAAAAATACAGATAATGGCTTCTTTACTATTTGTTTCACCCAACATGAAACTCATAGTAGAGACCGGAGATTAACCAGATAGTAGATAGATACTATTGATAGCGGCCCCGATATGTACCGCACAACCATTTAAAAACTCAAGTTTGACCATTAGTTTGGAGCTGACTCAGAGTCTAATCGGTGAACAGCACGATAAAGTAGCATGTAATATTAAGCGATGCATAACGTAAGCAGACACGAAAGAGTGCGACCTCTCTTGCGGACCCGTGTAGTCCTTGAGGTCATCTGCTCGGTTGATGATGGTAATGCAGTTTTGATGGCTGCCAGCTGCGGGGAAGAAGATCTGAGGCGGCGAAAGACAGTCTGGAGGCCGGATCCCTGCTGTGCTGGACCCTTCGGTCGTTAGAGCAGCTGAGCTGGGGTGGACGACGGCGCAGCAGGAGCGGGAAAAACCATGCAAGGTTTTCTTTGACAACTATCTGTAAGAGAAGTAATTCTATAAATGCTCGTTTGAATTGGAGGATTCCAACAATGTAGGGATAGGAAATAGACAGGAATAGGATAGGAATGCATGCGCAAAACAGAGAATTTAAAAACACAGGATTTCTGCCAATCTGGGTGTTTGATTCACAATAATTGGAAGATCACATGATGCAAAGAAGCATGGTGAGATTAAGTCAAACCACAAGAAAATGTATGGTTATAATGCTATTATGCTACTATCTCTTAGTCTTCTGCTTCATGAATAGGAATTTGAAAAGGAGGACACGTGAAAATTAAAATTCCTACGTTTTTTCTTTTAAGGAGACACTAAAGGAACAAATCCGTGTGCTTAGTGGACAATATATATAACATGTAGAGTAAAAAAGAGATGCAACAAGTGTACAACCTCTTTGGCGAAGCCATGTCGATCTCAGCGTGATTGGGTTGGCTGATGAGGATGCTCCGGCTGACTTTGCTGTCGGAGGAGGGGAAGAAGATCTTAGGCGACTGGAGATGGAGCCCGAGGTACTGCTCCGCTGTGATGGAGGGTTTCATCGTTGGAGCACCTCCGGTGAGTTGTACGACGCCGAGGCTGAAGCAGGACAAGAGAGACAATGAACAATGTTAACCTGAGTGGAATTCTAATAGCATCTCCAATACATGACGTAAAATACATAACCACAAAGTGCTAGATGTAAAATACATCAGCCGCTCATCTCTGAACTTAACTGTCGAAACTGAACTTAACTGTTGAAACTGAACTTAACTGTCGAAACTGAACTTAGCTGTCGAAACTGAATTTTGCTGTCGAAACTGAATTTTATTGCCGAAACTGAACGCACTAGCAAGGTGAGGCTACACGTTGGTTGACTGACTTTTTCTTCTCTGGTCAGTCGATTTTGCTGCCGTTGGATACAAAATCAAGGGCCTACGATTCATCTTCAACCTCCACCCCCTGAGCCGCCAGCCACCACCGGCCAAATAGCAGCCCCCCGCCGCCCGCGGCTGGCTGTGTGTCGCCCCGCCCGCCCTGAAAACACTCCCCACCGCCGGTCCGCCGCCGCCCCAGCCATCCCTCTAGGCCCCCCGTGCCGAGCTTTTTCTCCGGTGATCCCCACGCCACCGCCGCGCCAACGCCCCGCCACTGCCGGCGACCACCGCCCCATCCTGAAACCTAATATAGATAGTGGGGTACCTCTCCCACGAGCCCCCCTCCCTGC
>NC_041391.1:286569742-286572651 GCF_002162155.2 Triticum dicoccoides
CGAAAATCGACTGACCCAAAAGTCGATTCAGTCGACTGAAGTGTAGCTAAATCGGAGCAGCATTGCAAGCAAGAGCAAGAGCGAGAGCAGCAATGCGAGAAAGAGCAATAGCAAGAGCAGACCAGGCAGGGGACCGAGAGCAAGAGCAGAGCAGCAGCGTGAGCGAGAGTAAAGCAGCAACAGCTCCTACTGATGTGGACATCGCCGCCGAGGGAGTGACACCATGGAGGAAGTGGCCGGCGATGCCGCCGTGGATGGAGCCGCGTCGTGTCGGCTCGGGACCGAGCACCGGTAGCACCGTGAGATCGAATCAAGAAGAAAATGCGGCGATTAGTGTACAACCTCTTTGGTGGCGCCGATTAGGTCGCAGCTTCATCCGAGGAAAATGGTGATGATGATGCTCTTCCGGTGGTGCAGGTGAGGACGGCGGTGTGGGAATGGAGGTGGCGCGAAAGACGAGGGGAACGTCGGGGCAGCTCCTTGGAGGTGGAGGACGAGGTGGCAGAACCGGCGGGACGACGAGATCGACGATGAATCCTCATCCGGTACGGTGGATGAGGGACGTCGAGGTGTTACTATGGACGACATCGTCGGGGAAGAGGCTTCGGCTGGGTGGAGGACGGAGCATGGTGTGGGGTTTCGTCGCGGGTTTTCGCGGCCTTTGTGTACGAATGGGTGGGCGGATGGGAACCATGGCTTAGAGACGCGCTTGTCCGAAATGTGGGGTAAGTTACGAAAGTACCCCCCCCCCCCGATTTGAGGCGGTTCTTTCGGTTTAGGGGTACCATGAGCATTTCACGTGTCAGGATTTCACAGGAGGTGGGTGTTTTCGTGCGCGTTGTAATTTTGGAATAGCAAGGCACGGGTTGAGATGGAGGCAGTTGTCGGAGCACAACGAGACAAAGATATGTCTTAAATATTTCGGGCTAACAAGGCGCGGGTTGAAATTTCCGGACAAGCCTAACATGTACTGTACCAAATCAATGTGCACTACAAATGTCATTCAAAACTTTGAAGTCATGTTATGTTCAATTAAAATATTCAGCTACGTTTATAATGCATGCAACCTACTACTCAAATGAACGTTTTAGTGCATTCCAAACGTGTATACTACCGCTTCAATATGAACTAAATTTGAATTCGTTTCTCTATTTGAATAAGATCTACAGTAATGATTGTTGTGAAGTCAAAGCATTTGAATTCGTTTCTTTGTTTTAATAAGATCTACAATCATCATTATTGTCAAGTTAAACCATCGTTTGTGTATTATCTTCACAGCACACCACATGATTAGTCTCGAGTTACATATGAACTATGTGTACTATATGAACTCGAACTAGATTTTTTGAATCCACTTTATTTTGATTTCAAATCACATTACATTTCTAGCTCTAGCTAGATCTTCATAATCTAAACCATGTCTCATATGTATAATGTGTTTATCACATTATGTATGGTGCCCCGCCCCCTACGCCTACAAGTATTTAGATGTGAGTTGCAAACACCACACATTACCACAAATTCAAATAAAATGTGAGAATAATCGATATATAGTATTGTTTAGATTGTTCGATATTTAGTTGTAAGCTGCAAATGCCACACATTATCACAAATTCAAATAAAATGTGAGATTGTTTGATGTATAGTATGGTTTAGTTTGTTCGGCATTTAGTTGTGAGTTGCAAACGCCATGCATTATCACATTATGGTATAACATGTGCACATCACGTGTATCACCGCTATATTCATGCATGCAATGTTTAAAACACTATGATCTCCTGGTCAAATATATGAATCCACTTTCATATCAAATTATGATCTTTGTTAGTCTCTTACACCCACACAATCCTCTAACCTTTGTAGCTACCACTAACTTTCTCTCGTGCATGCACACGCCCTCCTCGCCCTCCCCCTCCCTTGGCATTCTATCCACCGGACACATTCATTTTTTTCTTTAGGTCGTTCTCCCAGAGTCTCCACAACTCCTTTCTGACACACACCGATCGATAAACCTCTCCAGCGATGCCTGCCTACAACATACACACACACCTTCAATCTCCTCCTTTATGTGTCCTTGCCTCGTGTCTCTCATACGGTCAGACACACGTGTAAACTCTTGCCCCTCTTTTCATCGATCTCACAACCGCACACTCCTCCCCCTATGTAGCTAGTAGTTGGGCCTCTCGCACCACCTCCTAGCTCCATTCTCTCTGTCTATCCGTCTCACTGGGCCTTATTTGCCTCTAACAAATGGACGTACACCGACCGGTCTCTCGCTATACATATAGCTAGCTAGGTCCTTATAACTCATTTTTACCCACACGTCGATCGATCTACCTCATTAGTTGTGTCTCTCCCTTCCTCCGACAAACAACAATTGATCTATCGATCTAGTTAGGTTTGCTTACCAAACACATGGTTCCCCTTCATCATCCATGGATGCGTCCCGACAGATCTATCACGCACAGGCACACATAGAAACACATCCCCACTCTTATTGATAACATTGCAGTTCCACCCTCAGTTTGTCTAGTAGGCCTCTCCCACCATCTCCGAGAAGCAACTCCATCACCCATCCAGCACTCTACCCCTCTCCCTCCCTCTCCCTCCCTCTCTCTCTCCTCTCTCTCTGTCCCATCATATTTCCCGTCCTTCAGTTATGTATGGATGTCGACCAATCTCCCTCAAGACATAGCTGGGTCTCTCCTTCTCAACACATATACGAGTCGTTCTACCTCTATAGTTAGGCCTCTCCCTACCCTCCCCCCACCCCCTACCCCCCACACACATCGATACATCGAGCGTTCTAGTCATGTCTCCCTGCCACACACAAACTTGACATGTGCCCTCTAACATTCCGGTAGGCCAGTCACCCTATATCTTTGACTTGCACACACACACAATTTCGA